>NC_031994.1:76535892-76609795 GCF_001879085.1 Nicotiana attenuata
CCTGAATCTGTTCAAACCGTAGTTGAACTATTGGCGAAGGCGCACGCGCATGAGTCCCCAGTTCAACGTTTTGAAGCTTTATCGATTTTGATGGCGAAGGTGCATAGCCTTGAATGCTTGGCTTAACCGTAGTTGAACTTACTGGCGAAGGCGCACGACCCTGAGTCCCAGTTAACTTTTTGTTGAACTTTCATCAATTTTGATGGCGAAGGCGCATAAGCCTGAGTCCAGTTCAAACTATTGTTTGAACTTAGTCAATTTTATGGTGAAGGCGCATTAGCCTGAATCTTTGGTTCGACCGTAGTTGAACTTACTGGCGAAGGCGCACGGCCTGGAGTGCCAGTTCAACTGTTGTTGAACTTTATCGATCTTTGATGGCGAAGGCGCATAGCCTGAATCTTTGGTTCACAACCGATAGTTTGAAACTTACTGGAGAAGCGCACGGCCTTGATTTAATTGGCGAAGGCTCATGGCCTGAATCTTGGTTTCGACCGTAGAACTTAGTCGATTTTGATGGTGATGGCGCATAGCCTGAATCTTGGTTCAAGCCGTAGTTGAACTTATTGGCGAAAGGCGACAACGCCTTGGATTTAATGGCGAAAGGCTCATAGCCTGAGTCCACGTTAAACTATTATTGAACGTTAGTCGATTTTGATGGTGAAGGCGCATAGCTGAAATCTTTGGTTCAACCGTAAGTTGAACTTTACTGGCGAAGGCGCACGGCCTTGATTTAATGGCGAAGGCTCATGGCCTGAATCTTGGTTTCGACCGTAGTTGACACTTTGTCAATTTTTGAATTGGTGAAGGCGATAGCCTTGAATTCTTGGTTTCAACCGTAGTTGAACTTTACTTGGCAAGGCACGGCCTTGATTTAATGGCGAAGGCTCATGGCCTATCTTGGTTCAACACGTATTGAACTTTGTCAATTTTGAATGGTGAAGGCGCATAGCCGTGAATCTTGGTTTCACCGTAGTTGAAACTTTGTCAATTTGGATGCGTGAAGGCGCATAGCCTGATCTTACGCTGTGGATTTGGGGTGGGGGCTGAAGCCCGGTTTTTGATCGAGACCTGTTGAGCGGCTATATACGTATGTCTTTCCCCCCCCCCTAAATCGGGGTATGTAGGCTGTCTTGAACGAATTCTCGGGCTCGAGATATCTTCCGTGCCGGTTTCTGCGGAGCTCATATCGGGGATGCGGGAGATGCTTTACAGAGATTCTCCCTTGGGGGGGGGGGGGCTCTTATTTTTGTTTGCATTATCTGAGATCGGAGAGAGAGGAGGGACTTGGATCTTATTATTGAGATCTTCGAGTTCTCTTTTCGAGTTTGCGTTTCTTTCCTTTTGGTCCAGGGAAGAACTACGCGATTTTGCTAGGAAATCCCACAAAACGGCGCCAAATTGTTACTCAAAAGTTATCACATACCTTATGAGTATAAAAACCAATAAATAAATCACAGGGAAAATCATAGCAAACAGTAATAATCCATTGGACCAATGAAGGAAACGAAATAAGTGCTCAACTTTGGGAAGAGAAATATAAAGCTTTTATTCACAATAGTGCTTTGGTCTGCCTCTCCATGAAGAGGTTCAGAGCCTTACAATGGTCTTCCATATATGTGCATTGTTCTCCCTTTTCTCTCTTCCTCTCCCTAGTTTTAAAGAAGGCCCCGCTTTTCTAGGGTTTCCTCTCTTGGTATTTATAGCGTGAGCTTCGTGAGCTGCAAGTAAGTGGCCGGTGACCACGTTGGGTTCGCCTCATGATGACGGACGGGTCGTGGCCTTGTTGATCTAATCAGATAAGGGTGAATATCGTAATTCTGAGTGGTCGTACCTCTAATTAATCACGAATTAGCTTAAGACGGGATAGCTTCGTTAATTATCGTGGGGTCGGATTCTGACACCATACAGGGATCCTTGAAAACGTCTTTCTGATCGTTGAGTTCGGACCCGACTTTAATAATTGCTATCTTCTAAGTTCGCTCCTTCAGCTGCGAGATGAATGTGCAAATCTTGGCGATGTGGCTTTTTCTTTTTGGTTATCTGTATTTTAAATGGAGGTCACTGATATCTATTAGTATTATGTATTTCTTTATTGCTCGTAAGATATTTCACCGAGATTTCAAAAGTATAATATTTGTTCCTACTCATTTTCAATTCTCGAACTCTTGCATTGCTTTTGGCAGTGGTTTTAACTTTTATTGATGGACGTAATCACATACTATAGGTTGTATTCTGGTAATTGTATGTTTTTCTTAGCTTCTCTTTCGTCACAATTTTGTCCAACCAGGATATTCTGTTTACTCAATTTATAAAATTTCTCGATTAAATCTTCTGTTGCGTTGTTAATAATGTATTATTAATAAGTCATGGCAAATATTTAATTCATTTATCACATAATATTATAAGTTTGAACACATTAATTTATAAAAAATCAAGTTTGATATGAAATGAATGATAGCAAAAAGATCACACAAACAACTCGAAGGTAAATAAATTACCATGATTTTAGTTTGTAAAATAGCTTTGAATTGGCTATCATTATAAATTTAAAAATATGTTAAGGTTTTTGAACAATACTATTCGGAGTAGCAACTTGCCTACTTAGGTAAGCGCTTTGATTTAAAAAATATTTTTCTAATATTAAAGTAATAATTTGTGGTTAGCCAATATTTCAACCAGTATTATTCGTATTCATTAGAAAATGTCCTTTGCGATCTAAATATATGCACAATGAAAAATGATAATAATTAAACCAAAGAATGCACAGCAGTTAGGGGTGGGCATCGGTCGTTCGTCGGTTATGAATATTATCGATTTGCCTATCGTTATCGATTTATAAATATCGATCAAACCGATAAGATATTGGTTATCGGTTATCGGTTAATCGGTTATTGATCATTATCAGTTCGGTTATCGGTTTACCCGATACGTAAACTAAAATTAAGAGTGCTGATATATATTACCATGGCCTTTGCCAAAGCTCACAGAGGCTGAAGTCAAGCATTGATGGAAGTGTAAGGCATAAACAACTCCTAAATGTTACAGTTATTAACCATCTTTCCTTCACAATTATAATATTCATGTCTATTGTAAACTTCCAGGCCGATGTTGGATGGAAATTGGTTCAATTGACTACACTGAATCAATTCTATCACCGCCACCATGCATAAGCACAGCTAGAAAAGATGAAAATCTATTTCTGCATTTCAGTATTTTGATAAAGATAGGCAGTGGGTACGTACTATGTGTACATCCTACACAATGAGAAATCAGATATAAACACTTAAACACTAAACAGAAAAGCAAAGTTGTGACAGTAAATATCGAGTATTAGCAAATTCTATGATCATCAAACTGCACATTAACCCAAATGGAACACAATGCAGAGGTAACTAATTTACAACAATATCTCATCACCAAACAGCTAGAGAATCCAATGCCACTTCAGGATTTGGTAGCAAACCAGCAACTAAAACCAAAATCTGAAAGTACCACATCTCCAAACACAACATCACAGATGAAGCAGCTGACAACTTAGTAGTGGTTTATTTTTATCAACTGACTGAATGGAAAAATCAGCAGTACAACTACACGTCTACACCCCTTCCCCTTCATAATTTTGTCTATTCTATAACTTAATCCACTGAACTTGTGAATGAAATGGATCTTAACTTTATTTATGTGTTTGTTCTATATGCATTCAATTTATTAAAATTAAAAGGGGCTTCAAAAATCCATGTATTGAATCATATTCTCTTTAGATATTTGCAGTAGACAGTAGTCCTAAAAAAGACAGTCAAGAGCAATACCAGAAAAGAGAAGCTTCAGTTTCTTGCTACTCACATTTGATAAACGAAAAGGAGAAATTGGATACCCATAAAACTATAGATTTAGAAAATCATTCAAGTAAATATGCAAAAATTGATTTCTAAGGGAAGCCTAAATCAGTGTTTCTAAGATACCAAACTAAGACGAATTCAGAAATGGGATATGAAACACTGACCTTAGTGCAATGCTCTGCCGGAAAAATATAATAGAAAACTGAGTCTTGACGGGCTCAGCCGTGGGGGCGTGAGCCGTGAGGCGGAGAACTTGTGAGGTCTTGACCCGTGTCCGGTGGCGGACTGGCGGAGAACTGGTGAGAAGTGAGGACTGAGGGTGAGGGTGACAAGGGGTGAGGCGGAGAAAGAATTGAGAAAGAGAAATTGAACCATGTATATGAAACTCAAGTATGTATATACTTAAGGGTAAACTAGTAAATTAGTAAACCCTTATTGGATTATCGGTTTACCCAATAACAGAATTGCTAAACTGCGCCCGAACCGATAACCTAATTAAAAAAAATTTTACCCGTTACCGAATCGTTAACCCAATAACCCAATACAGATAACCAATTAAGTAATTAACGGTTCGGGTTATCGGTTTTACCCGATATATGCCCACCCCTACTTGATGTTCCCTTATCTGGTCGTGGAGCTCTTTGTTCTCGTTTTTTATTTCTTCCATTTTCTTTAGGACGGTCGTGAGTGCATCATTACCTGCATCAACAGTGGTGTGAGTGTTACGTGTTGGGGGAGCAGGTTGCTCACCGGTAGTCGTTATGATGATATCTGTCGGCGCTGCATTTCTGTTCGCCCTTTGAATGGGTTTGTCGAGTATGTCATTGAGGGTACTTGTCAGCCATCTCCTCCAATAATTTCTTCACTGCTGGTGGTACTTCTTCAGCCGTGGATGTGGCATTTGGTGTTACATTCTCATCGTCTCCTCTGTTATCCTCGTTTATGGTGTCCAAGATGTTGGTAGTGACACCCATTATTGCTTTTTGTCTTTCGTCCCCTTTTCCTGCCATTGTTAGTTTGTGCAAACGAGGAAAAGATGGCTGTCCCTTTTTTATGATCTAGAAGAAAATAAAATTTTAACTAAAAATTCCTCACAGACGGTGTCAAATTGTTTGACCAAATAGTGTTGTGCCTTTTAGTTAAACCAATTAATGATGAGATGAAGGATGAATCTTAGTTAAAAATAATAAAATCTAGACCAAATACTATGTGAAGTCGATAAGATGAACAACGTTAATCAGTACGTTTGTACTCAGTAAATGCTCATAAATGCGATAATATAAATATGCAATAATGTGGATAATGACAATGAAGATAATAAGCCAACCTGTTACAATGTGTTTTTCTCAGAAAGTGAAGATTCCCTTTTTGTTCTCTATCTCTTCCTATTTATAGGGGATATTTCCCAGAAACCCTAAAAAGTACAAAATAAGGAATATCCAAAGGAATATTCCTTGTGTCCATATCTGAACCTACCCTAACGTTATTTCTCCACTTCAGTTGTTCGTCCTCGACATCAGCCCTCTCGAAAACGACTTCCAGCTATTACACCACGGCCGACCCCGTCCTTGGTCCCGTTTATCTACTTGTACCAAGTCGCCAAATTCATACCAACACACTACCAGACCTTAGATGCTTTCTACTAGCACTGGACACTCTTCTAAGCGCCAGATTCTTATCATATTCGACCTAATAATTCTACAACTATGAACACATTTGGGCGTCAGTCGTCACACATTGTTTAGTTATCACACAAGCTAATTTTTTTTGCACTCTAGAATGAACAAGGGCTTATCAATAAGTTAAGTACTCAAGAATTATCAAAATCCTTGTCGGAGCATTAGAGTGATAGTCACTCCGATGATCGCCATTAACGAGACCAAATGAGACATGGATAAGAAAAAAATAGAATAGCCAAAAGTTGAGAAAGAAGCTTATCCTTCAAGTTTCTAAGGTGAAAGTTTAGAACAAACAGAGGCCAACAGGTAAAGTATGCGAGTCAATGAGTATGCAACGCAAATAAAATAGTACAAAGTGAAACTGAGGGCGTACCTCTATGGCGAGATGCATGGATCACCATGTGCATGCTATAAGATGCTTCTTTGAGTGTCAAGTGGAGTTGTTTAAACTCGAAGTGATTTAACGTCTGCATTATTAATACGACGAATGTTTCATGTGATATATGAAGCTAAGTCGATGCTTCTAAAAGTAACGAACACAAGGTTTTTGGTGCAAGGCCTATAAATTTTGAAACATTTGGACACCAATGTGTCTAGCATAATGATTACTTGGTTCTTGCCAATGGTTGACTCTATACAAGAGAATGAGAAATGTGACGCAACCTTTCCTTTTAGTTAGTACGGGCAAGACATGAGTTGAAAATATAGTGAGTGAAGAGTTTTTCCACGAGTAAAGAGTATAAAGAAACCAGGAATTAAGCAAAAGAACGATCTTAAATGGAAAAGAGTCATATTAATCCATGATAGTTTATAGTACCTTAGCTTCATGTTTCGATGATCTAACAAATTTACTGTCGGAAAACCAGATAAGGAACCTGATACACTTGGTACACAACTCAATCGACGGACTCAAGCTAATGTGAGTTGCTATAACTTCAGAAGATAAAGAATCAACACAGGGACCTGATCCCCTTGGGTTCCCCTGACAGCAGTACGAAGTCAACTCTCTACCGCTGGAAAGTGACTGCCTGCACTGTACACGCAAACAGTGCAGCATAGTGCAGCAGTCACTTCGCATTGACCTTGTACCAACCAAGTGACTACATCATTCAAGTGATGTCATCCAAGTTGTATTAATAAAACATTACAACAAAACATCACTTGAACACTTGAGAATCCAAGCACTCCAAGCATATGACAATCAAGCATTCAATTCTCAAGTGCATCAAGAACAAAGTACAACACTACTACGGACCAGTTCCTACAGCAAGTCTCTTGTATGTCCTTAGTTGAGTTGTAACTTTGTAATTGTTCTTCATTGTAATTCTTACTTTGCTTATCTAGAAGCTGTATTTAGGAACCCCTTGTAAACCATAAACCTTTAATGTTTGTGTCGTGACTAGAGTTAGTCATGAGTTGAAGTCTTTGTAATAGGTGTATTACAAAGTGGCTTGTAATAGGTGTATTACAAGTTAGTAAAGGATTAAGAGTTTAATTCCTAGATTGCATAGGTTGTAATCTAAAGATTGTTCATAGTGAAGTTGAAATCCTACCAGTGTAGGTCGTGGGTTTTTATCCCCTTGAGCAGGGATTTTTCCACGTAAAAGTTCCCTGTGCCATTTACTTGCTATTGCATTAGCGTTATCTGTGGAAACCTATATAGGACCTGGTCTCTATTTAGTTTGGTGGACTCATATATTCTATCAATCTATTTATATATGTTAGTACTAGTAAAGAGAATAGCCCATATGCTGAGCATGGGCCCAAGCCAGAGGCAGAGTCACAGTGTCGGTTATCGGTTCGGCGGAACTCAGTAGCTTTGGTTGTTAAATATGTACAAATTATTAATTTATAATTTTATAACTTAAAAGGATTAGGATCCCGAACTCATAATCTTGAAATTCTGATTCCGCCTCTATCCCAAGCGCTATATTGCAGGATGTGGCTTTTTCTTTTTGGTTATCTGTATTTTAAATGGAGGTCACTGATATCTGTTAGTACTATGTATTTCTTTATTGCTCGTAAGATATTTCATCGAGATTTCAAAAGTATAATATTTGTTCCTACTCATTTTCAATTCTCGAACTCTTGCATTGCTTTTGCAGTGGTTTTAACTTTTATTGATGGACGTAATCACATACTATAGGTTTGTATTCTGGTAATTGTAGTGTTTTCTTTAGCTTCTCTTTCGTCACAATTTTGTCCAACCAGGATATTCTGTTTACTCAATTTATAAAATTTCCTCGATTAAATCTTCTGTTGCGTTGTTAATAATGTATTATTAAATAAGTCATGGCAAATATTTAAATTCATTTATCACATAATATTATAAGTTTGAACACATTAATTTATAAAAAATCAAGTTTGATATGAAATGAATGGATAGCAAAAAGATCACACAAACAACTCGAAGGTAAATAAATTTACCATGATTTTAAGTTTGTAAAATAGCTTTGAATTGGCTATCATTATAAATTTAAAAATATGTTAAGGTTTTTGAACAATACTATTCGGAGTAGCAACTTGCCTACTTAGGTAAGGCTTTGATTTAAAAATATTTTTCTAATATTAAAGTAATAATTTGTGGTTAGCCAATATTTCAACCAGTATTATTCGTATTCATTAGAAAATGTCCTTTGCGATCTAAATTATATGCACAATGAAAAATAAGATAATAATTAAACCAAAAGAATGCACAGCAGTTAGGGGTGGGCATCGGTCGGTTCGGTTCGGTTCGGTTATGAATATTATCGGTTTTGTCTATCAGTTATCGGTTTATAAATATGATAAACCGATAAGCAAACCGATAAGATATTGGTTATCGGTTATCGGTTAATCGGTTATTGATCATTATCAGTTCGGTTATCGGTTTACCCGATACGTAAACTAAAATTAAGAGTGCTGATATATATTACCATAGCCTTTGCCAAAGCTCACAGAGGCTGAAGTCAAGCAATTGATGGAAGTTGTAAGGCAGAACAACTCCTAAATGTTACAGTATTAACCATTTCTTTCCTTCACAATTATAATATCTCATGTCTTGTAAACTTCAGGCCGATGTGGATGGAAATGGTTCAATTGACTACACTGAATCAATTCATCACCGCCACCATGCATAAGCACAAGCTAGAAAGAGATGAAAATCTATTCGCTGCATTTCAGTATTTTGATAAAGATGGCAGTGGGTACGTACTATGTGTATATCCTACACACATGAGAAATCAGATATAAACACTATAAACACTAAACAGAAAAGCAAAGTTGTGACAGTAAAATATCGAGTATTAGCAAATTCTATGATCATCAACTACACATTAACCCAAATGGAACACAATGCAGAGGTAACTAATTTACAACAAGATATCCCATTCACCAAACAGCTAGAGAATCCAATGCCACTTCAGGATTTGGTAGCAAACCAGCAACTAAAACCAAAATCTAAAAGTACCACATCTCCAAACACAACATCACAGATGAAGCAGCTGACAACTTAGTAGTGGTTTATTTTTATCAACTGACTGAATGGAAAAATCAGCAGTACAACTACATGTCTACACCCCTTCCCCTCCATAATTTTGTCTGTTCTATAACTTAATCCACTGAACTTGTGAATGAAATAGATCTTAACTTTATTTATGTGTTTGTTCTATATACATTCAATTTATTAATAATTAAAAGGGGCTTCAAAAATCCATGTATTGATTCATATTCTCCTTAGGTATTTGCAGTAGACAGTAGTCCTAGAAAAGGCAGTCAAGAGCAATACAAAAAAAGAGAAGCTTCAGTTTTTTGCTACTCACATTTGATAGACGAAAAGGAGAAATTGGATACCCATATAACTAGAGATTTAGAAAATCATTCAAGTAAATATGCAAAAACTGATTTCTAAGGGAAGCCTAAATCAGTGTTTCTAAGATACCAAACTAAGACGAATTCAGAAATGGGATATGAAACACTGACCTTAGTGCAATGCTCTGCCGGAAAAATATAATAGAAAACTGAGTCTTGACGGGCTCAGCCATGGGGCCATGAGCCGTGAGGCGGAGAACTGGTGAGGGCTTGAGCCGTGTCCGGTGGCGGAGTGGCGGAGAACTGGTGAGGCGTGAGGAGTGAGGACTGAGGGTGAGGGTGACAGGGAGTGAGGCAGAGAAAGAACTGAGAAAGAGAAATTGAACCATGTATATGAAACCCAAGTATGTATATACTTAGGGGTAAACTAGTAAATTAGTAAACCCTTATTGGGTTATCGGTTTACCCAATAACAGAATTGCTAAACCGCGTTCGAATCGATAACCCAATAAAAAAAAATTTTTACCCGTTACCGAATCGTTAACCCAATAACCCAATACCGATAACCCAATAAGTAATTAACAATTCGGGTTATCGATTTTACCCGATATATGCCCACCCCTGGAAGCAGTTGCAACAAGCTAGCAAAGGAAAACAGTTAGACAAAATAGTCTACCAACAATTGAAAGTAACTCATTTGAAAAGGGAAAAAAAAAGCGAATTAGAAGTGAAATTATAGTTTTTTACACAAAACTATAATATTTTCTACTTATTTAGAAGCGGGAGATAGCAGCTCTTCGTCGTCCTCTCAAGGGTATTTAAGAAATTTTGTTTAGAGATATTCTTAGTTTGACCTGGAAAACCTGCGGTGCTTTGATAGTCATCTCCCTCCTTTGCAGACACGTGGTTTATAGATTACCTGCGATCTCCTGCTTCCGCCAGCGTCTTCCCCGTTGATTTGTAGATAACTATCTCGAAGCGTGTTTGATGATTCCCCTCGTTGTTGAAGAATGGATTTTGAGTCAAAGTTCTATAAAGTTACACGAAGGTTAATTTTACAGAGACAGAGGCTATTTCGAATTCCCTAGGTAATCTTACTGATGCTCTATCTCTTCTCATTTTTCTCTTCTCTTGTCATTTTACCTTTGAAGTGTGTCTATTTATGTCTGGTTGGGTTCAAATTTGATCATTGGAAGGTTGTGGTGTTATCGGTGGCTGAAAAGGGGAAATAGAGTGCTTCTTCCATGTCAGTAGGTGTGTTCTTTAACCATAGTCTGGTTTACTGTATGATGAATAGAAGAAATGTTATCTTTTGGTTTTCAATGTATTGCTAAAGAAAGAGATAGGTTTGGTGTTATTTGTTGGCAGAGTTTGGACACTAAAGGAGAATGATATGTAGTGTAAATTTTGCTTTCGATTTTTTCTTGTATTTCTTTGTCAATTTTGGAGATAAAATCAGACCTTTCAATTGCCCTCACAATCAACAGTATGAGAATTTTCGTATTTAAAATAGATAAGATATCATGTAGAAGCATTCTTTTGTTTATTGTTGCACATTCTTGCTCTGCATAAATTTCTTTTGAAATAAAAGAAGTCACAATATTATTTACCTCATGTAAGTGATTGGTTTTCATATTGCTTCTCCCGAATGAACACAAGTTATATTTTTTTCGATACGTCTGAATGAATCACAAGTTTGTACTTATAAAAAGACTCGTGATTGTACATTGAATTTTGTTCTCTCTCTTTGCTTCTTTTTCCTTTATTCTACTTCTGTGTTTCTCTGTTGGAGAATTTCTATTTCACAATCAATATGCACACAGCCGTTTCTAAGAAATATCTTACTTTTGCACCTAAGAGTGACTTGTTGCTCCCAACAAGGTTGAA
This sequence comes from Nicotiana attenuata, assembly GCF_001879085.1. Taxonomy (NCBI): domain Eukaryota; kingdom Viridiplantae; phylum Streptophyta; class Magnoliopsida; order Solanales; family Solanaceae; genus Nicotiana; species Nicotiana attenuata. The sequence continues at coordinate 76,547,087 of NC_031994.1, forward strand.
TCCAATTTAGGTGTATATGCATCTTTTGGTGTGTCATTGTGGTTTTCTTGAAGTGTTTGTGCAGTATTTTTGTTGTGTGTGTCATCTTTCTATTTCAAATCTCTTGTTTGAGATAAAATTGCTGAACTTCTTGCATTGTTGATTCAAAATTGTAAAATTATGACTACTCGAAAGAAAATATCAGTCTTATAATATGCTTTGACTTGGTGAAGTCGGTCTGATTGATTAACTACCTCTCCGGGAGCTGCATTCACAGGTGCAACAACATTCACGTATTTTGTTACATAATGAAAATAATAACCAAATGAAGCTTCAAAAATTGTGGGTACTAGAAAATTTTGCTGCATTGTAATTTTTGAGGACTGAAAATTGTTTTTCACATGGAAAACATTAGATTTCTATCTTCCTCCTTTATTAGCATCTGGGAGAGAAAGAAGAGGAGGAGAGGAGGAAATATGACAAAAAGGGTATGAAGTAGGTTGCGTGTAGCGATTGCGATTGCGATTGCTTATTTGGTACAATATTTATTTAAATGGTTAAACCTATGAGAAAGGGGTTCACCTGGTAGGTGGTGTTAGCTGGGTGCCAATCACGTCTAGGGGATAATTCGGGAAGTCATAGATGAATTGAGACTTATGCCGAAACCAATTTGCAGGCTGATCCCCCTTAACTATCCAAAATTCGTGAAGAAGATATTATTGGCGTCACAGTATTGCTATTAACATTATCCTATGCGGGGCAAGAATTTATTCGAGTAGGATATTATGTGAACAATGATTACGATGATGAACAATTAAAAGAGGAACCACCTCAGAAGGTTTTGCTTGATAGGGTCCAGAGGAATATTTTGGCTGACAAACCCCAAGTCACGAAATTCCCCAATGATTTCCATCCAGAAAACAATGAAAATTGAGAACAGGCTCCTGCCTCTCCTGACCATGCCACAGAAGTCAATGTGCATGTAGAAGAACCAATTTTTTCACCCAATCAATGTTTAGTGCAGTGTCCTCAAACCTGAGAAACAAGAAGCAAGTTGCATTGGCTGTCAAAAGTTTTCTTTCAGAGTTTGATATTTTGATGATTTCTTATACCAATTTGGTGTTATGGTCTCAAAATCTACACTGCCTAAATGGTATTTTTAACTTATGCCTTGAAATGTATACATGAAATGTTGTATCTGCTGGAGTTGTAGATGAGATAAATCATTCTTAAATTAAATGCTGATTTGCAAACAAGAATTTGATCACATATGATATTTGCACATGTTATATCTCTGATTACTATAGCAGCCACTTTTTCAGTCTCTTATGTGGTGCTCGAATTCCTGTTTTGTGCTTTTTTCCTTTCCTTTGTGGTGAGATACAGCTACAATTGGGCAAATATCAATATGTTCATAGTTGAACTTATAATATTCTGTCACCTTTTTACAGAGAAAATGTATGTTCTGGAGGGATGAAACAAAGGTCACAAATTTTGACCCTTAAATATTCTGCTCAACACATCCAAACTAAATAGGTTGAATGAGGTTTGTAATCGTTTAAATTTTAGTAGGTGTACTCCAAAATAACCTATCCAAAAGGCTAGGTATATGAAAGGGAAAGAAGACAAACTGAAGAAAGAAAATGAAAAGAAAAGAAAAAAGGAGACTGCAATTACTCCTTGTATTTCTGGTAGCTAAAGCGTTTATCTGAAGATTTCTTCTAAAATAGGAACTTCAACTCCTTAAATTTCTATCATATAAAGAAAGCTATGAAGGGAAGAAGCTTTGTGTAGAATACAATTTGACCAAGATAATGCCAATAAAACTAAATAAACTTTTAGATTATATCTAAACATCCTCAACTACTCCAATTTTCATCTTGTGTTAACTTCCAGAACACATGATTGCTAAGATTCAGACACAAGACACAATCAAAGCTCACCTTCAACAAACATTAGACAGAGAAGTCCCATGACGAAACCCAAGTCTTAGGTTCCATGGCCACCCCACCAATACATGCATAGCCTTTCAGAATTAGAAATAATAATTGTAATGTAAACAAAAGCTTCCAACCTTAAAATGCCAAGGAAGCTATTTGTTTACTCTTGGATCTGGAGAAGGTGAGAGTAGAGGCGGCGGTAGGATTTGAAGTTCATGGGTTTTAAATTCATCATTGAACCCATAGTTTGTCTTAGTAATTATTGGGTCCGCAATTAAATATTTATATATATTTTATAAATTTTCTAATACAAATACAAGGTTTAAGCAAAAACTACTGGGTTCGTCCAAACCCGCAGCTAATGCTCTCTCTCCGCCCCTGGGTGAGAGGTAGGAAAAAGAGGTTTGGATAGAACTAAAAGGCCAGAAGAACTAATAAGGGATGTGGAGGGTCTTATTTACTAGAACGAATTCAAAAATATGACAGTTACGCAGGAACAAAGATATAAGATAAGTACCAATGTGCAGCAGCTTCAGCAAATTAATTGGATTTTAAAGAATACAATGTTGAAACCATCCTTGTGCCTTTCTATATCTAAGGAGAAAACATGATTGTGCTGAAAAATGTTAAGAATCAGCTTACACCTAAATGATCCAAGTCTTATTACTTTAGATACTAAAATTTAACAAGATCAAGTAAAACAGCACAGGCTAAGTAGAAAATGAACCGAGTAAAGTAATAAAAATAACAGTAAATAGAAAACTCAAAGATCGAGAGAAAGAGAGGGAGTCGTTTTATTATTATTCTGCTGTTCGGTCCAAGATGCAAAGCTTTCTTGTTGATATAAAGTCAGTCAAATCTAAGAACAAGAACAAGTAAAACAAACAGAGCTTGACTAATGTAGTAGCTGCAGTGACTAATTGATGATTGATGCCCTTGCCTGGAGGATTTGATTAGGCTCCTTTTATAGGGTGAGGTCTCTATGAGATGACAAGAATCATGGTCACTTGATAAAAGCGTGACCCACGGATGTTCGTTTAATTCAAAGTTTTTGGTCGTCAAGGGTATCTTCTTTGGCTTGTTTAGAAGAGGCTTGTTATTCCTGTAGATTTATTATACCAACAAGGCACCAATTATATTTTTGTTAATGTTAATCCTTCTTCATTATGTATAGATAGAAATCCAAATTGTGAGTTTACTTTTTAAGGCTTCTCAAGTTAGTGAAACTCCTAAAAAATTCAAACAAGTCTAGAGCTGGTCCGGGAAGATAACCCCTGAAATTTTGTCTCTGGAAGCTGCAATATGAGTTTGGTAGCTAAATATAACTCTAAACATACGATGCTACTTGCTTGGATGGCTACGAAGTAGGAATTTAGTAGGTATTTTGATTTTAAAAAAAAAGGATAGGATAAATGACTTTGGATTGTCTTAATATTAGATTTCTAATGCCTTATTGAAAAATAAAATAAACCTCCTAATGATTTAGTAGGCATTTTAATTTGACGAAAGAGGGGTAGGATTATATTTTTTTTAAAAAGCACAACTAGAGGGGAGCTAAATGATGCGTTAGTAAGTTTCACAAGTTTTTTTTTCCTCTTTGGGCATATCTTTCACGAGAAACTTAGATTCTTTGGAGAAAGAAATTTAATGTGGTGACCCTACTATTGCCTTTTGCACGTCAAATTTTCATGTATTATAATGCAAACACATAATGGGTGAAGATGATGGGGTTCCTCGTAGAAGTTGTTGGCCATGTGCACTAAAGTTTGTTTGTATGTGTTAATATACGTAGTACGGCTGTATTGTGGCTCGGGCCCAGCCCGGGACCGCGAGACCATGGGCCAAACGGGCCGGTCCAAACGGTACGGTCCCAAACGGTCCTAGGAGCCCACTGTGGGCCGGTCCTCCATTTTGAGACCGCGAGTCCGGGACCATTTAGACCGGGACCGGCTGGCGGGCCTGGGCCGGTTTAACCGGTCCTAACGGGTCCAACGGCTATTTTTCAAAAAAAAAAATTTAAAATTGGCCAACGGTTGGAAGTTTAAAAACTAGCTGTTGGCCTGCCAATTTAGCCGTTTGGCTTTTTAAAAAATAGTCATTTGGTCCCCAAACTTTGTTTTAACCCCAAACTTTTTATAATTACACTTTTTCCTATTCTCAACTATAAATACCCCCTCATTCTTTCATTTTTACTCACAAAATCATCAATCTCTCTCAATCTAATTTTCTTCTATAATTCGCTTACTTTATTATTGCAATTTGTGAAAAATTGTGAAGTTGGTGAATTGAAGTATTCAAGTCTTCAACGATATGCAATTTTCAAGAAGTTGTTCGTCAATTCGGTAAACTCGTTCCAACTCTTAAGTTTTAATATTATTGTTTGTTTTAGTTTGTATAATTATAATTAATATGGCCTTTTCTTTGAAAAAAATGTTTGGTGATAAGGGAAAATCTAAAATTGGTGAATCTAGTGGCCAAGCTACTAGTCCTCCCCCGGCTCCCCGACCCAGACATGTTACCCGTCCTCCTCCACCTATTATTCTTGATAGTGATAACCCTTGTTTTCAATTTACCGATAGTCAATTTTGCCATGATATTGCACCAGGTCAACAATTAAATGATGAATATATGAATGCTCTTTATAATAATACAATTATCGATGAAGATGATGAGGAAAATAATGATTTAGATGAAACCCAATCGGATTTAGATGATACACCTACTAGTCATGTTGTTAACCCAACTGATAATAATCCAAATGATGCCCCGCCTGACCCTACTGTAGTAATCTCTACTTTTAATAGACAACCTTCTAAACGGCAAAAAAACATCTCTGTTTGGCATGTTTTTACTCAACTAAGAAATCAAAATAAGGCTAAGTGTAAAACTTGTGGGACTTTGGTGGCTCATAAATTTACTAGAGACTGTAGCGGTACGGGTACTTTAACTAGACACATAAAGACACACCCGATAAAGCTAGATTTTTACAAATGAAAGCTGCGCAAGAGGGGACAAGTGTAGGTACTCAGGTTAACCCTAGTACCGGGTCAAATCTAGTTCAACCGGGAATTAACACTGTTACCGGTGGCATTTCATATTACGATCCAAATAAAGATCGTGAAGAATTGGCAAAAATAGTTACTGTTATGTGCTTACCCTATAGTTTTCCTTCTAACCCTCACTTTGTGCATTATATTAGAAAAGTTTTTATTCCTACTTATAAAGGATGGCATCGCGCAACCGTAAAGAGCAATATTTATAAATATAAATATGAATATGAACAATATTTGCGCTATTTATTTACTCATATAGATTGTCGCATTGCTATTACTACTGACATTGGTAGAAGTGGTAATGACTGTGATTATCTTACTGTAACCACTCATTGGATTGATGAGGAATGGAAAATGCAAAAGCGCATTATTGCTTATAGAATAATTAATTGATGTCACACAGGTAATTTTATTGCTAATACAGTTGCAGATATTTGTAGATATTTTTGCATTACAGATAAAATAATGTCAGTTTCAATGGATAATGCTTCTAGTAACACTAATGCTATAGGCTTGCTTACAACTACACTGAATCCTGCATTTAGTAATATTTTCTATGTTAGATGTATTTGTCATATTTACCATTTAATCGTCGGTGATGGTATGAAAATTTTAAATGTGGAAATTGAAAAGGTTAAAATGGCTCTTAATTGGCTTTTTTATTCAAACAGTAGAAGTAGACTTAGAGAATATTTTTAAAAATGTGATGAATTTGGCCTTAGAGAAAGTAAGGTTCCTAAAGCTTGTCCGACTAGATGGAATTACATGTATGAAAGATTAGTTGTTGCATATGAATATAGAAACCCAATAAACGCAACGTTTAATGCTCGTGTTGGTGGTGGTGATGATGATGAGCACCTTACAAATCAGGATTGGACAAATGTTAAAATTCTTGTAGATTTTTTAGAACAATTTCATGTTGCTACAAATGAATTATCTGGGCAATATTATCCTACTATTTCTAAATGTTTAGTTTATATTGCAGCACTTGCAGATTTGTTAGTCACTTTTTAGAGGGTGGGGTAATTTATCAACTTGCTATTAATTCTATAAACGATAAGTTTAAAAAATATTATTTTTTCCTATCCCCCTTATTTATGGTGTTGCTGCCATGTTAAATCCTACCATGAAATTAGGAGGTCCTCACTTTTGGTATACAAATATTTATAAGGCTTTAGATCTTTCAGATGAGGAATTTGCTACACTTGCAGATGCAAAAGCTTCAATTAAAATAAATGCTCAAACAATTTATAATGCTTATCAACTTGCCTTAGATCATGCTAGACCAAATGTTCCAACTCCTACTTCGTCTAGTTGGCAATCATCTAAAAGAACTGCGGGCCTAAAAACACTTAGTTCTTGGACAGAGTTCAGGGGTTCTCAAGGTGATAATATTGGTGATACTTCACAACTAAATGAGCTTCAAGTTTATTTGTCGCAGGGACTTGAAAAGGAGAATCCCGACGGCTCCTTTGATGTTTTGGAATAGTGGAAGGACAAAGAAAAATACTATCCGGTTCTTTCAAGGATGGCTCGAGATATTTTAACTGTTCAAGCTTCAAGGATGACATCGGAGCGCTTTCAGTCAAGCGAGACTTCAAATCGGTGATCATAGAGCGTCTATGAGGGAGAGCTTGAAAAAATCAGTACTCTTCGGAGATTGGATCCGTTCGGAAAGAAGAAATTTTGGACTTGCTGAATCACAACCGGAGATAGACGAAGCTTATGAAGAAATGCTAGCGGAACTTGCGGAGGATGCTGCTTCGCCCGGAAGCGGTGATGAACAAGCTTCTTTTCCGCCACAACCAACGAAAATTCCTCCGAACCTTGAAGGATTTATAAAATTTGTTAGAGATAATATGTGGACTAATATGTAACTTGTATTTTGGCACATCTTAATTAGTTTTTTTTCCTTTAATGGCGGTATTAGCACCTTGTTGTGCTCATTCCATTGGGGGGAGGAAGACTAAGAAAGATATTGCCATTTTTTGTTAATGTCGTAATAATAAAAATTATAAGGCATTTCCTTGAATATTTCTTTACAATTTTTTTGTGTTTAAATTTGAATTAGAAGATTTAAGTCACAATTATATAATATAATTTACAAGAAATTGCCTTAGATAAAAAAAATTTTAAAAAAATGCCCGGAACACTTAGGCCCGTGGGCCCGACCCATTTAGCCCGGGACCTGTGGGCTTAGGACCACAGTGGGCCAGTTCCACCCTCTAGGACCGTTAAGCCCAGGACCGCTTGAGGGCAGCCCGCCAAAGCCCGGGACCATTTGGCCCGGCCCGTTTAGCCCATTTAGGCCCGGGAGCGGACCACAATAAAGCCTTATTTCTTAACTATGAACTTGAAGCTTTATAGCATGAGTGCCTTCTCTGAGCTTTGAAGGATGTTGATCTTATGGATACTACTCCAGAAATTCTACTGGAGATGTCCACTACCCCTGCCATCTGGGACAGCCGCCGCTGATTCGATCTCTCAAAGTGTATGCATGTTTGAAGCGAGGTATAGCAATTTGTAATCATCAGCTGTATTTTTTTTTCAAATTGTACTTTAGCATATGCATTTTCCTATACGAGGTTCTAAGTACGACCATTGTGAGACTTTTTGGAATGTTAAGAATGTAGAGTAGTTGTTACTAAGATTTGATCGAATGCAACAGAAAGACTGAGAAGCACACTTCACTATTTAAAACAAAAAGCTTTGAGGATTTACCAATTTTATCAAAGAAGATTGAAAAGAAAGATTTTACATTTATGCATTAGTCTGTGCTAGAAATAGCTAAAATTGCTCATGTTGAATTTGCAGTGTCTCAGAGAATCAAGGAGCTTAGAGACATAGTACATCTATTTGTTACTTTATTTTTTGATAAGTTTGAATGTTCAACTATTACTTCCTTCTTTTTGTTAATCATGGTATAATGCATTACCTTTTGAATTCAACTAGAGTGCTTTTTTGTTGTCGTCGTCGTCGTCGGATTGCTTTATGTATGGGGTCAAATTTGATCGTCAACATCCCTACGCCAGAGGGTACGCCCAGTGAGTGTACGCCGACTAACGTAGCAGGTACGACTCGGACGCGGGGACAAAAGCGACATCGTTTAGGACTCAGTGTCTTCACTAGGAGACGTTACCTGTCTTTGTAACTTTTTGATTCTTTCGAGGAAGGTCTCTTATTATATAAAGGAGACCTTCACATTATAAAAGGGGGATTCTGATCTAATACAACTCTCTCATTTTTCTGTCTTTCTCTCTCTATCTCTACCTCAAACGAACATATCTTGTTAAATTCATACTATCACTTTGCAATACTAGATCTACAACAATAATATCATCTTTGCATCTCTAGGTTTATTATATTTGATTACGATTTACCCTTTTCTTACTTTTGATTGTTTTCTAGCTTACAAAGTATATTGCTAACTTTTGAGCCAAACAATTTGGCACCGTCTGTGGGGATTTCGAGAATCAAAATCATAGTATCCACCTAGAGAACAACCAACTACCATTCTCTAAACCACACAAACACAAAAGATGGCTGAGAATAACCCAAGATCAAAAGCTATATTGGGTGTCACTACCAATCTCCTTGGCCCTCTCAACGAGGCTAGTGACGATGGCATCCTGAATGCAACCCCTAGTATCACATCGGGTGCGGAGATCTCACCTTCCCCATCCGAAGATCTGAAGATTTTGCACGAAAAGGGAGCCTCCACATCTGCGGCTACGGAAGCACCCTCAGCGGTCAAGAAGCTACTGGAAAGATTGCTAACAAGCACTCTGAGTAGCTTGGTTGAGAGGTCACCACAAAGTAACATCAGGCGTACACCAACGGTAGATACCATTGCTGCCGCGGGCGAACCGGAAGTTGCACTAGCAAATAACGAACCCGTCGAGACACAGACCAACGATGGCATGCTAACAGCCATCCTAAAGAAGATGGAAGAAATGGAAAATAAAAACAAGGCGCTCCACGATCAGATGAAGGAACATCAGGAGAGGGTCGACAAGATCCCCGGTGCCCCCAAGTTGCTACCAAAACGCGACGTGGGAAGGTTCGTTGAACAACCATACACTGAAGAAGCTGCCCCTCACTCCACCCCAAAAACCTTCAAGATGCCACCCTACTTGAGGGTATATGACGGAACCACTGATCCCGAGGATCATCTAATCCACTACGTCACCACTGTGAAGGGCAACGACCTATCAAAGGAACAGGTACCGTCGGTACTGCTGAAGAAGTTTGGCGAGACGCTGACAGGAGGGGATTTAACATGGTACTCTCAGCTACCAGCTAAGGCAATATCAACGTTCGAGGAAATGGCGGATAAGTTCGTCACAGCCATGCAGGCGCGAAGAAAGTGGAGGCCAGGGTCAACGACATCTTCGCCATCAGGCAAACTGCAGGAGAGGGACTCAGGGACTTCCTAGCAAGGTTTAACAGAGTAAGGATGAGTCTACCAAACATATCAGAAGGTATGGCAGTCGCCACTTTCCAAAACGGGCTAAGCAGGGATGGTTCAAGGGCAACCAAGAAGTTACTGAGCTGCCTCATGAAATATCCCCCTACCACATGGGAGGAAATCCACAATGCCTATTGCGCTGAGGTACGAGCGGACGAGAATGATCTTAATGGGCCGACCCAACGGCTAATAGCGATACATCCACAAATGAGGACAGATCGACGGAACGAAGGACGACGAGAACAACTCCCTCGCTCCAACAGAGATCGACATCAGCCATACACCATATCCTCCCATCCGCCACCAAGGCATACAGACGCGCTACAGCGACATGTCGCCCCACTTCGAAACGAAAGAGGTACGCCCCCTTTATTATCCGCCCATAACTTTTGTGTGTCTCCTTCAGAAATAGTGTACGCACTGGACAAGCTGGGCACCAAAGTGCAGTGGCCGCAAAAGATGAAATCAGACCCCTCCACAAGGAAATCAAACGTCCTATGTGAGTTCCATCAGGAACAGGGGCACAAGACCGAAGACTGCATAGGCCTACGGCAAGAGGTGGTCAGGATGCTGAACCAGGGATACCTGAGGGAATTACTCAGTGACAAAGGGAAAATCAACTTTGCACGTGGAAGGGAACAACCCCATGGGCCGCCGAAGCCGCCTTCCCCAGCACGCACGATAAACATGATCGTCGGAGGCGGCGACGACTTGGCGATCAATCACGTCAAATTCACCACCACGCACAAACTAAAGCGGACCATCGCCCATGAACGGTATGGTGACTTCGAAGATAGTATCACCTTCGATAAGTCTGATGCCGACGGTTTGTCTTTCCCTTATTACTATGCTTTAGTTATCACTTTACGTATCGCCGATACAGATGATAAAAGAATCATGATCGATGACGGAAGTGGCGCTTGTATTATCCACCCAAGGGTCCTCGTACAAATGGGACTCGAGGATAGGGTAATACCGTGTTGCATAACACTAACCGGTTTTAACAATGCAGTGGAACGGACGTCCGGAGAAATAGCACTGCCCGTCTTAGCAGGAGGAGTCACGCTGGAAACAACTTTCCACGTGATGAACCAAGAAACGGCGTACAACGTCATCATAGGACGCCCGTGGATACACGCCATGCGAGCGGTCCCTTCAAGCCTTTACCAAGTGATCAAATTCCCTACCCCATGGAGAATATTCAGTATTCGAGGCGAGCCACGCACCGCACAAGAGTGCTACAAAATAGCCCAAGATTGCGCCCACACCCAACAGCTAAAGGGGGCGAGCGCGGAGGCATAGCAATTAGCCGTGTCGGGGACTAAGGTCAACCCGACAACGGACGCCATCAAAGACCCCGACGATGTGGAGGCTTGTAAAGCGACGGTCGAAGATCTCGACCCAGTTCAATTGGACGAAACCAATCTTACGAAGAAAGCCTATATCGGGCACGGTCTCGCCAACTCAAGTAAGTATTGTGACTTCTTAACTAACCATACAGATTTGTTCGCCTTTTCCCATTCAGATATGCCGGGGATCCCGCGAGACATCGCTACCCACAAGCTGAATGTCGATCCACTACATCCGCCTGTGCGACAGATGAGGAGAAAATTCAACGCCGCTATCAATGAAGCGGTCAGTGCGGAAGTAGACAAGTTACACACCAACGGCTCCATCAGAGAATCAAAATACCACCAGTGGATCGCCAATGTCGTCATGGTCAAAAAGAAAAACGGGAAGTGGAGAATGTGTGTGGATTTCACTGATCTGAACAAAGCATGCCCAAAGGATTCATTCCCATTACCCCACATCGACCAACTGATCGACGCCACTGCAGGACACGAACTACTGAGCTTCCTAGGCGCCTACTCCGAATACAATCAAATCATGATGGCCGAGGAGGACCAAGAGAAGACAACTTTCATCACCCACCAAGGGACTTACTGCTACAAGGTAATGCCCTTCGGGCTCAAAAATGCAGGGGCTACGTACCAGAGACTGGTCACCAAAATGTTCAAAGAGCAGCTCGGTAAGACTATGGAAGTCTATATCGACGACATGCTGGTGAAGTCGACAAGAAAAGAGGACCACATCGACCATCTGAAAGAAGCCTTCGAGATATTGAGAAGGTACGGGATGAAACTGAACCCCGAGAAATGCGCCTTCGGCGTGGCCTCAGGAAAATTCTTAGGGTTTCTCGTATCACAACGAGGTATCGAAGTCAATCCAGATCAGATCAAGGCGATAGACGCAATTCGCGAGATACTGAACAGCAAAAAGCAGGTGCAAAAGCTGACGGGGCGAATAGCCACCTTGTCTAGGTTCATCTCACGATCCTCCGACAGATGCCATAAGTTTTTCAATGTGTTGAGAAAGGACAATGGGTTACAGTGGAATGAGGAATGCGTCGAGGCCTTAAGAAAATTGAAAGCGTACCTATCTTCGCCGCCACTGCTGGCCAAAGCAAATCCAAGCGAGCCCCTGCTGGTATACTTGGCCGTATCCGAGGTCGCCGTCAGCGAAGTCCTAGTCCGTGAAAACGAAGGTACGCAATCTCCTATTTACTATATTAGCAAAACCTTAGTGGACGCCGAAACACGGTATCCACACCTTGAAAAATTAGCTTTGGCATTGGTCGTAGCTTCACGGAAGCTCCGACCCTATTTCCAATGCCACCCCATAAAAGTAGTGACAACCTTCCCCTTGAGAAGTATCCTACACAAGCCTGAGTTATCAGGCAACTCGCCAGATGGGCCATAGAACTCAGTGAGCACGATATCTCATATCATCCAAGAAATGCCATCAAGTCGCAAGTACTTGCCGACTTCATAGCCGATTTCAGCGCAGAGATGCTACCAGAGGCGGAACTAGAGGCACGTCGTGCCCCCTCCAATGCCGACCTATGGACTCTTTACACTGATGGTGCCGCTAACGCCTCGGGATCTGGACTAGGACTCGTTTCGAGGTCCCCACGGGTGAAACAATTCGCTAGTCCATACGATGCCCCGAGATGACTAACAACGAAGCCGAGTACGAGGTTGTTATTGCAGGTTTGAAACTAGCCATCAAGTATAGAGCTCGACGACTCGTTCTCCATTGCGACTCTCAACTCGTGGTGAACCAGGTCACTGGGACTTACCAAATCAAGGAGCAGAGGTTACAAAAATACCGGTCAGAAATTCACAGGTTAATAACCGAGTTCGACGAGTGCCGCTTCGAACAAGTTCCGAGAGCACGGAACGTTGAAGCGGACGGCCTAGCGAAACTGGCCGCAGCCACTAAAAACTTCAACAAAAGAAAGCGTGGTCACCGTCCTCCATTCAGCCATTGATCACACTGAGGTACTCTCTTTAAATTTGACTTGGGACTGGCGCAACCAGTTTGTGTCCTATCTGCAGGATGGAACAGTCCCACTCGACAAAAAAGAAGCCAAGAAGCTCCGCGTACAGGCCGCCCGGTATTGCCTAATAAACCAAAAACTCTACAAAAGGACGTTTGGCGGACCCCTAGCCAAGTGTCTAGGGCCGCAACAAACGCGACCAGTGCTCGAAGAGGTACACGAAGGTCATTGCGGCACCCATACAGGTAACCGCGCCCTCGTGCGCTGCATAATACGAGCTGGCTATTATTGGCCCACTATGAAAAAAGACGCAGCGGAATATGTTCGCCGATGCGAACAATGCCAAAAGTATGCCCCCATGATACACCAACCAGGAAAACCACTTCACTCAGCACTTCCCCATGGCCCTTCATCAAATGGGGAATGGACATAGTCGGTCCCCTACCAGCGGGACGAGGAAAGGTACGATTTCTATTAGTTTTAACTGACTATTTTTCCAAGTGGGTGAAAGCAGGAGCGTACGCCCAAATACGCGAACAAGAAGTCATCGCCTTCATATGGAAGAATATCATCTGCCGTTTCGGCATCCCCAAGGAAATCGGCTGCGACAACGGACGGCAATTCATCGGCCAAAAGACAACAGAATTCTTCGACAAATGGCGTATCAGCGGATACTATCCACGCCATATCACCCCGCCGCCAACGGCCAAGCAGAGTCTTCCAATAAAATAATACTGAACATACTAAAGAAGAAACTCGAGGAAGCCAAAGGGCTATGGCCCGAGATACTACCGGAAGTGTTATGGGCACACCGAACCACGCCCAAATCCTCCACAGGAGAAACGCCGTACGCACTGGTCTATGGAACCGACGCGGTCATACCGGTCGAAGTCGGCGAACCAAGCTTAAGGTATTCACATACCAGCGGAGCAGAGAACGACGTAAACAGACTTCAAGACCTCGACGAGGCCGAGGAAAGAAGAGAAATGGCCCACATAAGAATGGTGGCTCAGAAGCAACAAGTCGAAAGATACTACAACAAGAGAGCCAAAATAAGACCACTCAAAGTGGGGGACTACGTCCTCAAAGCCAAAACATTGGCATTAAAGGACCCAACCGAAGGAAAACTGGGCAACAACTGGGACGGACCCTACAAAATCACAGCGGCAGCAAGTAAAGGAGCATTTCAATTAGAAACAATGGAAGGAAAAACGCTCCAAAACAATTGGAACGTCGCCCACCTCAAGTATTTCCATTTCTGAAAGGCGTCTCCCGAGTCGCACTATTTTTCCCTTACCCGGGTTTTGTCCCAATTGGGTTTTCTCGGGGAGGTTTCTAACGAGGCGACAGAGGGGACACCTGGAGATATTTGAGAAACAAATTTATCATACCAGCCACTCCATATGTCCTCCCGACTGGCATGACAAAGGGACTGGACTAGCGTGATCTCCAATGTATGAACGGCTACAGCCATCTCCAATGTATGAACGGCTACGGCCACCTCCAATGTATGAACGGCTACGGCCATCTCCAATGTATGAACGGCTACGGCCATCTCCAATGTATGAACGGCTACGGCCATCTCCAATGTATGAACGGCTCGGCCATCCCCAATGTATGAACGGCTACGGGCCATCTCAACGTTTAAAAGGCTAAGGCCATAAATGATATTATGGCGAAAGCCATCGACGCCGATAAGTCGACCCAGCTCGACCATGACGGCAAATAACTCGACGACAGTCGAAGTTACGCACATGGCTAAGGCCATCAACGGTATAATGGCTAAGGCCATCGACGCCGATAAGTCGACCCAGCTCGACCACGACGGCAAATAACTCGACGACAATCGAAGTTACGCACATGGCTAAGGCCATCAACGGTATAATGGCTAAGGCCATCGACGCCGATAAGTCGACCCAGCTCGACTATGACAGCGAGTAACTCGACGATAGTCGAAGTTGCGCACACGGCTAAGGCCATCAACAATATTAAGGCCGAAAATAAAAGGTACAAAAAGAAAAGAATAACAGCAAAAGTATAACTTCCATTATCATCCAAAAATACATGTACAAAAGGACCCATTTACGTCTCCAAATACAGCAAAACAAAATGAATACAAGTCCTAAGGGGCTTCGCCATTCTGTTCACCGCCCCCCGTCGGACCGCCATCTCGTCCACCGCCGTCCTCGGCCTGATAGGCCGCAGAGATCCAAGAGCCGGATTCTAGACGGTTGACGTCTTCGGAGTTATAGCCCGCCCGGTCTGGGGAATCAGAACTATACCCACAAGTTTCACGGGCGACACGGGCTATGCGCCGTTGCTCTTGAACCTCCGCCTCAGTAGCTCGACCCGCAGCTAAGAACTCCTCGAATACGACCAATCTGGCCTCGGCGTACACCCACATGTCATGCGCCTCACGATGCGCATCCTCATCAGGCCTTGGTGCAGCAGTCCGCTTGAGGACTTCAATCTCAGCCGCCTTGGCATCGAGTTCGGTGGTCATAGCGGCAACCTTGATCCGCAAATCAGCAGCTTCCGCCGCTACCCCACGGCCAACCTCCAACTCTTCTTCCTTAGACTGGAGAAGAGTCTCCAGCTCAATGTTCCGAGCCAGGGCGGTCATCAGCTGCTCGTCGATCTGCTCCAACTCGGCCACCCTCCGTTTCAGCTGGGCCTCCGACTGCTCCAAACCCTCACGGAAAACCCGAAATTCCGGGTCCTGCTTGAGTAGGTCCGCCAGCGCCTGATGCTTGACGCGGCACCGCCGATATTTCTTTACCATCTTGTTAAAGGTGGCTGCCTTCCTTTGCGCTCGCCGCCCCCTCTCTACCTCCAAGATGAGAGTCTAAAAAAGAGGAAAAGGAGGAAAGGCAAGTCAGTATGCATCAAAATTTACTTTACGGTACATGAAGAAAATCGAAAAATACCTGCAAGGCCGCGCCGGCAACCCTCCGGGATAGTTCCCCGTCGCTAACCCCTTTTAACATTTCACGCTCAGCGGCCGCACATAGCAGGGTCATATCCGCTGCGGCCTGCTCGCTGTGTTGCAACAGGTTATACCCTCCTGGGATCAGAATTCGGCGGTTGGATCTACCTGCCGTCATCCCCACACGGGCCGAACCCCGCGTTAACACATCTGCATCCGCCTGGGCGGCCTCAGGGCCCACCCTCTCGGTATCATCGCCCGCTTCTCCAACGGCAGCCGACGAGCCACTCTCCGGAATGCGTGTTGGGCTGGCGTCGAGAAGCACCCCCCCCCTTGGGGAGGCGACCTCCCGGAACGGATGGCATCTGCCATAAAAACTGGCCTTAACTCCCGACGCGGCTCGCTCGCCCCCTCGTCTTCTGCGGCTATCCCCTTGCCGGTTATCAACCGGCATCTTTTCCTTTTCGGCGGCTCCTCGTTCTCAGAAGTTTCCTCCACAGCCCGTGGAGATGGCATTGAAGGAGTCGCTTCCCTCGTGGACACCGCCACGGGCAGCGGTTGAGGAACCTCCGCGCGCCATCACTGGGCGAGCCACAGGGTATGTATCCATCTTCAGAGTCAGTCCCCGCCCCAGGTGAGGTGACGTCATTCTTCTTCTTCTTCTTCTTAGGGGCGCTCCGACCTGCCAACGCGAATAAGTCAGGTAACAAGAACGTAGGGAACTCCCAAACCGTAGCCAAAGAATTACCTGACGGGCCGTACTGTTGAAGAAATGCAGCCCAGGTACGGCATTCCTCCGCATAAGGTATTATTTTTTCCACCCATGGCTGTATGGTCAAAAGCGCAAGCAGTCCTGAATTCTACGAGTAGAAATACTTATGTTCTGGATTCCATCTTTCTGGGAACCCTTCGGGATTTGACACACCAGGTGCTCCGTCCTGATGTAGAAATATTTACGCCAAAGCGGCGGTTGGGCTTATCATCCGCTTTAACAACCAAGCCCCTTGTACCATGACTTTTTAACTGCAGCATGGTACCCCTCAAGTAACCAGGGCTGAATAACTGCAAGAGGTGGCAGACCGAGACGCTGCACTTGGCCCTGGCCGCATAAGTGGTCATAATACGGCACACCTTCAAGGTGTAAGGAGTGAGCTGAGCCGTACACACATTGTAAAAACGGCAAAGCTCCTCCGTCAGAGGGTAGATTGGAAGATTGTAACCGATCAAGAACGGGTACTCATAGAATGTGCAGTATCCAGGCCGGTGCACATTGGCATAGTCCATCCCGGCCGGAACCATTTCCACATGGTCTGGAATATGGTGCGTCTCTTGAAGATCATCTAAGTGGGATTGCAATAAAACGCTGTGCTCCCAGGGAAGGTCTGGGCTTTTAGTTGGAAAATCCCTACGAACATGCATCTCCTTCGGAAGGACGTTGTCTACACTGAGAGGAACAAGGGCCTTCTCCGCCTTTTCCCCTTCTCCACCGGAAGATGGCGGAACCCTAGACGGGGCATTATCTTTAGCCTTTTTACTACTCTGTCCACGTTTTGTCATGATTATATTACGTAAGAAACGAAGCACCGACGATAGGAAGTGTGGTTTCAGCAGAAGTGGGAGAGTCCCTCACGAAATAACGGTTACAGGAAAGGAAGACAAAGGAGTAAATCGGAAAATGCTTTCTGAAGTCTTGAAAGGTGAATCGAATCGAACCTCTCCCCTACTTATAGGGATAAGTTGCGCAGAAATCGAAGAGTCATGATTCAAAACGTGCGCGGGAAACCAAAATGTCACATCACCCTCTGAACCGCCTCGGGGGCAAATATAATAATGACGCATACAGGCGATGACGTCATTCCAAAAAGGAAGCCACGCGTCAGTGGCTCTACAAACGTCATATATCTCACCTCATTCATATTGCCGCCCCTGGTCGAGGTCAAATTCTCCTAAGCCGAGGTTCGCATTTCCGCCCATCGAAGACGCCCACCGAATGTGTCTCCAACGAGCGGAGGGACTAACTGTATGGGGTCAAATTTGATCGTCAGCATCCCTACGCCAGAGGGTACGCCCAGTGAGTGTACGCCGACTAACGTAGCAGGTACGACTCGGACGCGGGGACAAAAGCGACATCGTTTAGGACTCACTGTCTTCACTAGGAGACGTTACCTGTCTTTGTAACTTTTTTGATTCTTTCGAGGAAGGTCTCTTATTATATAAAGGAGACCTTCACATTGTAAAAAGGGGATTCTGATCTAATACAACTCTCTCATTTTTCTATCTTTCTCTCTCTATCTCTACCTCAAACGAACATATCTTGTTAAGTTCATACTATCACTTTGCAATACTAGATCTACAACAATAATATCATCTTTGCATCTCTAGGTTTATTATATTTGATTACGATTTATCCTTTTTTTACTTTTGATTGTTTTCTAGCTTACAAAGTATATTGCTAACTTTTGAGCCAAACACTTTAGTTAGTCCATCGGGTTGTGACGGGATTCACCCCTGTTTCATAGTAGTTAAAGTTATTGATGCCGGCATGTTGAACAACTGAAGATGAAATTTGATTTTGTGTCTAGCTTTACATTTCCCTATAAGGCTTAAGCCGCACGATAGATTAATTTGATGGAAAAAAACATTTAGTCCATATAAGGTGCTTTTGGAGAATGTTATTTGAACATTTAAGTTTTCCAAACTCATAGGACCTCATTGAAATGGACTAAGCTGGTACCTTTTCCCCATGTGTGCTTGGGCCCGGGATCGGCACGGGCTCCTCACAACTAGTTATTTATATGGTTGATAAGTTGATATGGTAGCGCCTATCAAGTAAAACCGGCGTTATTCTATACAACTAGTATACGTACCCGCGCGATATACGTAATGGTATTGTACGTGTAATTGCAGTTAACAATATTACTGTACGTGTACTTCAACATGCATCCACAAATCTCCAGGTGACCAAGATCCAACACACATTCAGGGAGGGTAATATTGTGGCATATATTAGCCAAGCATGGGAAGACAACCACGGATCTCCAACCTAATGATGTTATCATTTTTGAAAATCCCCCTACTTTTGCTTTATCGCTTTTACCTTCTAATGTAACTGGAATTGTAACATACCGTTCAGTTCCAACTTTTGTAACACACTAGTTATATTTTAATAAAAGCATTCTTATCAAAAAAAAAACCATGCATCCATAACCATATGCTTTTTTGACAATCAAATTATTCTTTGTTAAATTCACCCAAATACCAATGGCAACTGAAGTAATAAAGAGATTATTAAAGGGCGTAAAATTTCATCAGATGATGGCGCTGTCAGTTTGTTAAGGGTTCAATTATGGTAATACCCTTCTGACCCAAGTTGTAACTGGATGAGCTCTCTTTTATTAGCCAATAGAAATATTTTATTCTTATGCAATTATAAAAAAGGATTTTTACATATCTATACACTATTAGAAACTTTATTACCCTCCGTACTCAAGTTTCAATTTAATTATCTCCTATATAAAAATTTACCAATTATATACACTTTAGAAATTAAATGAGTATCCCTTTATATTAGGAATCAATTATTTCTCATGCTTATCTCTCTCTCTCTCTCTCTCTCTCTCTCTCTCTCTCTCTCTCTCTCTCATCTTTTCTGTATCTTTCAATCCCTAATTTCAGTAATGTAGAGCAAAGGAAAAGAGAGCATCAATTCCACCATTGACAACCATTAAAAAGCTTTGAAGCTTTGAATTCGAATTTGGGTTTTCAAAAAATATTATTTGTTTGAGTTGGGTGTTGTTGCAAAGAATTGAGAATTCTCTCTATGTCTCTCTCTATCTCTCAATCCCTAATTTCAGTAATGTAAAGCAAAGGAAAAGAGAGCATCAATTCCACTATTGACAGCCATTAAAAAACTTTGAAGCTTTGAATTCGAATTTGGGTTTTCAAAACCATTATTTGTTTGGACTGGGTGTTGTGCAAACAATTGGGAATACGGTTTGAAGTTTATATCTCAATTTTGAGGGTGTTTTGGTGAAGATTAGACTTGATTTTGGCTGAATTTCAGATTGAAACTCGAAGAAGAAGAAGAAGAAAACGTAATATACAATTATATTTACGAAATTGTAGTAAAATTGTAGAAAAATTATATTTTGTTGTTTATATATTTTTCTTTTATTTAACTATTGTATGAAAGTTGAACAATATTGTATAAAAATTATATTTAAGTTGTATGATGTTGTAGTTGTATATAACTGAGTGAAATAATGTATGAAAATTGAGATAAGTTGCAGATAAGTTGTATAATATATAATTGGTTGTATGAAATTTATTTTTACTATGTATAAATCAGATACAAAATATACAAAAGACATATTGTCTGAAATTTGTATAAAAATTATATTTAAGTTGTATGATATTGTAGTTGTATTTAACTGTGTAGAAATAATGTATAAAAGTTGTAGATTAGTTGTAAATAAGTGTATACTGTAACTATTGAGTATGATCCAACAGGAAACAGCTGGGAAAATCTCCAGATCATAGAAAAAAGATAATTAGAAAAGAGACAAAGGCTAGTTTAAACAAATACTTTTAAAATTATATTTAGTTAATCCCTTTTATTTTTAATTCGTGTGGGTTGCAGATATGGTGAGCCTGTGAGAAAGTTTAATATGCCACCTCCATAAACTTTGTTTGTGAAGCACTGAATCATGATCTTTGATGCATGATTTTTATACAAAAAACACAACTAGCATCCTCTGGCAGCAGCCTAAACCAGCAAATTATGTATGGAATTGGAATATCTAAGCTCTATTTCATTTGCTTACTCATCAATGTAAGCGAGCAGAGAAATCTCTTTTCAGAATATATTCTTTTTTTTAGCAAATATACCACTAGGCGGGCTACCTAGTGGCTAATATATAAATAAAATCCTAAAATGGGTCCAAAGGTTACAAGATGAAACCAAAATAGAAGTTGCATGAAGCTACTAGCTACTAAAAGGATAGGAAAGCTAAAGTCTAATGAACTAATTATTACAACATCGTCCGCTGAATGCTTCCTTCTCCTGTCAGTGTATGTGAATCCAATTGCCAGTGCCAAATACCAACCAACACCTATCAAGCTCTCACCTGGCGCCAGTGTATCCAGTCCATAGGCTAGAATGAATTCCAAACATCTCCACCACATAATTGAAGCTAGCATAGTCTTCCAATCATTAGTGTTGCTACAATATGATCTCCATATGCAGTGTACTGACTCTATCCAAGTATAAATCATGTGGTCGATCCTCAATATTATTATGTAAAAAAGCATGGCTACAATTGTCTTGAGGCTGGCTTTAGGCAGGCTTTTCAAGGCAAAAGCCAGGCTGGGGCTGGCTTTAAGCAGGCTTTGCAAGGCAAAAGCCAGGCTGGGGCTGGCTTTAAGCAGGCTTTGCAAGGCAAAAGCCAGGCTGGAGCTGGCTTTAGGCATGCTTTGCAATTCAAAAGCCAGGTGGGGCTGGCTTTAAGCAGGCTTTGCAAGGCAAAAGCCAGGCCAGGGCTGGCTTTAAGCCGGCGACGCCAGTGTAACGCTAGGGTATCATCAGGCTTTAGCCTGGCGCCGCCAGGCCTGTGAAGCTGGGTGATTTTATGTTCTTGTAAGCTCAGATCCTTCTCTTCCCGAACCTTTAATGTAGAAATCATTCTAAACATTGCTAAACCATCCTCAGATTGATCACGAAGACATGCTAATACCACTGAGAAATGATTCAACAATCTCCAGAAATTCCACATAACAAATTCAACCTTTTCCTTAACATTTGAACATATCAGAAGTAGAATAAATTGCACCATCCAATATCTGCTTATCACATTGGTCTTGTACACTATCAAAGCACCCCCAGAATGATCATGTGACCATGCTAATACTACTGGAAAGTACCTTAATAACATACAGAATACATAAGAGAAACACGCAGGTATGTGCAGATTCCAATCCTGTGAAGCCATCAGTCTGGGGCTCTTCTCTTTGCTATTCTAACCCTAAGGTTAGGAGTTTGAGACTTGTCTAAATTAATCAACCTCCTCCCTGCACTAGGCAGTTCAGAGAATGAGTGAAACTCAGATGTACCTGCAAAAGAGAAAACAATGTTAGCTATAAAATCCGCCACTGAGTTGCCTTCTCTGAACACATGTTGAAAGATCACATTGAAGTTGCCCCTCATCTCTCTAATTTTCTTCACATCATTTGCAATTACCCAAGGAGGATCCCATTCCCCTTCTATCACTTTCTTCATCACTAATGAATCAGTCTCCAATATGAGAGGGTGAAGATCATGCACCACACAGTATTCCAATCCTTGAAGAATAGCCTTAGCTTCAGCCACCACATTAGTTGTCACCCCCAGGTCTACTACCCTTGCATACACCACATCACCTTCATCATTCCTCACACAAAAGCCTAATGAGCTAGGACCAAGATTTCCTTTTGAGGCTCCATCATTATTGCATTTTTACCAACCATGAAAAGTAAGCTGCTATGTTACTCTTGTAGTGATCAATATAGGTTTATATCCTTCAAAATATTGAATTATGTCTAGCCATAACAATGGAACATTAGGCATCCAAGCATACCTCACCCTTGCCAGTTGATGCAATGTCCTATTGATCTCATGAATTACCCTATTTGTGGACACTGAACCCCCATGTTTACCTGCATTTCTTCTCTTCCAAAGTTCCCAAGTGATGATAGCCGGTACTGCTTGAAACAATTGTTTTAGCTTTGGACAACATTGAGCATACCACCAATGCCTTATAACCTGCTTCAATTGAATCAATGGCACAGTAATTCCAACAGCCCCCATGAACAAGTTCCATACTTTAGAGGCAGTAGGACTTGTGATAAATATATGCTCAATAGATTCCTCTTGGGGCTGCTGACAATACCAACACCTAGACATCACCATTTGTCCTTGCCTCTCCCATATATCATCAGTGGCTATTTTCTTCCTCCACAATCTCCACAAGAAGAAGGATATCTTAAATGGTAATCCTTTAATCCACGTTAACTTGAATTCCTGATTATGATCAGCTTTATGCCTTAATATTTGCCAAGCACTGCTAACATTGAACTTGCCTGAAGGAGTTGGCATCCAGTATGGCCTATCCTAGTATCCCTCACTGACCCTTCATAATGTACATTTAGCCTTATATGTTCTGCAATTTTCTCATTGAAGGTTTGATCTAGCAGCTGATCATCCCATGTTTCACCTTGCCGTAATTCTGCCACATCCTGAAGATCTTCATTGATTGTGAAAGTCTTCAGGTAATACATGATAAAGTGCAACCAATCCAGTCCAATTTTCATGCCAAATATTAGTTGTTCCACTCTTCAATTCCCATAGGATCTCATGTTCTACTTCTTCCCTAGTATTCAACATTTTTCTCCAAACATTAGACCCTCTTCTACACTACACCACCATTGGTATCTCCTTCTTGCAATACTTATTCCATATGAAATTAGACCACAAAGATTTTGTGGTCCTAAACCTCCACCATAGTTTAGCAAATAATGCCCTCGACACATCATGTAAGGACCTAAAACCTAGGCCCCCTTCCTCTTTAGGAAGGCAAAGATTTTGCCATGAGGCCCAATGTCTGCTTCTCCCTTCTTCCTTTGTGCTCCAAAAAAATCTAGCAAAAATCTTATGAAGATGCTCTAGGACATTTTTTGGTGGATGCAGGACTGATAACATGTGGACTGGCATACTTTGCAACACACTAGTAATGAGTGTTGCCTTTCCACCAAATGACAGCAGCTTTCCTTTCCATGAATGCAATATAGCCTTTATTTTCTTGATAAGATCCTCATAATATTCCTTCCTCCTTCTAGTGTAGAAAACAGGACACCCTAGATATGTGAAGGGGAATTTACCTTTTGCAAATCCTGTAATAGCTTCAACCACCTGACACAATCCAGTAGGAATCCTTGAATACATGTAGTATGAACTCTTATCTTTGTTGATCATCTGGCCTGATATCTTCTCATAGTTCCCCAACACGGCCATAATATTTCTCAAGCATGGAGGATGAGCAGAAGCAAAGATTATAGTATCATCAGCATATGCCAAGTGGTTTAAAGGATCAGACCACTTAGGCATTCCAAATCCCACGAATGACCTGTCTTCAAATAGCTTATTCAAAGACCTGGAAAGTACCTCAGCGGATAGAATGAACAATGCTGGTGATAGAGGATCCCTTTGCTTCACACCCCTTGTAGACTTAAAGAACCCTGAGGACTGCCCATTCACCAATACTGAATACCAGTTATTTGACATCAAGTTCCACACCATGTTGATGAAGTGCTCAGAAAATTCTATCTTCCTTAGTACATGCAATAAGTACTTCCATGAAACCCTATCATAGGCCTTATCCATATCAAGCTTGATCACCACATTAGCTGGCTTTCCCCTTAACCTTATGTCAGTGATAATTTCTTGAGTCAATAAGATGTTCTCAAATATACTCCTACCCTTCACAAATCCGGATTGATTAGGAGATATTAGAGAAGGCAAAAAATTTCCAATCTATCATGTAATACTCTAGACAAGACCTTGTTAATGAAGTTGCTCAAGCTAATAGGTCTTAAGTCAGAAAAGGTCTCAACTCTAGGCTTCTTGGGCAGCAACACTAGATTGGTGTGAGTGATGGATTTAGGCAGTGCAGCTCCTTCATAGAAGTGTAGCACCATGTTGTGTATATCAGCACCAATAACATCCCAGCATATTTGATAAAATAGGCCAGTGAATCCATCTGGACCACTAGCACTCTCCCCAGTAAGCTCAAAAACTGATGTCCTTACCTCTTCAATTATTGGCAATCTACTAAGTTCCAAATTCTGTTCCATAGTGACCATCGAAGGTACATTATTGAGCAAGGAAAAGTCAGATGCATCACCTTCATTTGTGAATTGTTCTTGATAAAGTCTACTGCAGCTGCAGCCAACTGCTCCTGGTCTTCAATCCATACCCCACTTCCACTTTTGATCCTCTTCAGTTGTAATTTCTTTCTTTTTTCCATTGACATGATTGTGAAAGAAACTGGTATTCCTATCTCCTTCAGCAAACCAAGTCATCCCTGCTTTTTGCTTCCAATACTGCTCCTCAATACTCAAGTATTTCTTCAATTCAGATTATGCCTTTTGAAGCACAATCCTGTTCTCAATCGAAGGCTCTTCTTCAAACAACATCTCTTTTACCCTAACAATGTCCTCCAAATAGCCAACTGCTTGAAGATATCACCAAATGTTTCCCTACTCCATTTTGACAGTAGTGTTGCCTTCACCCTCTTAAGCTTCTTCTTGAACATCCAAAACGGATCCCCTATGAAATCAGCTTCCCAATTCTGCCTCACCACATCCATAAATGTAGCATGTTTAGTCCAAAAGTTCAAGACCCTAAAAGGCTTGACAAAATTGGTGGTCTGCTCCCCACATGTCATTAACAATGGTGCATGATCTGACCCAGTTCTGATTAGATGTTCAACTTCAATAGTTGGCAACATGTTTTGAAATGGCAAATTCACAAAGATCCTATCCAATCTTTTGAATATACACGCATCTCCCATTCCACCATGTAAATGGACTTCCATTGTATCCTTGCTCAAACAAACCACAAGAATTTACACAAAATGCAAAATCCTCATATTCAGGCGGGTGTACCGGTAGTCTTCCTATTTTCTCATCTTCATGTAATATCACATTGAAATCCCCTCCTACCAACCATGGCAATTTCATATCACTTGCTAAGTAATACAAGTGATCCCACTATTCCAACCTCTCAATTGCTGAGCATTTTGCATAAACAAATGTCATCATCATGTGCTGCCCTAGGTCATGGTGAAGTACTCTCACAATCACCTGTTGCTCAGTATCCTCCACTAATTCCCATTCCACCACTGCATCAAAGAACAACCATATTTGCCCATTAATATTTGCATAAGCCGTCTCTATATTCGACCTTCTTCTATATCTATCAATGAATCTCTTCCTTTGAAAAGGTTCCATCAATGCAACTACACAAAAGTTATTCTCCCTATTCATGTTGATCACCCTAGGAAAGGCCTGCTGTGTATTCACAGACCTTATGTTCCATATTAATGTTTTGATCATCATTTAGATAGAGAAGTTGCCTTCCTGGGCATAATTCTTAGAGGTTGTTGTGACTCTTTATTCTGATTCTTCTTTGTTTTCTTGCCTCCTTTAGCACTAGTTGTAGGTGATATATCCCCATCCCTAGCCACCTATTTGAAGTTTTCTTCTGTTGATTCATTATCTCCCTCATCCTCTATAGGATTTTGTCTCATTAATTTTTCATCAATTGGCGTCACATTGTGTGTAACTAAATCATGTAGATGTTGTAGTGGAGTCTTCAGTGGAACATTAAGATGCAGTTGCATAATTTGATTAGTGCCATATTCCATAGGCACTTCCTCTATTTCATGCTCTTGGAACAATTGCCTGCTCATCATTCTTTTCATTGCAATTCTCTGGTCCTACTGTATCATCCCTAACCTTCACGTTATCATAGAGTTTGTTCTCTAATGCATACACCGGAACATCTTCAACATGGGCCAAAATCTTGCCAGTTGCACTAGGAATAGGGTTTACTATCGATGCTTCATCAGGTGACCCTAGCGCCAGGCCTGGCGTCGCCAGACTAACACCTGGGGTACCTGGCTTTAGGCGTGGCGTCGCCAGCCTAACGCCTGGGGAGCCTGGCTTTAGGCCTGGCGTCGCCAGCCTATCGCCAAGTGGGCTGTTGTCCCTCACTTTGTCTCCTGTTGTCTTTGTCGTGCCTATTTGATCATCCTCCACCTCAATTACATCACTCCCTCCAGCCTTTGGTGAGTTTATCTCATCAAGGTTCTCAAGCTGCCCAGAATCTGCAAATGTTTGAGACGGCATATCTTGAGATGATTGGTTTGTAGTCACATTGAGTTGCCTTAGCTCCTCTTTGCTAGTTCCAAACCTTCTATGAACCCAGTCGATTGTGGATTCCTTATTAGCCTTTTCATCAGTACTTTGATCACTAGGAACAATAGGATTAGCCTTAGCTAAGTTCCCATTATGCTGATCTTCCAGCACTTTGTTCTTTGATTGATTTTCCCCATGTTCCTTCTTCTTACCATTGCTAAGATCCTCACCTTTGCCTTCAGTAATTTGTAGAATAGGTTGATGAACTTCCTCAACCTCTAATGCATTAAACTTGTTCTTGGTTGCTACTTCCTCAAGTTTGGCCTTCCCTTTACCCTTGTCAGCTTCCTTACCTTGTTTGTTATCAATAATGTGACCCCTATTATCCAGTTGGTATTTGTTCTTCCTTGCTTGTATCCATTCCTGCTTGGCATGATTAGTAGCAGGCTTACCAACCACCTTTCCACTTGACAGAACCTTTGTTGAATTTGCAGCTGTACCAATTGCTTCAGTACTCACCACAACTGTCTTATCCTTGCCTTGATCCTCAACATCTTCATCAAATCTCTTGTGTAACTCAGGATGAATTACCCAACATTCTGCCTCACTATGCCCNAAGAAGAAGAAGAAGAAAACATGATATACATTATATTTACGAAATTGTAGTAAAATTGTAGAAAATTTATAAAAAAATTATATATATATATATATATATATATATATATATATATATATATATATATATATATATTGTATGAAAGTTGATCAATATTGTATAAAAATTATATTTAAGTTGTATAATATTGTAGTTGTATATAACTGAGTAAAAATAATGTATAAAAATTATAGATAAGTTGTATAATATATAATTAGTTGTATGAAATTTGTTTTACTATGTATAAATCAGATACAAAATATACAAAAAGACATATTGTGTAAAATTTGTATTAAGTGGTATGATATTGTAGTTGTATTTAACTGGATAGAAATAATGTATGAAAGCTGTAGATAGGTTGTAGATAAGTCGTATAATATGTAATTAATTGTATAAAATTTGTTTTTACTATGTATAAATCAGATACAAAATACACAAAAGACATATTGTATAAAATTTGTATTTAAGTGGTATGACATTGTAGTTGTATATAACTGAATAGAAATAATGTAGATAAATTGTATATAATTGGGTAGAAATAATGTGTAGTTACATGCCACTGTATGAATGCCCAACAAAAAATAATCTCACAATTCACTAAACTAAGCAATGGCTGATCAAAATAGTACTGGTTCTCCTGGAAGTTCTATTCACGACGTTACTGCAAAGAGCAAACTTTTGCCTTCTCAGTTAAATCCGATCTCAAAATCCCCACAGACACAATAGTAAAATATTTAAAAACCAGCCCCCTGGGGCACAACCGGTATAATTTTGTGTTTCTACTTACTTCCAATGGTCTGCCAGTTATAGAACTGCGGCTACCTATATTTACGAGTTTTGGTTTTTATTTTCTTTTTGTTTTTGTGTATGTAGATAATTTTTTCTATAAGATACTATTATTACCAGATTAGGAAAAAGTATATGTGATTATGGTGTTTGCTAAACCGGTTGGGAGGGGAACCAGTAACTTTACTGAAGCAAAAGCTGCCTACTTTGGGGTGAAATGGTGCATATCACATGGCTTTCTGGATTTTATTTTGGAATGTGATTCTTTGTTAATTGGTAATATGATAAAAGGCAATGCAAAATTGGTGTGGCAAATGCAGGAAACTATCATGAAGATTAGAAGAATTAGTTTGCAGGCAAATCAAGTTGCCGATGCCCTTTCCAAATACAGTATTGAAGACATGGAAGCAATTTTCTATGATCGTAAAGATCTTCCCAGGAATGCGATAGGCCCTTATGTTCTTGATAAAGCTCAAATCGCGTCAATAAGGCATAGACAAAGGAAAAATCTCTTTGAGTGATATGGTATTTTTTGTTGTATCTATCTTTAGATTACAAGATAATGTATAGCAGGATATACTTTTCCTTGTCTCTACTATGTTGTCCATTTGTAATCAGTTGCATTTGCTGAAGCTTTTGGCTCAAAAGTCCCCCTCTGTTTTTGTATAATCTTTTGGTTTGCAATAAAGACCAGCGCCACCTAAAGGCGTGAATTATATATAAAAAATAAATAAAAAAAAAACAAAAAGCATCATACAGAAGCTATAAAGAAGCTCCAAACAGGAAACCTGAAAACATAAAATGTAGAACACTCTAAGGGAACCTTTCGAATAGCATAAATACTCCAAAACTAGAAATAGTTTATGATGCACGAACAATTTTTGGTCAGGAAAAACTGATCACTTTACATAAATTTGTAAGTATTTGGACGGACGAGGGGGAGAAAGAGAGAATTTGGAGAGAAGAGGGGAGAGAGAAGAGAAAAAAGGAAAAGGGTGTAATTACATCTCTTGATTGAAGGCACAAATAATGGATTGAGAGCCTTTTAAGGTGAATTGTATATATTTTGTAAACAAAACTTGTTTATGCCGGGTAATTAACTAAACAAGGATATTAAAAGTAATAAAGTTTCAAATAGTGTATAGAAATAAAAAAATACCATACAAAAAATCCTTCTTTGACCCGAATTTTAACCGGATGCACCTTTTTATTCAACCGGATGCCCTCTCATTCCCACTTATTAATAGTAGGAAAGTTAGTTATATGAAAACTCGATTTAAGTTATCGAGGTTACACTACTTCCTATTACCCTTTCAAACAGAAATGGCCCTCTCCTCACGGATCACTCAAACCGACCTTCTAAATGGACTCGTGAAGGCCATATGTCAACCCAGCCATAAGTCAATTCATTAATAGCTTGTTTGGTCAAGTTTATTTTGGGCCATTTTTTTTGTGGTTAAAAGACTCTTTTTTCAAAAATTAATGTGTTTGGCCAAACTTTAGAATGAAAAAAAAAGTAATTTTAAATAGAAGCAAAAGCAGTTTTTGAGAAGCAGAAAAAATAGCTATTTTTCTGAGAAACATTTTTGAGAAAAATACACTTAGAAGCGGTTTTTAAAAGCTTGCCAAATACTAATTACTGTTCAAATTACTTATTACCAAACACAAATTAATTAGCCAAATACAAATTGCTTATCACCAAAAATACCTTTTAAAAAAAAATACTTTTCTAAAAATTACGTTTTAAAATAAGCTAATTTTAAAAGCTTAAACATGCTATAAGTCAATTTGACTGAATTTAGCCGTTGAGTTCAATTTGGTAATTAATTAGGACACCAGTTTATAGCTTGTTTGGATGGTTGTTACGTATCGTTTCATAATGTATCGTATCGTATTGTATTGTACTGTACTGTATCATTTGATAAATACAATATTTGGATGGATTGTGTCCTTTTGCCGTCGTTTTATGGTATCACGCACTAGTAATATGATGAATAAACTTGCTATATTATAAAAAAAAAATGATACGGTATATAAAAAGGTAGGGTAAGTGATAAAATAAAATTATTTAATAATAATGAAGGGTGAGATTGAGAGAAAAAAAAATAAGAAAACGACGCAACCACACCAAATCGGTCGTTACATAAAGTGGCACATTTCATCATTACGTAACGACAAATTTAACGATACGATACAATAAAATTTAAATAACAATCAAAACAAATATTGTATTTAAAGTAACAATACGATACGATACAACAGGTAACAACCATCCAAACAAGCTGTTAAGGAAGACATGGGTTGTTATGTAATTTTCAACAAAAAACAGAAAAAACTCTTCTAATACCCTACCCAAGACGATGCAAATATCACCGCTTTTTTTCCGCCGCCGCCCAAAGATCACCGCTTTTCTTCAGCCGCCGCAGTTGCAGTATGGACATACACATGATTGCTCCATCACTCTATCAAGATGAGGAATTTGGAGATGACTTCTATATAGATGAAAATGATATAATTCAAGAAATAAACGTTGATGAAGAAGGTAGAAAAAAATCCAATCTTGCCCCCCTAACTCTTCTTTTATTTATTTTATTATATACACAGTTAGATTTATGGCCAAGCACAAAACAAAAAGTTATTAATTTATGGTTGCAGAGCTTGTTGATGCTGATGAAGATGATGAAGAAGAACAAGGAGGAGGAGGATTCATAGGTGTGTAGGTTTGGCTCAATTACTTCCAGAAGCTTCCTTTTCTCATTTACGTTTTCAGCTTTCTATTCGACTCAATTACTTCAGCATCTTCTTACACAATTAGGTCGTTATTTAGACAATTACAGTTAAACTATGTACTAGACTACTTAGTATTATTGGTGAACAGGTAAAAGTGTCAATGTATATGATTTAAATCCAATTTTCCTATATCCTGGTTACTCATGTTGCTGCAGTAACTTTTTTTACTTATATTTTACTGCAAGCTGCAAACTTTGCGATATTTAATTATTGCTGCAAACTTTGGGAAATTTAGTTATTGCTATAGTTCTGGGTTTGGACTTTCTATTACTTATTTTTTGGTTGGGTGCATTGTTTTGGGGGTTGGGGTGGGTTTTTTAGTTAAAAACTTGTTCTTTGCTAATTACGTAGCACACTTATACGGATATTTGGGATAATGGTTTCAGATGAAGCTGATGACTCTGTTCATATATTCACGGGCCATACTGGTATTGTACTTCTTTTAGTATTCTTGTAATGTAATTTGATATTGAGTAACGAACAATGCTCATTTCATATGTTATTTAGTTGCAGATTTCAGTTTGGTCCTGCAGTAATTGGTTAAGTTCACATCTTTGTGCATTGTAAAAGAAAAGAAAAAAACATGTGTGGGGTATTGATAGGTTGTTTAGACTAAATAGGGAAACACTGCCTTTTCAGTCACATAGAATTCTATGCTTAGAAGTGATATTGCCTTAGATTGATGGTGCTTCAGATAAGTGGCACAAATAAGCATTGTGGGAGTTGCATTGTGGAATCTTCAATCAAATAAGCAAAGCTAGTTGCCCGAGAGGCAAGCCTGAAATTACAAATAAGTACAAAAAGAAAGATTCGAGGATGAAAGAGCTCCTTTTTGATCATAAGTTTAAGGATTCAGTAACAATTTCAAATTAGATTTTGTTGAGAGAGAATGTCCCCCTTCTCTCTAGGTTGACTTTTCGTCATGTTTCTCCCATCCCTTACAAACATGAGTTTTCTGATCACCTCTCCCCTTCTCTTCTCCTAATACTTTTCCACTCTTTCTATTTCAGTCCTTCAATTTCCACTTTTCTTTCTTACCTTCCTTCCTTCAGTTTTCACTAGATCATCTCTTCTTGTTTTGATCTTCTAATAATTGGTCCCCCCTCTTACGAGGGGCAGGAAAATGCTTCGCAACAAAGCAGAGATCTTTTGAGATAAAGGAGAAAATCACAGAGCATATCTGTTGGTATGAGTGAATAGAAAGGAAACCTCGTTTTAAATTTAGGATATGTCACACCCCTTTTAAACCAACCCTTTTAAAAGACAGAAAGATATTTAAGAGTTAAAGGGGTTTTAAAATTAAAAGTGACTAAATATTGCATTTAAAAAGGACTTTCCGGAGTCGCCACTTGACATTTGATTTTGGTGTGCCAGGTCACTATTTAAGACCAATTTTCCTTTCAAAACACATTTGACTCCAACAACTGATTTGCACAAAGATTCTAAGTAAGGGGGTTTATTTAACTCGGAGAAGGTATTAGGCATTCCCAAGTCCCGTGAAAGACATGATTGCATACTTGTTCCGGTTGGCTTTAAAGGATACTCGGATTGAGATAAAAAACAAACAAGAGGTTTGAGGTCATCCTCACCTAATAAATAAAAGAAAAGGAAATAACAAAGTAAATCTAATTATCCTATACTATGCTTCCATGATGATGTCGCCTCGACTTCCTCTCTATATTCACTTCGGGGCATTCCCGTAATAAAAATATTTACAAGCTACTCGGGGCATTTCCCGGAAGAGGAAAACCTCTCACCTTAAACCTAAAATAAATAAGCGTCCTAATATTGCCTACCCAAATGTGGACGGCCTAAACATGCTCCTAGCGGTTGAAAACAACTAATAAACAAATAAATAAAAATTCATTTTCATGCTCATGTTCTTTTAACCTTTCTGTTAGACCGTGCCCAACTCCTAAAGCATGTAGACAACTTAAATACTAATGGGCTCAATCTTTCCCAACTCCCACAGCCCAATCCATACAAAGAGGCATACAAACAGTGACAAATATGAATCACGTAAGTGAAATCGAACATCTAAACAAAGAAAAACATCTAAGATCATCTGTGACATACATCAGGGAACTAAAGAAGCTAAAAAATAACAAAATAGTAGGAAAATTGAGTTAAAGCCATTCAAGGATGTCCCGCGTCACCCTAATTTTGCTCTCTGTTCGAATTAAATTTACTCTTCATTAACCTATTAAGTGCCAAATAGGATAGTAAGAAGGTAAAATTAAGGGGTGAAGCTAAAAGAACCAAAAACCTAAAAAGTAAAGATGTCCATATAAACCTAACATGAGACTTTTTTTGCCATATGATCTGTACGGGTCTTTGAAAGAATAGGAAGAAAAGAAAAGTAAAATGAAAACGAAAGAGAAATAAAGGGTCCTTGGGAGAAAAAGGGAACAGAAAAATCTTGGTTGCTTAAACTTTTAGATATGCACTCATTGAGAGGCTTTGCTCTGCCAGTGCACTACTTGTCCATTTTACCAATGGATTCCCATGCAAGCTATAAGTCAAGTTTTGTAAAATATTGACACATATATGTAGAACTTTGCTTGAGGGGATGGGTGCAAGTGCACCAAATATTCGAACATAGATCTGCCCCTACTTGAGATCTCTTTTAGTGCTGGGTGGTTTGAAGTGAGCGGACAAAATATGGAGGTTTGTGGAAAAATCCCCTTTCATTCAACCCGTAGTAATGGTACAACCAAAAAAGAGATTTGTAAATGCTGCCAAGATTTCTAGTTCGCCTGCTGAACCCATTCAATGCGAGGAAGTTGATGAGAAGTCAAGGAAGATAGCAATAAATATGATTCTATAAGAACTAGGACATAATCTATAAGCAGCAAGCTGGCTTCATCTGACTCGGTTCTTAAAGTCTTTGTAAACTTGCAAAAAGAGCCACTTAGCAACTAGGGTCTCTTTATTTAGATGCATGACCTTGGTTGTGGAGCGATCCTATTCTAGTTTCCGTCCTTGGCAAAATCAAACAGAATTAAAGTTGGTAAATTTACTAGAGGGGAAAGAGATACGACTAGGACGATGGAGTATGGACATTAGTTGTAAACAAAATCTACAAGATACATGGGTCAGATTCCATGATTTCTCACTCCATCTGTGGTCTCCCAGTTTGTTTCAAGAGGTTGGTGATTTGCTTGGGGTTCTGGAGATTGATTTATAGACACAATGGATAAAGGAAATTTAAGTAAGGTTAGGTTATGTGTAGGAGCCCTATCACATAAAATTCCCAAAGAGATTGAATTAGAGGTGGAGTATCTCATTTACTGCATTCCTATATTAGGTTGGAAACAATCTCAGTTCCGCTTCATAGATCTCCAAGAACATCACCTTTTTAATTGGTACATCCTTTGGACCGTTCAGTGCAAAACATTCAGCTGTTGCTGTCCTAGCAGGTCTAGCCCACATGGGGCTACTCCATCCCTCAGCTCAAATTTTGAATTGAGTAATGTTGGGCGAGTCACTGAAGCTTCTTTTCCACCTTTAGACCTTCCACAATCCCAGTCCATAACAATTATCCCTCGGTCAGTTATAACAAGTACCCAAACCAAACTCACCAAAAAAGATGCCCAAGCTCTTCGAGACAAGTCAAAAAACCCAACCCCCCTTTGGCCAAACCTTTTACCTACGACCTAAACATCCGCCCAATAAATCAAATACACACGACAAAAAAAAGAATCCCCACTTGAGGTATGATTCCTGGTAACCCCTCTCCCGCACTTCCAAAACCCCTTCTACCAACCTCGACAAAGTTGCCTTCTCTGATCCTGTAAATCCACAACTGAAACCAACAATCCCCAAACTGAATCGCCCCCCGCTATAATATCTCACCTAGCTTCTCCATCCTATACATATTGAACAAGAATTTCATAAACCTCTCAGCCAAACTTTGACGGCTGCACGTAATCAATTTGAAATAAAATAACACTACATGATTTGGATCTAGAGCCCCTAATTATAGACAATCTTGAGGAGATTCTCCTCTTGCCTTGGCATCCAATTGGAGACTTCAAATAGAGTTTAGATTCTGATGTAGATTGTCCTGAAATTTCAATGTGGACTTGAAAGAATGCTTCCAAAGTTGGAAAAATTCTAGGGGTCAGAATGGAAAGAGTAGATGACGTTATTATTGATTTTCTTTTGAAATTGAAAAATGCAGACATAATCAGAGAAAACAATCCATCTTAAGTAACTCCTAAGTCCAAACAGTGAGCCAAGAGAAATATTGAGGTCGAGAATTTGGAATGCCTTATCAACTACGAAACAAGCACAAGCAAGGGCAAAGGCATGAAAGTTCCGTCTCTAAAGTACAAATAAAGCTAAAAATTGTCATGGAATTTTAGGGGGCTTAACAGCTCAAGAAAAGAGAAGTTTTAAAACTGTCATTCAGAAAGTAGAAGGCAGATATAATGTGTTTATAAGAAATAAAAATGCAGAATTTCCTCCATACTATGCAAGACAACCGAGAATAGGTCGCAGGGCTAATTTTTAGAAATATGGAACAAAAGGAGGAGTTGTTATTATTTGGGATAAAGAAGTTTGGAATTACACTGAGTTATTAAGGAGACATTCGATACTTCTAAAAAGAATTGTAGCTGGTTTTGAATGGATAATTTCAAGAGTTTATGCCCCTACTTGCGACAATGAAATATCTTAAGTGTGGTTGGATTTGACACAATTAAGGGCCTGTCAGATAAATCGTGGGTTTTATGTGGCAACTTTAAATTCACTAGGTTCGAAATGAGAGGAAGAATTGTAGTCGGGTATCTAATGTTACGAGGGACTTCTCGAACATCATTGAAGATCTTGAACTAATTGATTCGCTACGGGAAGGTGGAAATTTCACATGGTCGAGAGGTGCATCAAGTTCAAGAATTGAAAGATTTTTTTTCACTTCGGCTTGGGATGATTAATTTAGAAGTATAAAACACCTTAATGCCTAGAGTTGTCTCAAATCATTCTCCCTTAATGCTGCTATGTGGTTAGTGGTCTTCAAATCTTGTTATATTTCAAATTTGAGACATGTGGTTAGAACATGAAAGTTGTGATGGCTTGGTAAAAAATTGGTGGGATTCTATGCACTTTAAGCTAATCCAGATTTTATTTTTGCCAAAGAACTACAACAGCTCAAGACTCTGTTAGAAGACTGGACTTTGAAAATCTTTGGAAGATTTGAAAATAGAAAATCAATGATTTTGAGTCAAGTGCAAGTAATGGATTGACAATCTGAAATGAGGGACCTTTTGGGAATTGGTGATCAAAGCTGAGTTGTTAATGGAGTTGGATGAGATTGCTCGGTTAGAAGAGATCTCACGGCGACAGAAGTCCAGAAGTCTTTGGTTGCAATAGGGGGATAGAAACACATGTTTTCCCCGATCATAGCCAACGTGCACAAGAGATACAATCATATAGAAACGTTAATCTAACAATGTCATTCTAGGAGAAGAGAGGCGAATCAGAAACGAGAACCTAAGTTTCTATGAAAATTTATATATTGCTCCTAATCGATGGAGACCAACATGGTCTATGGAAAACCTTCCTTCCATTCTCGAGGATGATGAATAGTGGCTCCAAAGGGACTTTGAGGAGGAGGAAATTTTGGGACTGATCAAAGAATGCAATGGGGACAAAGCCTCTGGTCCAGATGGTTGTTGTATGGAGTTCTACAAGAAATGTTGAATCACTATCAAAGATGACCTTATTCGAGCAGTAAACCATTTCATTCTCATGAACGCTTCGAAATAAGCCTTAATGCCTCAGACATTACTCTTATTCCCACTAAAGCTGGTGCTAAAGGTCCCAAGGATTATTGGCCAATAAACTTGATTAGTAGTTTCTATAAGGTGTTGTCAAAGTAGCTTGCTAACAGATTAAAAACTGTTATGAGCAAGCTGGTTTCCCCTTCTCAAAGGGTTTTGTGAGTGGCAGACAGATTGTAGATGCTTCTCTTATTGCTAATGAGTGTCTTGACTCCAGAATGAGGTAGAGAAATGCTGGAATTTTGTGCAAACTGGATATTGAAAAAGCGTTTGACAATGTACACTGGGATTTCCTCATCTACATGTTAAAGACTGTGTTTTGGAAGGAAATAGGTGAATGGGATCCAATTTTGTATCCATGGTAAAGATGTGCATTATTATAAATGGCTTACCTAAAGGTTTCTTCACAACACGAAAAGGTTTAAGACAAGGAGATCCCTTTTCTCCTTTTCTTTTCACCGCGGTCATGAAAGGTTAAAGCAAAAAGTTGGTGGCAACTGAGTTAAAGGTTTTAATTCAAATATGAGGAATCAGGGAGAGATGCATCTTTCACTCCTCTTTATGCAGGCAATTTCCTTATATTTTGTGATTCGGAGAGATCAAATGTTATATTTACCCATGGTCTCCTATTTCCCGAAGCAATGTTTGGCCTCCACATTAATATTTCCAAGAGTGTTTTATACCCATAAAATGATGTCCCCAACCTATTGGAAATGGCAAATGCTATGGGTTGCACAATATGTACCTTTCTTTCAAAATATTTGGGTCTTCCCTTAGTGGTGAAGACTAAGGCTAAGGCTGTTGCAATATGGAATGACATTTTAGAGAAATATGGAAGGAAACTTTGCTGTTGGAAGAGGAAATACCTCTCACTTAGCGGTAGGTTAGTGTTAATCAATGATGTGCTAGATTCTCCCCCAACTTACATTATGTCTTTGTTCCTCCTTCGGCATATGTGGCTCAAAGAGTGTACAAATTTCATAGAGACTTTTTTGTGGCAATGGAATAAAGAGCATATGACTTTTAATCTGGTAAAGTGGGAGTGGCGGTTACGGATAAGAAAGCAGGAGGCATGGGAGTCAAGGATCTAAGAGCTCAAAGAATTAGCTTGCAACAAAAGTGGTTATGGAGATTTAATAAAGAGGAAGGGGCATTGTGGAGAAATTTTTTCATTAATCATAACAAAATATAGTTTACTAGACCCTTAGATTATCTAACTTCCTCGGATTCCCAGCACATGTGGACTATGGTATTTGGAAGCAATTGACTGGGATTCTTTTCAGCCTTTTGTTACATTAGAAATTGGCAATTGTATGAAAGCAAGATTCTGGAAAGATATGTGAATAGGATCTACTCCTTTAAAGGATCAACATCTACATTTACTCTCTTTGGCACGGAATCGGTAAGGCATCAATGGCAGAAAATTGGTCAGATCTTGGCTAGAACATCACATTCAAACGCAATTTTAGTGACGGGGAAATGGGCAACTTTGCTTCTTTATTGCAACAACTTCACAATTATTCCCTTTTCTCACCAAAATTGATTCTACTCGGTGGATTCATGATTCAAAAGGCCTCTTTTCTGTCAAATCATGCTACAAGTAGTTAAAATCCCCTCTTTGAGAACTGGCCTTGGAAATGCATATGGCGCAACATGGCATCAATGAAAGTAGAATGCTTTTCGTGGTTGGTGGCAAAGGGTGCATGTCTTACACACGACAATCTTCAGAAAAGGGAAATCAACATATGGAGCAGGTGCTCACTTTGTGGTAATCAAAGCGAAGATGTCAACCACCTATTTCTTCACAGTTATTTACTTTACAGATATGGATCTTCTTTTTAAGTATTTTGGGGGTCACTTGGACAATGCCAATGACAACAAAGGAGTTATTACAAAGTTGGCATCTAAGAGGTTTAGAAAAGACAAAGAGTATAACCCGGAACACAATCCCTTCGGTGATTTGGTGGGTAGTTTGGAAAAAAAAGAATGCAAGAGTTTTGAGAGCAAACTTTAATCTGTAATTACCGTTAAATACAAATGTATATCTTGCTTATTTTTTGTGTGCAACATGGCTATTGCAAATGACATTGAGGCCATGGTTGACCTTTCGAGCTCATCATGCAACTCGTAATGTAGTATACTGTTGCAAATACTTCCACATCACTTTCTAATTGCTGAAATCAATATATTACCTTTAACAATAAAAAAGAAAAAAAAGGAACCCAGTTGGTGGAGCATGCATACCATTGTTTAAGACACGAATAGATAGTAGTTGCAGAAAATAGAAACTTATTCCGAGGCGTAGAACCAAACAAGTTTTATACGTGGTGTATGGAATTGGAAAAAAGGACTATATTTAGCTTGGCCTTTCTTGGATAAAGATTGTTCCCTGATGACAAGATTCTAACGTTTGCATGAATTAAGATAAAAATTAGGATTAAGTTAATAGCCAACTAAGCCCAAGGTTGAGGGGCTTGTGTCTTAGGTCACATGATCAAGCCTTGTGCCATTTGAACTAACTCTGGTATTTAAGTGGAGAAGGGTGGGGGGCCATCATCCCCGACTTTCGAATGCTACGGTTGTTTACGGCGAAAATGGTAATAACAATTAGATTTGATTTTGTGGTTCTAAAAATCCGTGATTTATTTTTATGCCATTCGTTAAACAATAGATGCTAAGTGCGAGACTAGAAAAATAATATAAGAGCTTGAAGACAGTATGTTTAAGCAAACCGAGTGGCCGAGAATCGGGGCCTTGAGCCTCGTTATACGGGACCTCGAGGTCAAGCTCGATGCTAAGTTATGGATAGCCGGTGGAGGACCAATAGCTTTGAGAGCTTTGATTAAGGCTCTTTACGATCAATAATGAGCAATAAATGAAGATCAATTAATGTAACACAATAAATGTAAGAAGTAAGCATAAATACTTGAATCAAGGGAGAATGTGTTTAAGTTAGAGAGTAGAGAATGTTCTTGTATTCAATATTGTGTGTTGTATCCTCTTACAAAATGACAAGGATCCCCTTTATATATGAAGGAAAATCTCAACATAGTACATGAGTAATTATTACAAAGAAATATAGCTGGCACAACTATTTACTTGTCTGGTATAAACTAGCGTTTCTCTTGCAGGTGTTGTCAGTTCTGATCACGTGCCTTGGGAACTTCCTGCTCTCTCATGATAATCATCGATTTGTACTGCCTCGAGATTGAACGTTAGGAACCTTCGAGGTCAAACCTCTAGCCATGCCTCGAGCCTTTGGAGATGCGCTTGCAAAGCGCTACGATGGCCATAAAATTGGGCCTTTTGATTTTTACCGTATACGGATAGTCCCCGCGTTTCTTAGAGTAAAACGATCTCGAACTCTTACCCCTTCGGTGCCTTTACCACGACGGTAGTCACGCCCTATCAAGCGATTGATATGACAAAATGAGGCGTCCAAAGGTCGCGTCCACACAACCCTTAAAAGCCTTCGAATTAATTGCAGCGGTTGGCTGTCCTCTGGTCCGCTCCAATGTGCGCGTTAGACCTCTACAAATACTTCTTCTTTCGCTCCTTATTTTTCACTGCACCATCAATCCCTCAAAAGAGTTTTTCTTACCGCTCCTGCGTTCTCCTCTGAAACGCAAATTTCTTTTCCCCTATAAGACCTAACAATAATGGCGAAAACTTCCATTCCTGTTCCTCAGGAAGGCGTGCTTTCTTCTTCTTCGCGCTCGTCTAAGAGTAAGGCAACGATGCCTCCTCGCGCCGGGGAATGTGTTCCAGGAGCCTTTGAAATGACTTTCGACTTCAAGATCGAAAAACCTTCTTCGAGGCCGGGACGATGCGAGCCCGTGTCCCAATATGTTAGTTTAATAGCAGACGTTGAAAGGGCGAAGGCCGACTGCCGCTGGGGGGACACAGTGCTTGTGGAGATTCCTTCTCGAGGGGAGGATATAACGACATATAAGGCTGACTTTCTCAGTGTGTATACTTATCCATTCACCCTTGGCTCGGCGGAACCATCCTCGCCTTCAATAGACCCCGTGATCCTCGATTTCTGCACACGGTATTCATCCTTCGTTCTGGCGCATTGTTTACATGACCATATATTATACGAACATGATTAAGGGGATGCCTTTCACCCTCGACCACCTGGCAAAATATACAATCCCCGACTCTTCCGCGGGGGCCTGATTAAGCTCCACTGTCGGGCCTCGAGGGCCGTTTTTGCTTGTACCGCCGAGGTTAGGAACGGAGGATAGATGAGCCGTTTTGTCCGAGTTAGGATTGCGGACCTGATCCCAGCGGAGAGGATGTCGTTCCCCGAAAAGTGGAACATGTATCGTAAGTATATATGCCAGTTAAATATTCTCTTGCTTCTCTCCGGATACATCTTCTTACGAACTGA
Organism: Nicotiana attenuata; assembly: GCF_001879085.1. NCBI lineage: Eukaryota > Viridiplantae > Streptophyta > Magnoliopsida > Solanales > Solanaceae > Nicotiana > Nicotiana attenuata. The sequence continues at coordinate 76,588,150 of NC_031994.1, forward strand.
CCTCCTGCTGATGCAGCCGTTGCCGTGTACCCTAATGCGGTTAAGGACCTCTCGGGCTGGGCCAACCAGCTGGATTTGATTTGCCCATACGTTGAGCGTGTGTGGCGCGATCTGTCCCAGGCTCGATGGAAGTCCGTGATGGTGAGCCTTTACTTCTGCTGTAATTGTATCTCTTAACGGAACTGCTGCTGGTAGCATCCTCACTCCCTGTATTTATATTTCGCATTCGCGCAGGTCTGGGGGAGGTCCCCCTGATGAGGGAAGCACTACTTGGTGAAGCGGATACTCCGAGACCGGACGATGAGAAGAAAAGATGGAGGGAATCGTCGACTGAGCCTCTGAAATCCAAGAAAGCCAAAGTGGGGGAACCTAAGGCTAATTCAGCAGCCTTAACTCCAGGAGTAGGGGGGAGTCCCCGAACTAAAGGTGAGGAGAAAAATGGTTCCTCGATAGCATCCGAGGGAGGGGAAAACCTGATCGCTCCTTATACCGCAGAGGCAGTGGCTTCCAAGTCGGAACTTGGTGCTGTCGTTGTCCAACCTCGGGCTGAAGAGGCCTTCGAGGATGTACTGGGTAATGTCCTTGAGCCGGTGGGTGGCCAAAATATTCCTCGAGCTGAGGTGCGTTTGGTAGGCGGTCCGGAGAAACCTAGCTCTGAAGCTCATCAGAAACAAGAGACGGCCCCGACAGATCCCGTCGGTGTTATTGACGTGAGCGGTTCTCCTCCGGGGCCGACTTCACCTCTTAAGGAAAAGCAGGATGCCCAGAATGAAGATCCTTCCGATGTTGGGGTGCCCATCGGAGATAAGGATGCGTTTGAAAGGCCTTTAGCTGTGCCCGAGAAAATCCCTGAGCTCGATGCCTCCCTCATTTTTAGTGAGATGGACAGGATCTGTGAGCAGGTAATTTTTGTAAATTCTGCTTGTCGTCCTGATCTCCGTTTTTCTAACTTGCCTCTTCCATGGTTCCAGGCAGGGCGCTACGGTTTCAAGCTGAGGTGACCAGCTACGAGCGTGAGAAGACCCATCTCACTGCGCAGGTTACGTAGTTTCCGCTTGCTTTAATCTGGATGTTTACCAGATCTCAACATTTTGACATCTTTGATCTGATTTGCGCAGTTTGAGAAGAAAAATGCCCTAATGAGGGAGGAGCTCCGAGCCAGGGACTCCGAAATTCTCGAACTCAAACGGCACGTGAGTGAGATAGCTTCCGAGAGGAATACCCTCCAGGGAACGATGGCCTTAGTCGGGCATCAACTTCGCGATGCGAGGGCGGAGGGTAGTAAGTATAGAGGTCTTCGTACTGAGTTAGTTGTTGCGCTATCCGAGATCAAAGCTGAAGACGAGGCGCTCATATCCTTGCCCAAAGAGGATGTTGTTATTACAAATGCTCAAGCCAGGAGAGTGCCCGTGGAAGCCGAACTGAAATTGACTCGAGCCGTAAAACATGCTCGGTTAGCATCTCGGAGGCGGGCTCTCGAGGATATATATACGGGGAGCATTAGTCTATCTGCCGAGCTCGAGAGGGTCAAGGCCCTAAAGGAGAAAGCTGCTGCCCTGCTTGCTTCTGAAGGTGTGTTGAGCAGTGGCTCTGGAGATGATGAGGATGGAGGCGGAATCCCCGAAAGAAAAAGTTGAAGACCCTGGGACCGTAGCCGGAACCATTGGGACACAACTTCCGAGGGAGCTGTTGAAGGCATAGACTTGATGGTAGATTAGGGCTTTATTTGATCTCTCCCTTGTAAAGGGCTTTATAGGCCTTGTAAATCGTACCTTTGAGAGCAATATATATATATATATCACTTCTCGTTTTTCTTCTACTTTTTAGGAATAATCTACGATGTTGTTTGATAATTGGTCCGAGATTTTTGGATCTCGTGTTAGACCCTTGGGTTTTCGCTATTGCCGAGCGATTCGTAATGGTCGAAGGTTGAGCGTTTGGGGCTCAGTCCCCGAGTCAGGTTCTCGACTCGGGTTTACCGACTTTTAGGTCTAGAAACCAGTCCTGAGATTTTTTGGGCCGGCTGTTGGGTTGCTGTGACTTGAAATAGGCCCTGAGGCTCGTTAGGCTGGCTTGTAGGCTTTTGCGCATTTGGTCGATCCGACCTCTGATCTAAGCTGGCGACGAGGGCTCTTATGCATGGTCGGTACGACTTTTAGTTTAGACTAGCGATAAGGGCTCTTACGTATTTGCCCTTAGGCGTTTTTTAGTTAATTGTTTCGGGCTCAGTCTTCGAGTCGGATTTCGACTCGAGCTTATTGACCCTCAAGTTTTTTGAATTTCAAGCCGGCCCTTAGGCTCTTACGCATTGGGTCGGTACGACCTCTAATATGGGCTGGCGGCAGTGGCTCTTACGCATGGGGTCGGTACGACCTCTAATATGGGCTGGCGGTAGTGGCTCTTACGCATGGGGTCGGTACGACCTCTAATATGGGCTGGCGGTAGTGGCTCTTACGCATCGGGTCGGTACGACCTCTTAGTGTAGGCTTTATTTTTCCCTCGTTAAAGACTTTTGAATTTTTTATGTTCGCCTGACTCTTCGACGGTTCGATAAGAACCTCGATAGTGAGTCGTTATGCGGCGATAGATGAGCACCTCGGGAGGTTTCGCTCGATGGCTGAATGATTTCGAAGCCTGTAGTTTGGAGCTGATATGATCGAAGGCACTTACGGATGAATTTTTTGGTATCTTTTTCATGCTGTCCCAATAGTAGCCTGCTCTGATTATTTTTCGGATTAGGGAATCGGCACCGGAGTGATTTCCGCACGTGCCCTCATGGATTTCTCGGGGCACATAATCTGTATCTCCCGGCCCTAGATATACTGCTAGAGGCCCATCAGAGGTTCTCCCGTACAGAGTTCCGTTTTCATCGAGCGAGAATCGGGCTGCTTTGGTTCATAGAGCCCTCAATTCCTTTGGGTCCGCGGGTAGCTTCCCACTTTTCAAGTAATCGATATATTTGTTCCTCCAACCCATGTTAGGCTGGTGGAGTTGATCTCAGCGTGGCCTTCCTCGATCATTGATTTGGATAGCTGAATAACAGCCCCGGGAAGTAAGTCATCTTCCTCGACAGATGATCCCAGGTTTGCGAGGGCATCGGCCTCGCTATTCTGCTTTCGAGGTATGTGGACCAGGGTCCATTCTTTGAAGCGGTGCAATGTGACTTGAATTTTGTCTGGGTATCTTTACATTCTGTCTTCTCGAACCTCGAAGCTCCCATTCACCTGATTCACTACCAGAAGGGAATCACATTTTGCTTCGATGACTTCTGCTCCTAGGCCTTTGGCCAATTCCAGACCTGCAATCATAGCCTTATACTCGGCTTCGTTGTTAGTCAATTTCGTAGTTTTTATAGATTGCTTAATTATGCCGCCCGTAGGTGGCTTCAGGACTATACCGAGTCCGGACCCTTTCATGTTCGAGGCGCCATCGGTGAACAAGGTCCATAGCCCCGAAGATGTGCCCGTTTTCAGTAGTTCTTTCTCTACCTCGGGCACGAGGGCGGGTGTGAAGTCGGCCACAAAATCTGCTACAATTTGGGGCTTGATAGCCGTACGGGGTTGGTATTCGATATCGTATCCCCCGGGTTCGATTGCCCATTTGGCCAGACTGCCCGACAGTTCGGGCTTATGCAATATGCTTCGGAGAGGATATGTTGTTAAAACACAAATACGATGGCAATTGAAATAAGGCTTTAACTTTCGAGATGCACTTATTAATGCAAGAGCTAACTTTTCCAGGTGCGGATGCCTGGTTTGGGCATCTCCCGGGGTCCGACTTACAACTTACATAATAGACAGGGAATTGCGTACCTTGCTCTTCTCGAACCAGCACACCACTTACCGCTACCTCGGACACAGCCAGGTACAAATATAGTGTTTCATCCTCCTTTGGTGTGTGGAGTAAAGGTGGGTTCGTCAGGTATCGCTTCAACTCCTCTAAAGCACGCTGGCATTCTGGAGTCCATTTGAAGCTATTTTTCTTTTTGACTAGGGAGAAGAAATGATGACTCCTGTCCGACGACCTTGATATGAATCGGCCCAAAGCCGCTATTCGCCCAGTCAGCCACTACACGGCCTTTATATTGTTCACCACCGTTATCTCTTCGATGGCTTTGATTTTATCGGGATTGATCTCAATTCCCCTGTTTGACACCATGAAGCCTAAGAACTTGCCCGAACCCACTCCGAAGGCACATTTCTCGGGATTGAGTTTCATATTGTAACTTCTGAGGATGTCGAATGTCTCCTACAAATGAGTTAAATGGTCCTCTGTGCGCAGGGACTTAACTAACATATCATCAATGTAAACTTCCATGGAATTGCCTATTTGGTTTTCGAACATCTTATTAACTAGGCGCTGGTATGTGGCTCCCGCATTTTTTAGCCCGAAGGGCATCACATTATAGCAGTATGTACCGTACTTCGTGATGAACGAAGTTTTTTCCCTATCCTCGGGATTCATCTGAATTTGATTATACCTCGAGTAGGCGTCGAGAAAGGTGAGGATCTCGTGGCCGGCCGTAGCATCGATCAAGCGATCGATATTGGGCAACGGGAATGAATCTTTGGGGCATGCTCTATTCAAGTCTTTATAATCCACGCACATTCTTAATTTATTCCCTTTTTTGGGAACTACCACCATGTTGGCCAACCATTCGGGATATTTTACTTCCCTAATAGATCCTATTTTGAGGAGTTTTGTTACCTCATCCTTGATGAAAGCATGTTTTACCTTGGACTGAGGTCTTCTTTTTTGCTTCACCGGTTTGAACCTGGGGTCGACACTTAGTCGATGGGTGGTTATTTTCGGCGGGATCCCTGTCATATCTAAATGGGACCACGCAAAGCAATCGATGTTATTAATAAGGAATTGAATGAATTTCCTCCTGAGTTCGGAGGTTAATCCCGTTCCCAGGTATACTTCCGATCTGGGAGATGCTCGACCAAAACAGCTTGTTCCAGCTCTTCCACTGTCGATTTTGTTGCGTTCGATTCTTCGGGGGCAATGAAGGTTCGGGGGGCCAAGAAGTCTTCTTCATCGTTCTCGGGGGTCTGTTTGTCCTCCGGCTCCTCCGAGGTGGAGGGTATTGAGGCTGGTGGCTCCTCATGAACTACAAACATCTCCCTCGCCGCGTGCTGTTCTCCATACACCGTTTATACACCGTTTTTCGCTGAAAACTTTATCTTCAAGTGAAGAGTTGATGGTACTGCCTTCATGTCGTGTATCCATGGTCTTCCGAGTAATGCATTGTATCTCATGTCACCTTCGATGACATGAAATTTTGTGTTTCGAACTGTATCGGACACGTTGACCGGGAGGGTGATCTCCCCCTTGGTCGTTTTGCCGACCATGTTGAAACCGCTGAGGACTGAGGAGGAAGGTATGATTTGATCGAGTAATTCGAGCTACTCCACCACCTTTGACCTGATTACGTTGGCCGAGCTACCCGGATCCACGAGTACACGTTTAATTTGAACGTTATTCAAGAGAAATGAAATTACCAGCGCGTCGTTATGGGGATGGGACAAGGTCTCGAAGTCCTCGTCACTGAAGGCGAGGGTGTCCTTGGGCACGCGACCCTGGGTTTGCCCTTCCATTGCGACGGAAACCCTTGCCCGCTTAACCCCGGGCCCTTGGGGAACGTCGGTCCCTCCGATGATCATATGGACGATGTGCTGAGATTTTTCCGTTCCGTTTCGTTTCTCTTTGCGTGTACTCTTGTTGGTGTGGGAGCTTATATCGACGTGTTGAGCATCACGTGAGACCACATCCGCAGGGATTGGCTCTGGTGCGTCCCCAGGGTTTTGTGGTGGTACGCCAATACCTGGAACAGCTACGCCATTTTCTCCATGGTCCTCAAGACCGTTGTCACGTGCGTTTACTGAGTTAGGCATTTTGACTTGAAATCAAAGATTCTTGGACGAGAAAAAGTGTGAAAGATAACTTGCGTTATGTAGTAAACCACCATTATTTTTAGCCCCACGGTGGGCGCCAAACTGTTTACCGCGAAAATGGTAATAACAATTAGATTTGATTTTGTGGTTCTAAAAATACGTGACTTATTTTTATGCCAGTTGTTAAGCAATAGATGCTAAGTGAGAGACTAGAAAAATAAGATAAGAGCTTGAAGACAGTATGTTTAAGCAAACTGAGTGGCTGAGAATCAGGGCCTCGAGCCTCGTTATACGGGACCTCGAGGTCGAGCTCGATGCTAAGTTATGGATAGCCGGTGGAGGACCAACAGCTTTGAGAGCTTTGATGAAGGCTCTTTACGATCAATAATGAGCAATAAATGAAGAACAATTAATGTAACACAATAAATGTAAGAAGTAAGTATAAATACTTGAATCAAGGGAGAATGTGTATAAGTTAGAGAGCAGAGAATGTTCTTGTATTCAATATTGTGTGTTGTATCCTCTTACAAAATGACAAGGATCCCCTTTATATATGAAGGGAAATCTCAACATAGTACATGAGTAATTATTACAAAGAAAAATAGCTTGCACAGCTATTTACTAGTCTGGTACAAACTAGCGTTTCTCTTGCAGGTGTTGTAGTTCTGATCACGTGACTTGGGAACTTCCCTCTCTCTCATGATTATCATCGATTTGTACTGCCTCGAGATCGAACGTTAGGAACCTTCGAGGTCAAACCTCGAGCATGCCTCGAGCCTTTGGAGTCGCGTTTGCGAAGCGCTACGATGGCCATAAATTCGGGCCTTCTGACTTTTACCATATACAACGGTTGACCAAAAAGGTCGTCTCTAGTTGGATTCTCAGTCATCCAAAAAAACAAAAGAATAATACGCAACTAAATCTTCATGATTTCATTTGGAGTTCTTTTGGAAGGCGTCGTATTTCAATAAAAGAGAATAAAATATGTTGTGATTCTAGCAAACTGATCCAGCTGTTAATATTGTGATAAACACTTAATCTGGAAATATAATCAAGATTATTGCATCAGATGCTTGTCCTCCACTTTTTGGTATACTACTGGTATACAGGAATTTTCCCACATATTTACCTTACAGAAATAATTGCATCGATGTTTGTGGAATCTACTTCACATCAGATAGTTTTGCCTCATCGGCACAAATATGGAGGTTAAGTGTATTCTCAATGATTTTGTAGTAGTTAATACTTAATAGTTAGATGTATCCATGACTTAATTGTAGTCAAGGCCTCCTGATTGGGTATAGTCTATAATTAGTTTGTACTTTGAAGTGGATTTCTTTTACTGTTCTCTTTATAATTTAATTGTTTCAATATCTTTTCCTCTTTATAGGTGAACTATACACTGTTGCTTGCAGCCCAACAGATGCTAGTTTGGTGGCAACCGGTGGTGGAGATGATACAGTATTCATGTGGAAGATTGGGCAAGGTGATTTTGCTTTTGAGTTACAAGGTAAATGAGTCATGACTAACACTAAGATCTGTCTTTGTCTTTATCATATGAATGGTTCATGTCTTTGTATCGCTAATTAGATTGACTCTTATTCATACACTTTAATTTAGGCTTTTTGAGATATGGTGCAGGTTATGGAGATTCTGTATCTAGTTTGGCTTTTAGTACTGATGGTCAGTTGCTTGCTTCTGGGAGCCTTGATGGACATATAAGAGTGTGGGACATAACTTCAGGTGGTCCGAAGGGCACACTTGAAGGTCCTGAAACGGGAATAGAGGTGAAACTTCTTGTTGTGCGTAAGAATCGATTTTTGCATAAGAATTTTGAGATCAATTATAAACTGTGAGGTTGCTCAGTGGGTCAGGTGGCATCCGAGAGGACATGTGGTATTGGCGGGTTCAGAGGATTCTTCTGTTTGGATGTGGAATGCTGATAGCTGTACTTTTATGAACACGTTTTTAGGTCATGCTGGTAGTGTAACTTGTGGTGGCTTCACTCCTGATGGTACTTCCTTGTTTCTCTGGTAAAATTGCTTGTGTTTTCCTCCCTTTGAGTAGAAATTATGTTTCTTATATGTGCTTGCTCAGGTAAATTAATCTGTACTGGGTCCGATGATGCGACCCTGAGAATATGGGACCCAAAGAGTGCACAAAGTATCCATGTTGTAAGAGGTGAGTTTTTTTCCCTTTCTGGCTGCTGATATCTCGATTTCTTTTGCATCACACTTTTCAGAATTAGGTGAAAAGTATAGCTGTAGTTCCCCCCCTCCCCAAGACACACACACACACACAAAAAGGGAATGGTTCGGGCCCTTGAGATAGAAAGCTCTCTGGCACTTATCTCAAAAAAGAAGCTGAAAGCCTCTCTGGCAATAACAAAATGTGTTCCATATTTTGGGGGACGTGACTGAGATATAAAATGCTGGATAAAATTGTGGATTGAAGCATGTGTTAATATGTTGCTAGCGTTTCTCTTCTTTGATTCTCAAGGACCTTACTCAACAATGTCTTCCTTGAGAGTATATTGGGTTTGTTGTTGTATGTTATGTTGAACTGGCTCTCTGTACTCCCATATCAAGAAATGATGTTAGCACTCCTTAGTGTGCGTCCCTTTTCCGAATCCTGCATGAACGCGAGATGCCTTGTGCTCATGGCTGCTCTTTTTAACATTGGTATTTTATTAGAGAAACTACATTTCTAGATTAAGACATGATTTTTCAGATCTGGTCTTATTGTCATTATTTGTTAATTTTTGAAAAAATGTTTATTTATTGTTGCAAGGTCATCCGTATCACACGGAAGGATTGACATGCTTGACAATCAGCTTAGATTCAACTCTTGCTCTCACAGGCTCAAAGGATGGTTCGGCTCACATTGTGAATATAATTACTGGAAAGGTCAGAAATTTCGATGGATGATAATTTACACTTTACATTTTTCATAATGGTTTTGTAGGTATTGCCGCTTCCAGACCTTGGAGGCTGTTTGTCTGATCACTGATTTTTATTTTCTGTCAGGTTGTTACTTCTCTGAGTGCTCATACAGATTCGGTAGAATGTGCCAGCTTTTCAGCAAGGTTTTGTCTACCTCTGACATCTTTCTATCTATCCTTGTTTTTCACCCTTTCAATGCCTTTTATCTTTAAGAGGATGGAGGACAAGGACTGGAAAAGAATGTGCAACAATTAAACCCCCAAATATGCAGTGTTATCAAAGGCGAAAAACGCAAAAAAGCTCTAAGTTCCGTTGGGGCTTTAAGCGCAAAGCGCATATAAAGCGTGGGCTTTAATGAAAAAAAGGCGCAACTGGAGAAAAAGTAAAAATATGTATATATACTACAAGACTAATAATTATAAGCAGGAATAAAATATATATGGACAAAGATTGAATTTTTTTTACGATAAAGTAAAGTATCCATTGTTTAAAGTCGCCTTTTTAGGATTACACTCATTGGCAAGGAAAATTTTGCCTTAGAGCCTTGATGCGATATTAAAGCGCCCACAAAGCGAGGCGTTGCGCTCAACATGTTTTGAGCCTCGCTTCAGGGCTTAAGCGCGCCTTTGACAACACTGCAAATATGTGAATGTGCCTTGATCACTGAAGACTTGTTTGACGTATTGTAAAATTGCCAAAAGAGGAACCAAATGTTGTCAGCAAGCCTGAGGATGATTTTGCTGAAGAGACGGTAGTTATGTGGACATAGTGGAGGATAATTTGTTGGATTTATTGGTTAAGAACATACTAAAAAGTACACTTTGATGCAACTTTAGAATCAACTGTGTCTAAGCCGTCATCTATTAATTTATGTGAAGATCTTTTTTTTTTTTACGGAGAAATCCGTCTGGAGCTAAACCTTAGGATCCACCACAGCTTTCTAAGCTCGGGGATAATGGGCCTGCCCCTACCCTTCTTCACTTAAATACCCAATGTTGTGAAGAGTGTGAAGCGAGGAAAAGCGACAACCCACATTTCGCTTAAAGCGAGAAGCGAGAAGCGAGAAGCGAAGCTCTCGCTTTTTTGAAGTGAAGCGGAATTTAAAAAAAATATTAAAATATATTCTGTTAAGAGGAAGGGCAGTATATCATTCTGTTAAAAACTGGGCAGCATTTCGACGAAGAGGACAAGGCTGAGAAAGAAGAACCGAATGGAAAAAAACTTCGCCAGCATTTCGCTGCTATTTGGACACTGAAACGGTGAAAGAAAAAGAAAAAGAAAAAGAAGAAGAAGAAGGATGGAGGAAGAAGAAACAGAAATCACTTACCTGTTGCTACTGTTCGTATGTTGAAGTTGAAAAGTGTACAACACTTTGGACCCTTGTAGCCTCTTTCTCTCTGTTGCTGCTGGTCGTATGTTTTAATAAAAGAACACCTTTCTTTTTTAATTAAATAGGTTGGCATGTGTTTAAAACAGAGAAGCGCTCGCTTCGGTCGCCTCGCTTTGCTTCGCTTCTCGCTTTTTAGTGCGAAGTGCACGCTTTTTTCCTACATGAGTTGCTTCATATAGCAGAACCACTCATAGGGTCGCCTCGCTTCGCTTCTTGCTTTAAGCGAGGAATCGACCGCTTTTTACAACACTGTAAATACCAGGCTTAGTTTGCATCGCGCAGGGCTCGGACCTGTGACCGAAGGCACAAGTTCCTCAACCCTTGCCACTTGTACTAAGCCCTGGCGCCAAGTTTATGTAAGGACCTTCTGTTGGCGTAAATGTGGATCCGCAGTGCTGCATTCAGATGTTGTGGAGTCATCATGTTGTATTTTCCTGGGGAGGATCTCTAGTTGTCTTAAGTAACAGACCGTGCTTTCAAACGAGAAAATTCTGCTTAGACAACTTCTTATCCTTAACCTTAAGAAGGTCAAAAGTGTATCGCCATTGCTGAAACTGGAGAACTTGATGCCAGGTCTTGCCTTTCTAATGAATGAGAGGCTAAATTATAGAATTTTGGTCGCCTCAAAGTTTTAATGAGTTAATCCAGTAGGGGAAATACATGCAGACCGCAATGTATCAAATTGGTTAATGACTTTGTGGTTCCATCATTTGGATATGAACTGGACCTAAGAAAGCATCAAGCTTTCCAGGTTAAGAAAGTCATGGTGGAGTAATATAGCATCAGTTTAGTTATTTGTGTGCCGGACTAGCAAGCCGAAAGTCAAAAATCTAATAACATGTGCTCTCTGATGCCTCTATTATTAATTAAAAAGAAATGTATTCTCACAAACATGATGAATCAACTTTGATTTCCTAGCAATAAGAAAGTCATGGTGGAGTAATATAGCTTCAGTTTAAATATTTATCTAATAGATTTTAGCCCCAGATTTTTTGGTATCCAGGTTCTATCGCTCTTCGCTTGTCTTGGTATTAGCTGTTTTAGCTTGTTAGTATTTTCTTGCTTGCCCTTATTTTGATTCTTGTACTGTGCCCGTATTTCCCTGAGTCGAGGGTCTATCGGAAACAAGCATCTCTATCTTTATAAGGTAGGGGTAAGGTCTGCGTACACACTACCCTCCCCAGACCCCATTTACGGGATTACACTGGTTTTTTTTTTTGTTGTTGTTGTACTTTGCCCGTATTCCTTGCCGTTTGCTCTAGCGCTATCGAATTAGTTGCTTTAGTAAAGAACAATATTTACTTGTTTATTCTTTCCCTTGACTCTTAATTGGTGCCTTTAAGCTCTAGTCTATATTTTTATCTTGACTCCTTGCTTGTGCTCTCGCTTATCATGCTTGTACTCCCACGGCTTCGATTTTGGAGATAGAAACGAAGGAGGAACTTCGTTGTTGGATTTTGCTAGAGTGTTTGATTTAGTGATAGCTAACTTGAGTTTTTCGAAAGAGGTGGAGCACTTGGTGACCTTCTAGAGTTCAATGGCCAAGACCCAGATTGATTATCTATTCTTCAGGAAATCCGATAAAGGTCTTTGAACGGATTGCAAGGTCATCCTGAGTGAGAACCTCACGACTCTATATAGGCTCTTGGTCATGGATCTTGAGATCATGAGGAAGAGGAGCAAGAGGGTTGTCTTTGGTCAACCCAAGATCAAGTGGGGAGCCTTGACTAAGGACAAAACGCAAAACTTGAGGGTTAAGTTGCTGACTATGGGGGATAGGAGGAGTAGTGGGGACGAATGGTATGTGGACCACGACTGCGCATTGCATTAGAGAAGTTGTTAGAGAGGTATTAGGGGTCTTGAAGGACTACTCTGGTGGTCACAAAGGGGATTGAGGGTGGAATGGAGAGGTCCAAGGAAAAGTGAAAACTAAGAAACCGAGGTATTTGAAGCTAGTGGAGAGCGTTGACGAGGAGGAGAAGAGGGCGAATATGGAGTGGTATAAGATGGCTAAGAAGGCGAAATTAGCGGTTGCGACGGCTAGGACTGCAACATTTGGTCGCTTGTATGAAGTACTTGAGGGAAAAAGCGGGGATAAACTGTTCCGGCTAGCCAAGGTAAGAGAAAGGAAGGCATGTGACCTGGATCAAGTGAAGTGCATCAAGGACGAGGAAGACAGTTTTGTTGGACGAGGCACATATTCGTCGGAGATAGTAGACTCACTTCCATAGACTCTTGAACGAAGAGGGGAACAAAAATATTGTGGTGGATGATTGGGAACACTGGAGAGTCCTCGTGACTTTGGGTATTATAGCCTTATAAAAGTTAAGGAGGTCGAGGGGGTTATGCGTAAGATGAGCAGGGGAGGAGTGACTGGGCCTGATGAAGTTCTGATGGAATTTTAGAAGAGCGCAGGCAGGTCGGGCTTGGAGTGGCTCACTTGGTTATTTAACGTCATTTTTGGGGCAAAATAGATTCCCGAAGAGTGGAGGTGGAGTATAATGATCCCTTTGTATAAGAACAAGGGTGATGCCCAAAATTGCAACAACTATCGGGGTATCAAGCTGCTAAGCCATACTATGAAAGTCTGGGAGAGGGTAATGGAGTTAAGGTGAGGTGGAGTGCGTTTATTTCTGAGAACCGGTCGGATTTATGCCGGGAGGTTTGACTACGGAAGCCATTCACCTTGTTAGAAGATTGGTAGAGCAGTATAGGAAGAGTAAAAGAGACTGAAATATTATTTTTATTGACTTAAAAAAGGCTTACGATAAAGTTTCGAGGGAGGTTTTCTGGAGATGTTTGGAGGCTAGAGGTGTACGCGTGGCATATATTAGGGTGATTAAGGATATATATGATGGAGCTAAGACCCAGGTGAGGACAGTGGGAGTGGACTCGAACCACTTCCCAGTTGTGATGGGGTTGCACCATGGGTGAACACTCAGCTCCTTTTTATTTACCCTAGCGATGGACGCACCGATGCGCCCCATTTGAGGGGAGATGCCGTGGTGCATGTTATTTGCGGATGACATTGTGTTGATTGACGAGACGCGAGACGATGTTAACACGAAGTTAGAGGTTTGGAGGAAGGCCCTGGAGTCTAAATGTTTCAAGTTGAGCAAGTTTAAGACAGAAGAATTGGAGTGCAAGTTCAGCGGTGCGACTCAGGAAGCAGACGAGGATGTGAGGATGTGAGGCTGGATTCACAAGTCATCCATAGGAGAGGAAGTTTCAACTACCTTGGGTCAGTTATACAGAGGGATTGGAGATTGACGAGGATGTCACACATTGTATTGGGGCGGGGTGGATGAAACGGAGGTTCGCTTTCGATGTTTTGTGTGATAAGAAGGTGCTACCAAAACTTAAAGGTATGTTCTACAGGGCGGTGGCGAGACCGACTATGTTGTATGGGGCTTAGTGTTTGCCAGTCAAGAGCTCTCATGTCCAGAAGATGAAGGTAGCATAAATGAGGATGTTGAGATGAATGTGCAGGTATACCGGTATGGATAGGATTAGGAATGAAGTTATTCGGGACAAGGTGGGTGTGGCCCCTGTGGAGGGCAAGATGCGGGAAGCGAGACTTAGAAGGTTTGGACATGTGTGGAGGAGAGACACAGATTCTCCAGTAAGGAGATGTGAGAGGTTGGCCTTGGAGGGCATAAGGAGAGGTAGATGTAGGCCAAAAAAGTAGTGGGGAGAGGGGATTAGGCAAGACATGGAAATGCTCCAGCTTACCGAAGATATGACCCTTGATAGGAAGGTATGGAGGTCGTGGATTAGGATAGAAGGTTAGGTAAACTAGTGTTTTCCTTGTTCATATCAGTAGTATTAGTGCATACTCTCGTATTTTATTGATATTAGGTTTCTAGTGCTACATGTTTGTTTCTTTCATTTCGGTTAGCTTAGTATCTTGTTGTTATTAGTGCTTCTTTTCCCTGGCTTCTCATTGTTGTTTCTTGCCGTTTTTCTTTTCATTGCTGTTGTGCTTATGCTTTCGTGAGTCGATAGTCTATTGGAAGCAACCTCTCTACCTCCACAAGGTAGAAATAAGGTCTGAGTACACACTGCCTTTCCCAAACGCTACTATATAGGATTACACTGGATATGTTGTAGACTAGTACGTTGAAAATTGTTTCCAAAAGAATCCAATTTCATGTGATGTGGGGAGGGAAAAATTGGATAAAAGCAATCTTTTGAATAGCTTATTGATTTATAATGCGGGTAACTCACACTAATTGTATGTTTTCTTGCTTAGAAGGAATACAATTATGATGTTGACTTATAGCTTGTTTGGCCAAGCTTCTTTTGGCCAAAATTCTTTTTTCTCCCTAAAGTTAAAGGTGTTTGGCCAAAGTTTTTAGAAGGAGAAAAAAGTAGTTTCTCCTCAAAAATACTTTTTCGGAAAGAACTTTTGAGAAAAATATACTTACAGGCACTTTTTAAAAGCTTGGCCAAACATTAATTACTGCTCAAAAGTGCTTTTCAAATTATTTAGCCAAACATAAATTGTTTGTCATCAAAAGTACTTTTTTGAAAAACACTTGTGAGAAAAAACACTTTTCAAATAAGCTGATTTTAGAAGTTTAGCCAAACAGACTATGAGTTTGTTGTCAGTTTGTGTACGGTTAATGTTATCTTTCTATCAGGCATAAAGGTCAGCATTAAGTCGTTACTATGCCCTTGTTTTTTCGAAATTTAAGGTTTGATTCAAGATTGCTTTGAGAAAATCTTTGATATTAACCCCGGAGAACCATTCGTCTTGAGCCTATTACAGCCATAATTTTTCTTGGGAAGTCTCTTCCCATATGATTGGTTGAAGATTGGATTCGTAGCCATTGCATGGATATGTTTCTTTGAGACGGAGAACAGGATGAGAGACGAAAACAAGGGTGTACCTCTTAATATGAGTTTGGTTTAAAACGTAGTATGTAGGAATTTTATATTTATTTTGACTGAAGCGGCTGTTCTCACCCTTCGAATTTTTCTACTAATTCCTTCTGCCTGCCAAAAAACTCCTGATTGATTGTCATATATTGCATGCCATGGATGTTCCTTATCTAAAAGATGTTGCATGCCTTGAATGTTCCTTTCTCTAATACTTATTTTTGGATTTCTAAATTAATAATTGGTGCTTTATACTATTTTCATCATCTGAAATGACTCTTCAGCGCTCCTTGGGCTGCAACTGGAGGCATGGATAATAAGCTTGTTATCTGGGACTTGCAACAATCCTTACCTCGCTCCATATGTGAACATGAGGTTTGAACTTCCTTCCTTGTGCTCTCTCCTCTCTGTATATATTGCTTCTGCAAACACACTGCTATTTCAAGAAAGTTTTGTAATAAACCCCCACTGTTTTCATTGGCTTGCTATTCACTGACAATACTTTGTATAGGAGGGCGTGACATGCTTATTGTGGTTGGGACAATGTCGATATGTGGCAACGGGTTGTGTTGATGGGAAAGTGCGGATATGGGATAGCCGTTCTGGAGAATGTGTGAGGACCTTTAACGGACACACTGAAGCAATTCAGTCTTTAGCTGCATCGTCCAATAGGGAGTACCTCATTTCTGTCTCTATCGATAAAACAGCACGAGTATTTGAGATATCGGAGTTCAACTAAGAGGAGACCCCTATCTTTTTGTGTTGAAGAGTTCAAATAGTTCCTCTGAGTTTTAAGTACTACATAGAAACAGAGTTGCACTTCTCAAAGTATTGCCTTAATTCTTGTTTCAGATTTGCACATATACTTGATAGCTGATTCCAGCATTTGATATTGTCTTGATGACATTGCTATTAAACATATGTCGACCACATTGCCTTATAGTTATTTATCCATGGATATTGCTACATAAGTCCATGCAACTTCAATAAGTATGTACGCCGAGTATCTAAAGGGTGTGGCCTGTGGCTTATTGGTCAATGAAGTGGATGAACATCATGAGCAATCATGGTTCAAAACTTCACATCCCAACAGAGACAAACACTAGGTGATTTTTCTCAATCTGCCTAACCTTTGATGGACAGAGCTATTTGGTACCTGTACTGATGGAAGATAATAGATATCAATGAAATACTCGAGGTGTGCGTAAGTTGACAAAGACAACAACGATATAGAAAAGATAAGCATGTTGTATTCCATGAGACATGGTATCTTTAGCCCTAATTTGTGCAATATAATTCATGAAACTAAGTGACTGATTGCTACAAATTCGAACCATTTTCTTATGGAATTTTTACCTCCTATAGCAAAGGTTAAAACACCTTATTTATTTTAAATAAATACTATTTAAAAAAATTATATTCTATAGATACCTTTTAATGTTTATAGCAAAATATTTAATTATGGTTACCTCCTAGCCCTAAGCCATTAAATACGCTATTCAGTTACACTATTTTCTTTCTCTCTCTACTTTGATACATCCCATTCTCTTCTCCCAATTCCTCTCACCCATACTATTTTCTTTTCATTCCGATCTACATAAAATCTCAATCAAGCTTTTCATTCCAACGCGCGGCGCGTGTAATTTTTTGCAGACGCCATGTCGGAACGGGAAGCTCTACCGCCGCTATTCAAGCAGAAATCATGGTCTCCTGATATGCTTCGAGAAGAAGCCTGGCTTAAGCGAAAAGGAAATTAGCTACTGGAAAATGAGAAAATCTGAACTTGGATTGGTTATTCTTGGATAAATACAGATAAAGAGAGTTTGATCCAAGATTTTGATCATGGCTTCGTACCTGGGTATTCTTTGATAAATACAGATGAAAATCTGAACTTGGATTGGTGAGTTTGATCATGGCTTCGTACCTGGGAGTTGCGAGGAGTGGTACAAAAGCTACGATGGTACTGATGTGTCAAAAGTAATGTACAGGATGTGTGGGAACAGTGAGATTGAGGGTTTTTGCTCGACGGCGGATTCGTCGGAAATTAGGGTTTGTTCTTGAACAAAGACGACGATTTTGGGGCCGAGCAACTTGTTTTTCTGTTAATATATTTCAATGTATTTTCATGTATTTCATTGTATTCATTGTCTTTTTTTTCATTGTAATTCAATGTATTTCGTTGTATTCCATGTATTTTATCGAATTTACTGTCTTTTTTTTTAATTGTATTTCAATGTATCCCGTTGTATTCTATGTATTTCATTGTATTCACTGTGTCGCTATATGCCATGAATGTATTCATATGTTTTTTTAATTAATATTTATGTATTCAGATGTATTATATTTATTTTGTCTGAAGATTGCTATGTTTTTGGCGTATTTTTCGGCTGAGAAATCTTTTTTATAACTGAAAATACAAAATTTGTGTGTTAAAATTGAGTTTGTTGAGTTATATTAGGAGTCTATTATGTTAATTGATTCACTTTTCATTTTAAAAACAGTGTAATCCCCTATTTCACGTCGTGAATACAGTCGAATACAACCGAATACAATAATTTGTCCAATTGTAATCCCACGTTTCACTCCATGAATACAGTCGAATACACTCGAATACAACAACTGATTAGCTGGACTTCCCTGATTCACGCCTATTTTTGCTAATGTATTTATGAATACAATAGCTTAAATACATCAAATACATCTTATAACTACAGAAAAGGTATCTATAATCCGTAATATAGTAAATGATATCTATAGATGGCTACTAAGAGGTGGTGCTTTATGAAAATTTCTCTTTTCTTATTGGTGTCTATTAGTCCTCTTTTAAGTCTAGCTAAAAAAATAAAGTCTATCCCCAGTAAGTGAGTGATGTTACAAGCATCTTTCCTCAGAGACACGAGTTACAGAGTGAACTTTTAACAGGTAATGACATTCCATCGAAGGGTGTTAATTATGCCTTTTACAAGTCATCTATCATACTTCAAATTTCAACGTGATTCACAACATCAATTGAACTTTGCTAGTTGAATTATAATTTTACTAGAAACGTTATCTTACTTGTAGGGTGTTAGTCTTGTTAATTTTTAATTTGTTATTCTGCATGACAATTTTCAACTCATTGTAACCCTGCCATTTTTATTTTTACAACGTTTAGTGCCGCTTAACAGCTGAAAAATCATGGAATGAGATATACATGTTCTAACGTGTTAGAATTAGATGTGGGAGAATTTTGACGTTTAGAAATTAAAGGTGGAGGAATAATATCAATAAAGACAAAAGTTTTTACATGTCGGCAGTATGACGAACTCATCAAAATTAAAATAGCAGGAGAAGCAAGTAACTTTGTCCATTTTTAATTATTACTTCCTGTATATACTAATTTTGGTTTTCATAATGATAATTTTGTCATGCGATCGGCATCCAGCACCCTACCCGACCCGGAAAAACCAATCCATACAATAAATACCATCTAAATGCCTGATAGATGCCTGCGTAAGCCTTTCCAAAGTACTATTACTTTAATAAATAAAAGAAAACAGGAATACAACCCTTGAAATAATCTTTTCATTTAACTAAAGGACCAAAAGGTAAATATATTCATTCATGCATGTCATATGAGTAACCACAGGGTTACGACTGTCTCACTCCAAGTCTGCGGAGGCGTGGCTGGCACCCAATGTCGTACTGCCCCGAGCGAACCACTCTGTAATTTTTTTTTTTCCTGTAACTATCATGGGCCAACATGGCCACAACTCATAATGTATAACTATAAATGGGCAACCGTTGAATCAATGAATCATCGTTCTTAAAACATGAATACATATAGGCCGTCAAGGCCTCTAACATACTCCTATTTACGAAGAGTGCTCGTCCTCGATCTTGATCTCTGGTGACTCCTCAACCAAATCCTTCATCTCTCGCTAGATCACTCCGACCTTGAATTCGCCTCTTGTTGAAGTCACACTGATCGAAGCCCCCCTTAATGCTGACATGGTCTAAATACATTAACTTCTGGCCCATACAAAAGGTTCTCACATATTCTCTAGAACGGCCTCATAAGTGAAATTAATTTTTCCATCGTTACTAGTAGTAGTAGTGGTAGAAATAATAATAATAATAATAATAATAATAATAATAATAATAATAATAATAATAATAATAATAAGTATTTAGGCATGTTCGCATTTGTTCTTCCGACGAGGAAATTAGAAATGATCACAATAGGTCTGCAGATCGATTAGTGGAATACGAGATATAGCATATGCCTTGAACTTAGAGGTGGATCCAAAACTTTTGATCTGAACAATCTTTAAAAACTCTAGCACTAAACTCACAATTCTTTCAAAATAATGAGTTCGAACAAATATTTCTTGAAATTTATTGTTTTTACATATATACATCTATGTTACATAGGAAAACTAATGTGTTTGATTTAAGTGACATAATCAAAATGGGATTATTTATATTAAATTGAGAGTCGCCACTTGGAATAATTTATGGTGTCCCAAGTCACCGGTTTAAAATCCCGAATCGAGGAAGTTTTGACTCTTATTTATGGTCTGCGAACACAAAAATCCGGGTAAGGAATTCTGTTAACCCGGGAGAAGGTGTTAGGCATTCCCAGGTTCCGTGGTTTTAGCACGGTCGCTCAACTATTAATAATTGGCCTAATTATCTGATTAATCACATGTTTTAAACCTATTGTGCATTTTTAACTTTATAACCGCTTTTATTTATTTATGAAGTTATTTCTGGAACAAGCCACGATTGTCGTACACTTGTCGTTTTTGGTACACGTTGGAAACCGCGCTACATGAAATGCACCCGCGGTTTATAACATATTTATTTTTTATTATTATTACAAGTTAAGGTCGGGTCACATGAAATGCACACCCGAATTGGGATTAAGTATCTTGACTATGTCACGGGAACCGTACCCATACTCACGATGATTATTATTAATCGCGTCTAAAGCAACTAGCCCATTTGAATTATTTACCTAATCTTTGAGATTATTGTGATGCCAAATTTATGAACAAGATATTATTGGGGAGCAAACAGGCTGGCTAGCATGATCTATTACTTAGCCAGATTTCTTATGGTCCAAGGCCTACCTTATGGCCCATTCTTATTCCTTGCCAAAAAAGAAATAACTCCAATTTTTCCATCTACCCGATTAAAAGCAGTTATTCAAGATCCCAAGACTACACGCATCACAATCGAAATAAAAGCTAATTAAAACAATTTAATTAAAAACTAAAACATGCTACTCAAACAACGTAGAATCACAAATCAACACGCGCATCAAGCTATTATAACATAAAAAACGAGAATGAAAATTGAGAAATGGACCTTTTATTGATGAACAATGCTGAAAATTGCAAGTCAATCGGGCTAAACAAAGCAACAATCCTTGAACTGAAACACCAAAATTACAAACCGGAACCTCGACTCGACACCGGAATCAACCTTGGCGTGCGACTGAACACTGACGCCAAACCTCAAACTCTACCATCTTTATCCATATGTTTTCCTTCCGTTTTGGCTGATTCCAAAAATCAATTCCAACACCACAATTTTTCTAATGGATTAGAATCTAAAATTGGACTAAAGTTTCTGTCCAAATTCCATTTCCTCCATCCTTGTGTGCGTGTTGTTTGTTTTTTCGTTGTTTGTGTGTGTATTTCCTCACTAATGCCTGGAATAAGTGATATCACTATGTAATTCAATGGTTCAAGTGAACTTAAGACCTGGCTATTTGCTGTGTATGGGTCAGAACCCGACCCCACGATAATTAACGAGGCTAATCCCGTTTTAAGTTAATTTACGATTAATTAGTAGCACGACCACTGATAATTGACGACGTTCAACCCGCCCCTGGCTCGGTCAACAAAGGCCCTGGCCTATCCGCCACTATAAAGGCGAGATCTCAACGTGGTCACGGTCACTTATTGATAGCTCACGAAACCCACAACTATAAATACCAAGAGAAGGGACCTGCATGGGGGGGCTGCTTCTTCACCACTAGTGAGAGGAGAGAGAAACAAGAAAATATACCCCTCTTATGGGAGAAGAAAACACCATTGTAAGGCTCTGAACCTCTTCATGGAGAGGCAGACCAAACAAATATTATCAATAAAGGTTTTTAATGCTTCTCCCCCTAATTCTGAGTTCTTATTTTAGTTTCTTTCATCTGGTCCAACGGATTATTACGATTTGCTATGATTATCCCGGGATTTATTTATATTGTTTTGTACTCGTAAGATGTGTAACATTTTTTGAGCAAACAATTTGGCGCCGTCTGTGGGGATTTCATAGCAAAATCGTGTAGTTCTTCCATGGACTAAAAGGAAAGAAACGCCGGTTGGGAAGAACAACCCAGCAAAAACAAGCCAAAGCGGCATATCAGGCCAATGGAACTCGAAGATCTCGAATCGAGGTCTGGTTCCTCTGTCCCTCATCTATCTAGTGGTGCAAACAAGAAGAAACAGCCCCCCTCTTTTGGGGAGAATCTTCGTAAGAGATCTCCCACATCC
>NC_031994.1:76611287-76614358 GCF_001879085.1 Nicotiana attenuata
ATGTGTAACGACCCGGCCGGTCGTTTCGAGAGTTATAGCCCAGTTCCCCCATTTCCTGCTTCTTTTGTGTTCTTTAGCTATATTATGATATACCGGGTTAGTTGGTTCGGGTTCGGAGTATTTTCGGAGTGAATTGAGACACATAGTCTCTTGATTGAAAGCTTAAGTTGAAAAAGTTGATCGGATGTTGACTTATGCGTAAACGGCCTCGTATTTGAATTTTGATGGTTTCGTTAGCTCCGTTAGGTAATTTTTGACTTAGGAGCGCGTCCGGAATGTGATTTGGAGGTCCGTAGTAGAATTAGGCTTGAATTTGCGAAAGTTAGAATTTTGCCGATTTTGGCCGGCAGTGGAAATTTTAATATCGGGGTCTAATTGGATTTTCGGAAGTTGGAGTAGGTTTGTGGGGTCATTTATGACTTGTGTGCAAAATTTGAGGTCAATCGGACGTGGTTTGGTAGGTTTCGGCGTAGAGTGTGGAATTCGGAAGTTTAGAAGTTCTTTAGGCTTGAATCCGAGTGTATTTGGTGTTTTGATGTTGGTTTGAGTGATTCGAAGATTCTACTAAGTTTTTATGATGTTATAGGATCTGTTGGTGTGTTTGGTTGTGGTCCCGAGGGCCTCGGGGTGATTTCGGGTAGTTATCGAATTGTTTTGAGTTGAAGAAGTGCAGTTGTGATTAGGTCGCAGCGGACTCAACCTTAGGAAGAGTGGGCGCTAATACTTTTACCCAATAGTGGTATCGGGGTCAATTTCCACAGGGAGCTAGAAAGGGAGTTGGATATTTGTTTAGCCTAGAATTGCGTGTTTGCTTCTAATTGATCTTCTATCATTTTTGGGTTTTTGTGATTATCAACTACAATTTAACAACTACTAATTATAACTAAATTATGCTAAGATAGTAACTCTAGGTTGCATGCAAGATAGAGAAAGACACTAGGGTCGTGGCATTTACCTAGGTGGTCAACTAACGGGTCGAGATTCCTAATACAAGAATGATGATTAAGGGGCTTATGATATAACCGTTGCACGATAGCACTCACTCTCACACCTCTCGGTAGAAAGAGTGATTTTGCCCAATTGACTCTCTCGAGACCAATTGGGTAGGCTAACAAACCAAGCAACTTAGGGTTCAAGTTGGGTAATCACTCTCTCGAGGTCTTACCCGCTAATTGGGACTACCATTCTCATGGATCCATCCCAATTCCTTGTTGGGTTGACTTTGGAGTCATAGACACTCTTTCTCAAGAAGAGTCAAGACTCACTAAGCTAGACTTAGTGTTTGCAACCACCAAATCCTAGTTAAAAACATAAAATCAACCCAAATATCAAACACCCAACATCATTCAAGCACTAAACACTCACACCCATTAATTACCTACACTAGGGTTGAGCCACAACCCTAGCTAAAGGGTTTAGCTAGCCATAATAGCAACAGAAATTAAAGAAGAAGTAGATAAAATCAACATAATAATTAACTAGGAAGTTAATCTACACGAATTCACGTTAAAACAAGGTTAAAATGCCCAAAATAGGCTAAAGCTTGAATCTCACGAGTGCTGCTGCTATCTGATGTCTAAAACTTAACCTAGAAATAATAAAATATTCTATTTATACTATGCCAGAAAAATCATACAAAAATACCCCTACGGGGCTGGCGCGGACCGCGCATAAATGCAGCGCGGCCGCGTAGGGGTCTTGGCCTTCTATCATTCACTTCTGGAACTGGGGACGCGGACCGCACAAAGAAGTAGCGCGGCCGTACAGGCTAATGAGCGCGGACCGCACAACATTGAAGCGCGACCGCGTAGACACCAGCGCTGACCGCGTAGAAATGAGCGTTGATCGCGCTTGGAGACTCCTGAAATGGGTGCTCTCTGAATCTCCTAGCGCGGCCGCGCAACAAATCAGTGCGGTCCGCGCTAGGTCCTCCTGTCCCTACTTCAATGATTTTTGAAACTTGAGCAGGTTTCACTCCGTTTCGAGCTGGTTCTTGACTTTCGTCATCTTGTCGCTCAAACCTGCAATCAAGCGCACTTTGTAAGCATTCTGAGTCTATTTCATGACAATTCATACATAAGGCATAGGCAAGTATGGGCATAAAACGTGTTAAAATCACAGTTATCAACTACCCCAAACTTAGACCTTTGCTTGCCCTCAAGCAAATAGAAGAAAACCCATCCCTAAAAAGGATACATCCAAGTAATTCCAGCTTATCCTAAGGAAGCCTCATCACGCATCAATTGGGACTAACAATTGCCCTCAATACGAATGCATCATTAACACATTTTTAGTCTTTTAAGAACTATGGATCGAATGTGACACGAGAGCATCAAGGGTTGACTCATTTCATCAAGGCGCTTTTCTCAAATACCTTGGTCTTTGTGGAATCCAAACTCACACATCCTCAACTCTCCCTAAGTGAACCTCCTTTTTTAGAGTAATGACACACAACCTGAGGTTGATGGATTTTTGTTTTCACTCATTTCTCTCACAAAGAAGGTCATAAGTCCAGCCTTAGGTACCATATGCTTGCCCCTTATGTAAGTATCCACTAATGTAGGCTTCCCTCAACTCAAGATCATATAGGGCTTTTGAGGAGTCTTTGTGAAGGCTTTTGGGTGAAGGTAGGATATGTTTTTGTTCATTTAGGTTCAATCTTCCCTTTAACACTTCTTTTGATTCATTATGGCATACTTTTTGACTCATTTGAGTATTTCACTTCTTTCAATTCTTTCAAGGGGTTAGAGAGACACATTGTCACTCTTTCTTTTGTAATTCAAACCTTTCTCCTTTTTCTACTTTTACACAACCCTTTTCACTTTGTTTTCTTTGAATCCCCTTTTCCGGTTCTTATTCACTTTTGCATTTCTTTTTGTCTTTTTCTCTTTTTCATTGCCTTCCTTTTCTTTTGCTTTTGTGCCTCTTTACCGCATTGAATCCTTTCTTGTCTCAACCCCCCAAACTTAGGTATTTGCCATCGCTCAAGGGAAGATTTGGGTGCCAAGAGAGGGTCTCATTGAGAACGGATATAGGCTTGTAGCTTTGGTTCATGAAAGAAGAAGGTTAAG
>NC_031994.1:76615557-76619926 GCF_001879085.1 Nicotiana attenuata
CACCTCTATCACAACTCCCTCAGTGCTAGGGAGTTTCCTCTTCTTCCTCGGCCTGGGAGTCTCCTCCTGCTGCGGCTGAACTGCTGCTGGATCTACAGTTGGCTCCCCGAAAAGTAATTCAAGTGGCATCTGATCCGCCAAAAGCTTATCCACATCCTCCCTCAACTTCATCACTGACTCCTTGGAGGCCTTTTGCTTCCTCAATTTCCTGTGCTCCCTAGCTAGTTTACCCAATGCTGTGCTGTGTGCTCCAACTGCCTTAGCCAAGGCATTCTGTGTCTCCATCATCTTTTCCTGGTTGGCCAGAATCTTCTTCAGTGTCTCCTTAATAGAAGGAGGTATCTCAACTGTGGAAGGGGCTGACTGTTCCTGAACTACAGTGGCCAAGTTTGACAACTTGGATGTCACAGCTGACATCTAGTTTTTCAAACTGGCTAGAGATTGAGCAAGCTAGTGGGCAGTGAACCTGTGGGTCTTCGATGAAGGGACATCCGGGTCTGCTGCGGTAGATGGACCAGCAATAGAAGAAGGGCCCTGAGGCAATGTCTCACTGGTAGCAGGGATGGTGGAAGGCTCAGTGGACTGCTCCATAACCGCTGGCTCCTCAGACTGGCCAGGTGCGGTGGAAGTGGATGCTTGAGGCTTTTTGGACCTCTTTGGGTTGTTGGGACCCAACTGACTGTATCATGAGTAGGGGGCCACTGGATCTACCTGGACATCAAATCTCTTCTTCTTTACCTTTAATTCTCTGAAGTACAGGGAAAGAGTGTTTGGGAAGGGGTAGTTTGTGTTGGTCTCCTGCCCTACCGTAGAAATCACTCTTGACATGATGTTGCCCACATTTAGAGGAAAACTAGCCATAATAGAAGCCACTAACACTGCACGAGGAATAGGAACTGTGTGATCATGAGTGGAGGGGTCAAGCCTACTACACACGAAGGTCAACCACCCCTTTGCTTCAAAACTGAACGTGTTTCTCAGAATCTTCTCTCCTGCTTTCAACCAAACTGGGACGGTGCCCGGGGCTGCCAAGTGCTGGGCCAACCACGGGCGAACCTCTTCTTTCATTGCCAGCTTTTCTAAGTATTGGGTTTCGTCCTCTTCGCTGAACCCCAAAAATTCGTTCAGAGACTTCCCATCAAACATCACCACTTTGTCCCTCACTTGTGTCACCTTTGAATCTTTCACTACATGATAAACATTACAGTAAAATTCTTTCACCATATGTTCATTTGCGACTATGCAACGTTCCTTGAAGAACCCCCAACCCTCTCTAGTACGGAATTGTGCTTGCACATGTGGGTTTAGAGGAAGAAGATCAGAATCAATAAATTACCTCTCCGGAATCAATTTTCTTTTGGGCCACCACTCTCCAAATCTGTGGAAGGCTATTTCACTGACAAATCTATCAGCCCATGCTTCCGGTTTCCTTGTTCTCTCAACACCACAAACTTGGGGCTCACCCCCCTCGCCGTATCCTACACTCTCCCCAGATAATGAAGCTGTGGGGGAGGTGGAGTATTGTGCCTTACTTCTATCTTCAGACTCATCAGACGAGTCCAAAACTACATTCACCGGTTTTTTGAGGCTTTTTATCAGCTGGTCCCTTGGAGGTAGGTGAAGCTGAGGGAGAGTCATGCAATTGGAGCGAGAGAGACATGTGAGTTGGAGCAGATTCAGAAGTAATACTCCGGGATGGGGCATACTCACTCCCCGAAGAGTGGGAGGTAGCTCTATCAGCTTCCCGTATTATCTTGCGGGTCTTTTTTATATTCTTCCGAGTCTGGGGAGTGAGTTTAACAACCCGCTTCCCTTTTCCCCCTCGGGAGGAGCCACCCCTCCCGGGTTGTTGTTCTTTTCCTCCTCGTTGCTTTACCATGATCTGCAAAGAAAAGTCTAACATTGTTAGTTGAAGCATATGCAGTGAATTACGTGGTACAGTTGAAAGCATGGGTGAAAAACAGGAATGCAGAATAGAAGGGGCGCGGACCGCGCAAAAGAGCCACACGGACGCGCTGGGTAGCGCGGACCGCGTAAAACTGGAGCGCGGACCGCACTTAAGATGTTCCAGAGACACCACTCTCTGAATCTTATCGACGCGGTCCGCACTGTTTTGGACCGTGGCCGCGCTGGATTAGCGCGGACCGCGCAGAAATGACGCGCGGCCGCGTAGGGAAACCAATGAACTGAGTACGAGGATTTTCATTTAAGTCCAATTTATTTGCTCAAATTATGGGTCCTAGTTGTCCCAACTCAGTTACTAATCAAGAAATTATGCCCAATGTTTCACATAAACACACAAAATCTACCCTAACAGGTAAAACTAAGAGAGAAAGAAGAAAATAAGAAGTTATACTAACAGGAAGCAAAATAAAATAAACTAAACTAAACTATGAATGAGATTAGTGAGGAATGTTAACAGGGGTTGTGAAAGATTTAACTACTTGAAGCAAGTTGTTGTTTTGATGCACAGTGAAAAATTGAGAGCTCAGGTAGAAAACTGGCGAAAAGGTTAAAATGAAGCCTAGGGTCTCTATTTATAGAAAACAGTGTGGGACTCATTACTTACCCACCAGCGCGGTCGCGCAGAAATGGCCGCGGACCGCGCTGGATTTCCAGCACCCTTAATTGCCTGAACAACCCACGCGGATCGCACTGTTTTGATGCGTGGCCGCGTGGGAAACTTCAGAGAGTATGCATTTTGGGCTTCTCACGCGCGGACCGCACAAAAATGTCACGCGGACCGCGCAGAAAACTTCAGAGACTCAGCTTCCATTTCACCAGCCTGCGCGGACCGCACTGTTTTGGTGTGCGGCCGCGTAGGCAAACTTCAGAGACCTTAAGTTTTTTGCTACTTTTGCCCTGCACTGGTCCAACATCAACCCTGCAACATCTCACAAACCATGAGTTGAAAAATCCTAATCTACAACGGAAAAATAAAAAGAAAGAAAAAGACATGGGTTGCCTCCCAAGAAGCGCCTGATTTAACGTTGCGACACGACACATTTTACCATAATATTACTTCAAATGAAGGAGTGCCACCACGTGGCTGTCATCAATCTTCCCCAAGTAATGCTTCACACGATGCCCATTGACTCAGAAGACTTCACCATTTTTGTTCTTGAGATCAATAGCACCAAATTGGGTCACCCCAACAACTTCAAATGGACCACTCCACCTAGACTTAAGCTTTCCCGGGAATAACCTCAACCGGGAGTTGAATAGAAGAACCATGTCACCCACCTTGAATTCTTTACCCCGAGCATACTTGTCATGGAGGTACTTCATCTTGTCCTTGTACAAAGATGAGCTGGAGTAAGCATGAAATCTAAATTCATCAAGCTCATTCAGTTGCTCCACTCGGAGATTTGCTGCAACATCCCATTCCAAGTTCAATTTCCTCAAAGCCCACATAGCCTTGTGTTCAAGTTCCACTGGAAGATGGCAAGCTTTACCAAACACCAACCGATACGGAGACATACCAATTGGAGTCTTGTAAGCCGTCCGATAAGCCCAAAGAGCATCATCCAATTTCTTTGACCAATCGGTCCTATTAGCATTCACCGTTTTGGACAAAATACTCTTTAACTCCCGATTTGAGACTTCCACTTGTCCACTAGCTTGTGGATGATAGGGGGTGGTCACTTTGTGATTAACTCCATACTTAGCAAGCAATGAATCAAAAGCCTTGTTGCAAAAATGGGACCCCCCATCACTAATAATGGCCCGAGGAGTACCAAATCTTGTAAAGATACTCTTTTTCAAAAATGCTGCGACACTTCGGGCTTCATTGTTGGGAAGAGCCACGGCTTCCACCCATTTTGAAACATAGTCCACCGCCACGAGAATGTAAGTATTACCACAGGAGCTCACGAACGGACCCATGAAATCGATGCCCCAAACATCAAAAAATCCACCTCAAGAATTGTATTGAGGGGCATCTCATCCTTCTTAGAAATACCGCCGGCTCTTTGACATGCATCACATCTCTTCACCAATTCACTAGCATCCTTGAACAACGTGGGCCAATAGAAGCCACAACTCAAAACTTTTGAGGCTGTCCCCCCCCTACCCCCCCCCCCCCCTCACCCCCCGTGATGACCACCATAGGGAGAAGAGTGACAAGCCTCCAATATTCTCATTTGTTCAATTTCTAGAACACATCTCCTTATCACTCCATCCGTGCAAATTTTAAACAAATACGGATTATCCCAATAAAAATCCAAACAATCCCGCTTGAGTTTCTTCTTTTGGTTGGAAGAGAACTCACACGGGATGTTACCAGTCACAATGAAGTTGGCGATGTCCGCGAACCATGGCATTTCACACATAGAAACGGAAAGAAGCTGCTCGTCAGGAACCTATCATT
>NC_031994.1:76620639-76624704 GCF_001879085.1 Nicotiana attenuata
GTTTCTTCACATCTTGCCAAAACCCTATCCAAGTTCACCAAACATTCTTCAAATGAATCTCCCACCACACTGAAGTCGTCCATGAATACTTCCAAGATATCCTCCACCATGTCGGTGAAGATTGCCATCATACATCTTTGAAAGGTCGCTGGGGCGTTACATAGTCCGAATGGCATTCTCGAGAAAGCGAACGTGCCATAAGGACATGTAAAGGTTGTCTTCTCCTGATCCTCTGGGGCAATGAGAATTTGATTATACCCCGAGTAGCCATCTAGAAAACAATAAAAGGCCGGACCGCAAGATGATCAAGCATTTGGTCCAAGAATGGTAGTGGGAAATGATCTTTTCTTGTCACCTTGTTCAGCTTTCTATAGTCCATACACACTCTCCAACCCGTAACTGTCCGAGTAGGAATCAACTCATTGTTGGCATTGGTCACTACCGTCATTCCACACTTCTTTGGCACACATTGGACCGGAGAGGTCCATGAATTGTCCGAGATCGGGTAAACCACACCGGCGTCAAGCCACTTGATAACATCTTTCTTTACCACGTCTTGCATCACCTCGTTGAGTCTCCTTTGATGTTCAAGAGATGGCCGTGCATCCTCCTCCAAGATGATCTTATGCATGCAAAATGTGGGGCTTATCCCCCTGATGTCCGCCAAAGTCCATCCTATTGCCCTTTTTCGCTTTTGGAGCACCTCCACAGTGGCCTCAACCTGCAAGTTAGTAAGGCAAGAAGAAAGAATAACTGGAAGAGTAGAATTAGAGCCCAAGAATTCATACCTGAGGTGTGGAGGAAGTGGTTTCAACTCCACCACCGGTGGCTCCTCAATTGATGGCTTGGTTGGCGGAGTTTTGCGATTTTCAAGATCCAAAGATAGTTTCCTAGGCTCATATGAATATTAACCCATTCCATGCAATGCATTCACGCACTCCACTCTACCGACATCATCATTGGCATCCATGTTAAGAAGCACGACTTCAAGAGGATCTTCAACATTAATCAAGGCACTTGTGTCATCCACTATCACCGCCGTGACAATGTCCACAAATGAACACACCTCCGTACTATTGGGTTGGCTCATTGATTTGCACACATGAAATACCACCTTCTCATCTCCCACACGGAATATTAACTCCCCTGCTTCCACATCAACCAATGCCTTCCCCGTAGCCAGGAAAGGTCTTCAGAGAATAATAGGCACTTCGAAATCCACTTCGCAATCCAATATGACAAAGTCGGCCGGCAATATGAATTTGTCCACCCGGACAAGCACATCATCGATTATACCTAAAGGCCTCTTGATCGACCTATCCGCCATTTGAAGTCTCATTGAGGTTGGCCTAGGTTGCCCAATTCCCAAAGTCTTGAAGACTGAGTACGTCATCAAATTAATGCTAGCCCCCAAGTCACATACGACCTTAGCAAAGTCCGCACTTCCGATAGTGCAAGGAATAGTGAAAGCTCCAGGGTCTTCTAGTTTCGGGGCCATAGAATGCACAATCACACTAACTTGGTGCGTCATCTTTATTGTTTCACACTCCATAGAACGCTTCTTGGTGACTAAGTCCTTCATAAATTTTGCGTACCCAGGCATTTCTTCAAGTGCCTCCACTAAAGGAACATTGATTGTGAGGCTCTTCATCATGTCTATGAATTTCTTGAACTGATTGTCGTTCTTTTTCTTTATTAACCGCTGAGGATATGGTGGAGGTGGTCTAGGCAAGGGTGCCTTTGCCTTGGGCACCGCCGTCTCGGGTATATCAATAATGTGTTCCCTAGACGGGTTCACGGTCTCTTGAGTCTCTACCCCGGCCTCATCATCAATATCAATCCGCACATCGTTTGTCACTATTGGTTTAACCACATTGTCAACATTCAAAGGTGCATCATCATCATGCAACTCAATTTCATCATTCACAACTTGATTATCAACCGAGGCATGCACATCACCGCCTCTTCCACTCCTAGTTGTAACCGCCATCACATGATTGTTACCCCCCTTCGGGTTCACTACCGTATCACTTGGTAGCGCACCTTTTGGGTGGGTATTTAAAGCTTGAGAGATTTGTCCTATTTGCACCTCTAGGTTCCGGATAGATGTCTAACGCGAAGCCAATTGTGTATCAGAATCTTGAATCTTTTTCATCATCTGCTCGAACATCATTTCTATCCGTCCCATATTACTTCCAAAAGAACTAGGCCATTGTGACTGAAAGGGGGGTGGATTGTTTGGTAGTTGGAACATGGGGGGCCTTTGAAAGCCTTGCCCCCTACCACCATTATTCCACCCTCCTTTATTGCTATTGTTATTGTTCCAATTGTTGTTGTTCCCATTCCAATTGCCTTGGTTATTACCTTGATTACCCCAATTGTTGTTTTGATTGCTATTGTTCCAATTGTTGCCACCCTGTTGTTGATTATTGTTATTCCAATTGCCGCCTCCTTGTTGATTGCCCCAATTTCCTTGGGGGCGCCATTGTTGATTTCCTTGATTTCCTCTATTTCCTTGGTAGTTATTGACATATTGGCACTCCTCACTTTGATCATCAAAACACTCGTTCGAATAACCACCACCATCGTTGTTGTTGTCAAACTGCTCACCGCTACCTTGAGGTTGTTGTTGCCCTCTTTGCCTCCTTTTTAGCATAGAAACATTCTCCATTGCATTGACTTGGCACGAGTTTTGTACTTGTTGCAATTGCGCCTTCGCCAACTGATTCATTGTTGTTGTAAGTCCGGCAATAGCTTGGCCATGATCACTCAACTCCTTGTGCAAATGGATGACCGTGGGATCACCTTGGGGTACATTCGCTCGGCTTTGCCATGCCGAAGAGGTGTCCGCCATTTCATTAAGTACATCACATGCCTCTTGGTAAGAAAGTTCCATAAAGTTCCCACCGGCCAATTGGTTCACAATGCATTGATTTGTGGTGTTGATGCCCCTATAGAAAGTCTGTTGGATCATCGTCTCAGTCATATCATTATTAGGGCATTCCTTCACCATTGTTCTATATCGCTCCCAGATCTCATGCAATGGCTCCGTTGGCATTTGCTTAAAGGCTAGAATCTCGTCCCGAAGAGCCGCCATATTGACTTGGAGAAAAGAACTTGGCAATAAATTTGTCCGTCAATTCATCCCATGTGGTGATAGATTGATTTGGTAACCTTTCTAACCAGTCCAACGCTTTGCCCCGAAGAGAAAACGGGAAAAGCCTCAATCTCAACGCATCCTTTGACACGTTTGTTTGTTTGCTGCCCCAGCAAGTATCTACGAACCCCTTCAAGTGCTTGTATGCATTTTGGTCGGAGGCGCCCGTAAAATATCCCCTTTGCTCGAGCAAGGTCAACATGACATTTGTGATTTGAAAGTTCCCCGCCCGGATTCGGGGAGGAACGATGGCACTCGCGTACCCTTGATTAGGAAGAACTCTTGGGACCGCTCTTGGCGGTGGCGGAGGAGGGTCTGGAATAGGATTGTTGTCATGGTACATTAGCATTGGCATTTCGACCTCTCCGTGGTACTTGAGGTACCGGAAGCTCATCTTGCTCAACATCTTCAACCTCCTCCCCCGCCAAGGCATTGCCAAGAGGGTCATTTCCGTTTAGAGCCATGTGTACCTGATGGATCAACACAAATTAAGTTAGTAAAAAGAAGGAAAGAGAAGCAAATCACAAAACTAACTAAACCGATAGTCAACACCGTAAGCTCCCGGCAACGGCGCCAAAAAGTTGATCGCAGCCGTCTCAACACTACACAGTGGTAGGAAGAGTGGGTAGCAATAACTAATACCCGAATAGTGGATCGGGGTCGAATTTCCACAGGGAGCTTGGAATGGAGTTGTATTGCCTGTTTAGTTTAGAATTGCGTTTGTACTTCTAATTGTACTCCTAACATTTTTGGGGGTTTTTATATTTAAAACTACTATTGCAATCTAAAGATTAAAGCTAAATTATGCTAAGGAAATATTGCTAAGTTGTGCTTGATATAGGAAAAAGGCACTAGGGTTGTGACACTACCTAGGTGGCTAGCTAACGGGTAGAAGCTACTAAGGGGAG
>NC_031994.1:76626021-76693545 GCF_001879085.1 Nicotiana attenuata
GAGCAACCCCTATCCGTATTTGTGAATAGCATGCCTTGGTTGGATGTTGCCAACTTTCTTGTGACCGGTATTGTTCCGTGTGAGCTCTCTTCTAACCAAAGGAAGAAGCTTAAACGGGATAGCTTGGACTACTACTGGGATGAGCCTTATTTGTTCAAAATTTGTAATGATGGTGTGATCCGGAGATGTGTTCCGGAAGAGGAGCAAATGAGTATTTTGGATGCTTGTCATTCCTCTCCCTACGGTGGTCATCATGGTGGGGCGTGGACAGCTTCAAAGGTGCTTAGCTGTGGTTTTTATTGGCCTACATTGTACAAGGATGCGGGTGAGCTTGTGAAGAGATGTGATGAGTGTCAGAGAGCAGGTGGAATTTCAAAGAAGGATGAAATACCTCTCACCACTATTCTTGAGGTTGACATATTTGATGTGTGGGGCATTGACTTCATGGGACCCTTTAGAGTTCTTGTGGCAACACGTACATTCTGTGGCCGTTGATTATGTTTCCAAGTGGGTTGAGGTCGTGGCTTTACCTAACAACGAGGCCCGCAGTGTGGTGGCTTTTCTCAAGAACAATATCTTTACTCGGTTTGGCACTCCTAGAGCAATCATCAGTGATGGGGGTTCTCATTTCTACAATAAGGCATCTGACACTTTGCTTGCAAAGTATGGTGTCAATCACAAGGTTTCAACCCCTTACCATCCTCAGGCTAGTGGGCAAGTTGAGGTCTCCAACAGGGAGATTAAGAGCATATTGTCAAAGACCGTTAATGCAAATAGGACTAACTGGTCAAATAAGCTGGATGATGCTTTTTGGGCTTACAGGACTGCTCACAAGACTCCAATTGGTATGTCTCTGTACCGGTAAAGGCTTGCCATCTCCGGGTTGAGTTAGAGCACAAGGCCATGTGGGCTTTGAGAAAGTTAAATCTTGAATGGGATGTTGCAGCAAATCTCCGAGTGGAGCAACTTAATGAGCTTGATGAGTTCCGGTTTCATGCCTATTCCAACTCGTCCTTATATAAGGACAAGATGAAGTACTTACATGACAAGTATGCCCGTAGCAAGGAATTCAAGGAAGGTGACTTGGTTCTCTTATTCAACTCCCGGTTACGACTGTTCCCGGGAAAGCTCAAGTCAAATTGGAGTGGACCTTTTGAGGTGGTGCTTGTAACTCCATTTGGTGCTCTTGATTTGAAAAACAAAAATGGTGAAATCTTCAGAGTTAATGGGCACAGAGTGAAGCACTATCTTCGCAAGTTTGATGACAGCCACGTGGTGGCAATGATCCATCTCAAATGATAGATGGTAACCTGCATCGTGCCGCGACGTTAAATCAGGCGCTTCTTGGGAGGCAACCCATGTGTTTTTCTTCTTTTTGATTTTCTTCTTAGTGTAGGATTTGTTTTTGACTAACTGGTTGTGAGATGTGTGTAGGTATATTTGATGCAGTGCAGGACAAAGCTGAAAAAATTTGGCACAGTGTGAAGTTGGATCGCTGACAGCGCTCTATTTTTCGCGGTCAGCGATGTCCATATCACTGAGGCGGAAATTGGCGGCGGGCGTGAGATTGAAAAGTCCAAAATGAGACTTTTCTAAAGTTTCATCCGCGTCCGCGTTGCATTTTTTACGGTGGGCGGTGCCTTTCCGCGGCCGCGTACTATTTTCCGCTCTCAGCGGTTGTTTCAATTAAGCAGCCCTTCTATTCGTCATAAGCGCAGACCGCGGTGATTTTCCGCTGCCGCGCCAGGTGAGTTGTGTGGGTCCCAGGTTGTTTTCTATAAATAGGAGGTCATGAGACCTTTTACCCTTTTCGATATTTTCACACTCAAGCTAAAATTTCACTGTTCATCTGAGCCCTAATATGCACAAACACACAATTAAAGTCCATTTTTCATCACTCATTACACATCTGGTAATTTCACTCCATCATTATTCTTTAATTTTGTACTCGGTTTTCTTTTAATTGTTAGTTTTTACTTCTTCTTCTTCGTTTCTTTTAATTTTGACCTAGGGTTCATTAGTGTTAATTAAATTAGGCTTAAATAGTTAGGGTTGATCAATTAATAGCTAGTTGGGTTAAGAGCATAGATGATATCTGCTAATGGCAAGAAAAATAGAAACCCTAGGAATTGCTCAGTTCATTTCTGAATTCCGTGGCCGCGGTGGTATTTCCGCGGTCAGCGTTCATGAGATAAAACTGAGTTTGGAAGTATTGAGGACCGGGGTCAGCGATGAAAAATTCCGCTGAAGCGGCCCAACCTCCGCGGCCGCGCTGCATTTCTCGGGGTCAACGGTACGCAAGTTCAGAGAAGTAAATAAGATGGGTCCGCGGCCGCGGTTGCTTTTTCGCGGACAGCACTGCAACCTCCTCAGCCGCGCCCAATTTTATACGCTCAGCGGTACCATAGAATCAGAGGGTGGGTAGTCTGATCCCCATACCTCCGCAGCCGCGCAGCATTTTCTGCGGTCAGCGGTGCTCATTCCGCGGCCGTGCTTCTTTATCCGCTGTCAGCGGTCTGCAACTTTTTCAAGCATTATCAATTGTTCTTCTGCTTTTCTTCACTTCTTCTTCTAGCACCAGTACTAACAATCTTCCACTGATTATGTTTGCAAACAATGGTTAAATCTAGAGGTGGCGGTGAGAAACAAAAGGGAAAAGCAGAGTCCTCCGGGGGTAGGGGACGAGGACAAATTAAGTTAACCCAAGCAATAGGGAAATCAATTGGGCAAATGAGGAAAAATATTAGAGCTGCAGACAGAGCTGCATCCCACTCAGAGGGAAGTGAGTATGTTCCCTCTCGGGAGGCCTCAGAGAGTGACTTTGTGCCCACGCATGTACCAGACTTCCCGAGGAGATTGAGACTGACAGATGAGACTACAGCCCCAGCCTCTCCTACTTCTCCTGCTGCTTCTGAGTCGTCTGATGGTTCAGCGGAGAGTAGTGAGTCCTCAGCTTCAGCCTCACCTTCAGTTTCATCACCTAGACAGGATCCCATAGATGTAGATGTTGAGGTACCCGATGACGGGAGAAGGGGTGATACACAGACCGGAGGTGTGGAAAGGACAAGAAACCCGGAGGTGTGGCAACAGAGGTTTGTCAGTGAGCTGGCATATCACAAATTCAGGGAGTGGTGGCCTCAAAAGTCACTCATACATGAGCATCAGTTTATAGAGCGGGATCTTTTGCCCCACATCCCCAATGTGAAGCAGCACTTTAATGAAAGAGTGGAGTGGGAATACTTCACCAGCAAGGTGCCGGATGCTAATGAGCACCTAGTCAAGGAATTCTACGCCAATGCCTCCGATATCAAAAAGGGAACATTTGTGACTAAGGTGCGGAACCTGAAGGTCAAGTTTTATGGGAAGACTCTGAATGATTATCTCGGATTCAATGATGAAGATGAGTCGCTGTACTTAGAGAAAGTAGCATTGGATGAGGCAGCCTGCCCGTGGTTGGAATCACTACTAGCTCTCCCGGATATACTCCAGCCTGGTTGACAGCGGGGGGTCCCTATCTATAGGAATACCCTGAACTTCGAGGAAAAGGTTTGGGAGACTTTTGTTTGCAACAGATTAGACCCCACTACTCACGACAGTGACATGCCAGTTACCCGAGCGATTATAGTGGCGGCTATCATGGCGGGGTTCCCGATCAATGTTGGGAATATCATGTCTAAGGTGATCACCAGAGTGGTCAACGAGGGTGATAGATGTTACCCCTTTCTGAACTTCCTCACTATGTACTTGGAAGATCAGGAGGTGGAGAAAAGGGATTTCGATATCAAGGTGAAGCCCAAGAAGCCCTTCTCATGGTACAACATTCAGGGTCCACGCAACCCCAAATCCAAGGGCAAAGCTACTACTTCTACTGGCCAGTCTGAAGAGCTAGCAGTGGTAGTCACTACTTCACAGCCTCCCACTGCCATACCACAGCCTCCCTCGGGACCATCTAGTTCCACACCTACCTCTGTGCCCTCCTCGTCAGCATACCCTCTGATTGCTCATAGGTTGAACCAGACCCTCTCCAGCATCAACAACTGGATGCAGACAGCAACTTCCAAGCTGTCTGTACTATCCAGTTCAGTGGCAGCCCAGTCAGTTCCCGCACAGCCCCAGGTGCCAGCTTCAGTGGAGGAGTCTCTCAAGGAGCTTCTGGACAACCAGAAGAAGCTCCTGGAAAACTAAAAGCTTATCATCGATGCTCTTGCAGTTCAAGGAAAATCAATTAAGGAGCTGAGCAAGCAGACAAAGAAGCTGAAAAAGACTCGGGCCTCAAAGGAGTCGGTGAAGTTGTTGAGGGGAGAGGCGGAGAAGATGAAATCAGCTGGCGAACTTACCATTGGAGATTTTATTGGAGGATCCAGTGCCAGCAGCTCAGACAGAGCAAGTTCAGGAATAGGAGACTGAGGGATAGCCCAGGAGGAGGAGAGTGATGCCCCAGGTTGATGATGCGGAGATTGAGCTGGAGGATTCTTAGAGAGGTACCTCGGGCCAGCCATAGGACCGCGAGCCAGGTAATCTAGGGACCCAGCCACAGGACCCCATGCAGACAGAGGACCCATAGGGAGTTTTTCTTTACTCTCTAACCCTCTTTTTGATCTTATTTTTGGTTATTTAGCATTGAGGACAATGCTAGTTTTCATTTAAGGGGTGGTCCTATTTTGATGATTTGATAGTTGGGTTGTAATGATGATACTATTTTTCTTTATGCTTATTTTGCACTTTTGGTATGTATATAACTTTACCATTTATTTCACTTTTCGTTATTTTTTAATCTCGGTTTGTATATAAAGTTACTTTCTCATGTATATATTCATTCCCGTACATATTCAGTTTATTTTCCGTATTTTACTTCATAACTTCTTTTGCAATTTTTCTTAATACCGTAGCTTCTTATTGCATTTAGCAGCTTCTTTTTCAGTTCTAAGCTTCTTATTTTACAAGTTTTGGTGGTCATTAAGCCTTTGGTTTTCTTAATGCCACGGTTCTTTCCAAAGGTGGAGTTTGTGTGAACCGGGTGGCTCTTCCCGATGATAGATGGCATGACAACCTTCTTAAGGGTTTGAGTCTGTTTTCTTTTCATTTTGTGTGTAAATAGTAGCTAGTGAAAAATAGTGCCTCAGGCAAAGCTTCACTTGGGCCTAACACACTTACCTTTGACCTTATGGTTAAAAATAAATTGGTGTGTATAGGATGGTGATAGTTGTGACCTTGAGACTCTTGTGTTGACTAAACAATCATCGAGTGGTTCCTCGGAACCATTTGTGTTGCTCAAATCTTAGCTAAGGTTGTTGTGGGCCCTCGACTCTGTCTCTTTAGCAATCCTATAGCTTGTGTGGTGAGGTTTTAATTTGCAAGTCCAAGTCCCGTGCCAATGAGTCTAGAACTTGCCCTGAATGTTTGTCTAGGCAAAATCCTAAGTGTAGCTTGACTTGAGAAGTGATTATAGGCTCTCCTTGATCCTAATTGAGACTTGAAAACATCAATAGCCCGCCAATGATAATATCCCTAGTCAACCATGTTGAGCCGTAACCCTTATTCTTTCAATAACCATGATACAAGCCTTTATCCGTTCTAAAATGATCCTCTCTTGGCACTCGATCTTTCCTTAGCACAAGGCAAAAGCATAAGTTTGGGGGGAGAGACGAGGAATGCAAAAAGTGATAAAAAAGGTCAAAAATGAAGAAANCATACAAAAACAAATAAAGGCTCACAGATCCCTCCACAAGGAACACATAATTAGCACGTCTCAAACACATTCAAGGTCTCAAAGATAGAAGTTTTTTTTTACAAAAGGAATAGGTAACAGCAGTTGAGTTAGTGAAAAGAACCGTTAAAGCATGGTTTTAAAAAATGAAGTAGTGACAGTAGTTTAACAAGGTGCAGGACAAGTAAAATAGCACGATTTTGGGCAGAGGAAGGTAACCCAGTAGTTTGAAAACATAAGAAATCAGAAACTTAGCGAGAGTAAATAGATGCGCCGTTTCAAAATCGTTTCCAGATAGAGCAGGATTTAAAAAAAAAAGTCAAAGCAGGAATGGGAGCGGCATAGTTCGAGATCAAAAAAAAGCTGGTTACTGGTAACAACATGATTAATCGATTCTTATCAGGCCTAAAGTTTGCCTAGGCGTCCTACGCATTGCCTAATCATCTTAAAGAGTGAACATGCATATTTGATCCCTTTCTTTTTTTTAGTTTCAAAAAGAGGTACGCAAACAGAACCGTACTTGTATTATTAAGTTAAGCATGCTAATAAGACATTTGACAATTGCAACTCAGGCAGGTATGACACCTTAAGTAACAGGATGTCTAATGCACATAGGAGTTCCTAAAACATGATTTCTAAATGCCAACGAGAATGCAGTAACAATTATTCGCTTATTACAATTATTGCTCGTTATTAACTAATCATGGTTGCAAGATGAACATGATAACAGGCTGAAAGTAAAGAACCTAAAGCAGGATCTCTAGTGCATGAGATGCATGTCCTATACAGGTTATCTATTGCGCGATAAGTAAATAAAATCTTATAAGCATGTTTTCTACCCATTATTTAAGCTAAGCATGCATAACCCCCTCCCCCCTCCCTCATATTCACTATTCAACCCCCAATCGTTCGTTTACAGATTATTACAAACCCATAGTATCTGAGTTACAATAATAAAGAACAAAAAAATAAGAAGTTATTCTATAGGGGGCCTTCAATCAGGCCCATTCTTCCAACCTCACTCCTTTCGAGTTTCACAGCCTTTGCCATCGTCTGGGTGCGGCAAAGCTCCCTGGGGTTCCATTGGATCCCTGGCCAATACCAGCACCCAAACACTTAACAGAATGTAGGACAGGTGCAGTGTGGGATTATCAGCCTTGTGTGTCAAAGTTCAGTGGGTACTCAGAGGCACCCAAAGCAATGCTCACACGAAGGGGGTAGAACCTATCTTCTAAGAGTAGTGTGAAGTGCAAGAAGGAGAGGAAAGTTGATAATTTAAAGAGTTTACACCGAGTTGGAGGGTTGCACACAAGGATATTGGGCAAAGGGGACAAATAGATCACATTAAACATCACCAAAGGATACAGAGACTTAATACAAACTTACTAAGCATGGGTACACAAAATCAAAAGAGTTTAAAGAGACATTAAAATGGTCAGATTGAGACATAAAAGTAAATAGAAACAGCATGTAGTCATAACAGGTAGGATTAGGAACAAGCAGTGGTCATGAGCATGCGAGTATCAACAGGCAAAACAGGAATCAATCACACGTTGCACAGCAGAAGCATAGGTAGAAAACAACTAGGAATAGAACACACTGAAGTAATGATAACCACATTGGTTTGGGAGCATGGAATCTAATCAGAACATATTAGTAATAGGAGAACAACAGCAAAATGCAAGAGCCAAGTATAAGCACAAGATTAGCCTTAGCTTTTCAACTGGCTAATGACAGTCAGGAACAGGAAGCAACGACAGCATAAGAGAGAAAAGGAGAGAAATAGCACGAGAAAGAGCACTGTGATTGATGTGTATATTTTGTGATATGCAATGTGTGTTCTTTAAAAGAGAATGGGGGGAGTACTTATAGTACTGAATACGAGTAAACAAACAAGGTAGCAGTCCCTAATTAAGGAACTGGCATCAATCATAATCCAATCAGTACATGGACTCCCCTTTATTTAAGGAGTTAGAGTCGAACGATAATAAGCAATCATTTAAAAGGAAAGAAATCACACAACATGGTATGATCACATAAGGAAACAGAATAGCATAAAGTATACAATAGAGACTAGGTACATGATACTCTAATTAGAGAAATAGGTCAGGCAAATCAATCAGCATATTTGTGCACCCATATAGGGCAAAATACCATTTTAATTCTGGAAAATAGTTTTCAGAATAATGAACGAGGTTGAAAACCTAGGAAACTAGTATTAATCGGGGAAATTATCCCACAAATTAAGGAAGCAATTCGAAATCAGTACCAAACCATAAAGAAAATATGCAGAATCACAATATAAGGCAAGTATCACAGTCTCGAAGAGGGTTTGCAAGAATTAGTATAAAATCACCATGTAAACAATCAGAGAAACCTTAAGCGAAGGACACGGAAGGGTAGGGGGATGAAACACTAGCAACAAAATTAGAGCAAAGAGCACGGAACTCAGAGAAGAAACTAGAAGAACCCACAAACGAGCAAATAATACAAACACAAACATATAAAGCTAGGGTTTCATCAGACTTAAACAAACGTTTAGAAATAGTATTGAGAATCACGAATTAGTACTCAAAAAATCAAAAATAAAGTGATTTAAAAAAAAAGGGGTTCAGAAACCCTAGTTTCAAAAATGGAACAAAAACGCTTAAAACTTGGGCCATCGTAAAGATCGAGTAGAGAGTAGTGCAAAACATAAAGGCGTGAGTTAAAAAATCGTTAAAAATACAGGGATTCAAGAGGCTTGGGTCAAGATTAGGGTTTCATAAGAAACCAGTGAGAAGTAAGAGAAACCTGGCTATGAAACTCAAGGATAATGGTGTTTATAGCACCATCGAACCAAAAAACCGTCGGAGAAAGGCCGGAAACAAACTCGTGCAAAGCTTCAGTGACCGTCTTGTATGGTGGAGACTCATGGGGGTCTCAGAGATGGAGGGAACCGGCGAGATAAGGCTTCAAGGCGGCTGGTGGTCGAAAGAGGTGAGGCTGGAGGTGGCCGGAGAGAGGGTGAAGGCCATCGGAGATGAACCAGAAGGTTCTAGAGAGAAGGAGGAGAGGAAGAGACGAAGAGAGAGAGACTGGTCTCGAAAAATGAGGGGTCAGGGGGAGGGGGGTAGATTAGAAATTAATTAAGGAAAGAGGATCTGGGCCATTGATCTTATTTGATGAACGTCTCAGATTAATTTGGAGCTGGGCCGGGTTGGTTTAGATATTGGGCTGGGGCGGATTTGGTTGGGTATTGGGTCAACTGGGTCTAATTAAATCTGATAGGGGTGGGTTAAATTGGGCTAAAATTGAAACATAAAGGGCTATGTGTTAAAATGCCAATTTCCCTCTTTTAATNCCTAACACACTTACCTTTGACCTTATGGTTAAAAATAAATTGGTGTGTATAGGATGGTGATAGTTGTGACCTTGAGACTCTTGTGTTGACTAAACAATCATCGAGTGGTTCCTCGGAACCATTTGTGTTGCTCAAATCTTAGCTAAGGTTGTTGTGGGCCCTCGACTCTGTCTCTTTAGCAATCCTATAGCTTGTGTGGTGAGGTTTTAATTTGCAAGTCCAAGTCCCGTGCCAATGAGTCTAGAACTTGCCCTGAATGTTTGTCTAGGCAAAATCCTAAGTGTAGCTTGACTTGAGAAGTGATTATAGGCTCTCCTTGATCCTAATTGAGACTTGAAAACATCAATAGCCCGCCAATGATAATATCCCTAGTCAACCATGTTGAGCCGTAACCCTTATTCTTTCAATAACCATGATACAAGCCTTTATCCGTTCTAAAATGATCCTCTCTTGGCACTCGATCTTTCCTTAGCACAAGGCAAAAGCATAAGTTTGGGGGGAGAGACGAGGAATGCAAAAAGTGATAAAAAGGTACAAAATGAAGAAAAGGAAAGGGAGAAAGAAAAAGAAATAAAAGCCATAAAGTCAAAAAGAAAGTGAACAATGTGGAAGAAATGAAGGAATTCAATAAAAGCAAAGATGAAAGGTTTGGAAAGACTAGAAAGGAAAAAAAAAAGGATTGACATGAACAAGAAAGAGTGACAGTGTATCTCTCTAGCCCCTAAGGAAGAAGTAAATGACTCAAAGAGTCAAGAAAATGTGAGCCAAAATGAAGCAAATGAAGTGCTTAAGGAAAGATGAAACCTTCATAGACCAATATATCCTACCTTGAACCAAAAGCCTTCATTACATTCCCGCGAAAGCCCTATATGATCTTGAGTTGAGTGAGCTTATATTAGTGGTGATTCACATGAGGGGCAAGCTTATGGTACTTAGAGCCGGACTTGTGACCTTCCTTTGAGAGAGATGAGTGCATTTTTCACAATCCTCGTTCTGAGTGCTATAATCTAAAAGTAAGGTTTGCTTATAGAGAGTTGAGGAGTATGAGTTTGGGCTCCACAACGACCAAT
The DNA here is from genome assembly GCF_001879085.1 of Nicotiana attenuata. Classification (NCBI taxonomy): domain Eukaryota; kingdom Viridiplantae; phylum Streptophyta; class Magnoliopsida; order Solanales; family Solanaceae; genus Nicotiana; species Nicotiana attenuata. The sequence goes on from NC_031994.1 coordinate 76,636,142, forward strand.
GTGATAGAAAGAGTTTCCTTGATGAGTTGAGTCAACTCTTGATGCTTTTGTGTCGCACTAAGGCCATGGTGCTAAAAAGTTTGAGTGTTGTTAATGATGCATTTGAGTTGAGGGTAACTGTTAGTCCCAATTGATGCTAGATAAGCTCACTTTAGGACAACTGAAATTTTCCTTTCTTTTATCTTGAGGAGGTGGGAATTACTTTGTTTGCTTAAGGACAAACAAAAGCTTAAGTTTGGGGAGTTGATAACTAGGGATTCTAGCCTATTTTATGCTCCTTTTGACTTAAGTTTTGGATTAAAAGTGTGTACAAGTATTCCCGATAGCTAACTTATTGTGCTTGTTTGCAGTGTTTGGTCAAAAAGGGACAAGAAAGTCAAAACCAGCTCATAAAGGAGTGAAACCTGCACAAGTTTAAAGCTGAGTCAAAAGGGCGCTGACAGCGAAGAAACAGACGCGGACAACCGCTGAGGCGGTCTTACTTACGCTCTCAGCAGTGGCAAGGTTCAGAGAGTTATATTTTGGGCTTGACAGTCACCGCTGCCAGTGGTGAAATTGCACGGCAGCAGTGTCTCTGACGCGGCCGCGGTCCAATTCTTGCCTTCAGCGGAAGTGAGATTCAGAGAACTAAGTTGGAGCTCAAAACTGAAGACCGCGGTCTGCGATCATATCTCACGGTCGCGGTTGAAGAAGCGCTGAGGCGGATATTTTTCCGCTCCCAGCGGACTCAAGTTCAGAACCTGCTCAGAAGAGAAGAACCGCGGTCCGTGCTTGATTTTGCGCGGCCGCGGTAGCCATAGAGCTGAGGCGTTCTACTTTTCGCTGTCAGCGGAGTCCTCGTAGGGGCAATTTTGTCCGAAAAATTTAGCTATGTATAAATAGTTCTTTTTCAGATTTTTAGGTCATCTGTCGTGAGAGGAACACGTGAACAGCAGCTTTTGTTATTTTGAGTAATTTTAGAGCTTGATTAACCATTAATCTTAGATTCTTCTCTAGTAATTACTTTTTATGGGTTATATTTCATCTAAATTTTTGATTTCTTCTTTGATTATGAGTAGATAAACCCATTAGCTAGGGTTGTGGCTCAACCCTAGTGTGAGTATTTAATGAGTCTTCAATTTTAGGGCTTGAACATTTATGGATGAATGATATTTGGCTTGATTTATGCTTTAAATGTTGTATTGGTGGTTGCAAACACTGATTTGTGCCTGTCATGCCCCGAGCCTGGGGGGCGAGACCGATACTCGGTGCCTTACCTATCCTTGCGTACCACTTGCGACTAAGAGACTCTAAACATGTAATGTCATACTCTGGCCATGGGCCACATTACAAGATAATGTGCAAAGCAGAATATAAAACTGAATAGAGGCTAACGCTGACTAAGTGTCAACATAAAGCTGGATCGGCAAGACCGTCATAACTACTATAACTGACAAACCAACAAAATATACGTACAGGGCCTACAAGCCCAACTTACGGCACTAACTGACAGGATATGTCTACAAGCCTCTACTGATGGGTGTACTGTGATCGGAACAGGGCCCCGACCTACCCATAACCTATCTACATATATACACAAGATGTACACCAAACTTCTAGACCAGACAACTCCGAAGGACGAGGAGCTTACCGATAAAGCTGAACTCAAACAACACCTACTGAGGAGATCTACTCATCTGTCTGTCTGAACCTGCACGCATGAAATGCAGCGCCCCCAGAGAGGGACGTCAGTACGAAATAATGCACCGAGCATGTAAGGCAATATACTGAAAGCTGGAACTGAACTGATAATGTAATAACTACAAGTAGTTGGNCAAGTAAAATAGCTCTCCGGCCCTATTAGGCTCGGTATATATATATATATATATACATACATATATATATATATATATATATATAACTGCTCTACCGTAGTAGCCTCGCTCATAGGCGCTCGGCCATACTAGGATCTGTATCTCGACCAACCGGGNATAGTTGTCCGGTCCTATAAGGCTCGGTATATCTATATATATATATATATATATATATATATATATATATATATATATATATATATATATATATATATATATATATATATACTAGGCTCTATCGACCAACTGGGCTCGCTCATAGGCGCTCGGCCACAGTAGGCTCGGTATATAACTTACCATCTGATCAAAGGTTGCCGAATAGGGGCCTGCCCATTGATTATAGCTCGATGGTAATGAAAATACTTTAATACTGTATGTATATACCCTCTTCTCTCTTGACTGGAAGAAGGAAATGCTCAATTGAATATGAAGTCCCGATAAGGAGAATATTGTAACTTATAAACTAGGAAAATATACGTAACTTGCGAGACTAGCAAAATATACGTAAATTCTGGGATATGAATTTTTTTTTATGCCTCGTTATCAAACTCGTGTAATGGATTTCCTGATTATTTAATCATTCATTTTCTTTATGTAATGACATATGGTGTTTGTAAGCTTATGCTCGTTGACTAAACCAGGATTATTTTACGCTTTGGTTGTGCCAATTAATGCTTGTATCAGTGTGAAGTGCTAATTTATTTGGGCTCTAAGTTTGGTTATTAGTTGGAACTAGTAAAAGGCCAAAAGAGACCCCTTGCAACAAGTGTTGTTATGCAGATGTAGAAGTCATGTATGACCTGGAAATGAGTTCAACTCTTTTTCTTCCTCAAAAGACAAGCACTAAGGACATAAGGTCTATTACGATCTCATGACAATTTCTCCTACTTGATTTCGTTAGGCTTGGTTACCTGATGCTGCTATTCAAGCGCGAGCCAAGTACTTGAATAATATTTCAAGACATTCGTTAGAGAACTTATTATTAGGAATAAGAGTATCTCAACACCTTCACTTAGGAAATCCTTACATAATACTCCACATATTATTGTTCCCTCATCATTTTGCACTGCATAAACAACTTTTGCATTATTGCAATTCGGCATAATTTTCCACGTTTTGTGGTATTACGGGATTATGCCAAAATAAAGGAAGGATTTAGCCTTAACATACTTAGAGTAGGGAAAAATCCGTATAATTTTCTTGGAAAAGGTTGCACCGTACTCCTTTAGAACCGCAAAATTTCTCCGTTGCTGACTCTAAAAATTCTCGCTGGAATTGTTGAAAATTGTAGGAATCACATTGCTTAAGGTATAAAATCTGATTTGCAATGTTTTTTGAGATTGGAAAGTTGAAGACTTATTAAAATGGCCAACGTTAGTGTCTTATAGTTAATGGGCAAAAGCTAACATTTGTAGGATTCTTTTTTGTGTAAGAAATGTAGTGTCTTGGTACTAACTTATTGATTTTGCCACCTAATAAATAATGAGTAAGAGTCATAGATTTGGAAGTGGCTTGCTGCCACGTCACTTTTCCCATCTTTATCCAAAATTATTCAATTAATTTAATTAGGTAATATCCCGTTATCCGGTAATTAATCAATTACCCGCATAATTAAGAATTGTCTCAAATTACTTAAAATTCTACTTATTTTTAATACACTTTATATATTCCACTATCATGGTCATATGGTACCTTGTATGGTACTAGTCCGTAAATATCGGGTATTAACGTTCGGCCCTTATTTTATCCCCACATGCCAAACTTGGACGAAAATTCATTTTCTTTGACTTGCTTCCCCTTTCACCTTCACGAATTTACTCATCACTTGTGAAATAGCATAATCCTTATAATCTCCAAATAATCTTTTCCTTGGACTGATGTCAATTACCTTACGACAAATTCAACGTACAATACTACAGGGTGCGACATCGTCGTAATATAATACTGCAGGATGTAATATTGGCGTAATATTGCGGGGCGTAACAGTGCCTTTTTGACTTAGGCTCTTCTTGAGGAAGAGAGACTAAGTCTAGAAAATTCAGGCTAACAAGGAATTGGGGTGCATTCAGGAGGTTGATAGCCCCAATTAAAGGGTTAAACCTAGAGATAGTAATACCCGACTTGAGCCAATTTTGCTTGCATTGTTTGAACACCTAATTGGGCTTGAGAAAGCCAATTAGGGCAAAGTTACTCAAACTACCGAGAGGTATAGAGTGAGTAGTTATATGCAACGGCTATATCATGATCCCAATTATAATAAATTTTTCCTAAGTTTTAGACCCCGTTAGATACTCACCTAGGTATAAGTCTCTTCTCTAATGCCTTTTATCAATTAAGAAAACCCTCACAAAAAAATATCATACTGAGCTTATTTTCCTACTTCATTAGTATTAAAGTAGAATAGTAACCAAACAAAGAATGATTGGAAGTGCAATCAAGAACATCGCACATTGCTAGATTAGATAGAAACCCAATTCCAAACCTATCTTAGCTCTCTGTGAAAATGATCCCGACCCCTCGGGTAAAAGCTGCATCGACCACTCTTGCCATTCTATAGTGGTATAGGGTTGGAGTCGATCATAATTTTTGATGATGTGATTAGTCTTACCACATTTGTAGCAGCCCTCGTTGGACTGTTTTTCAGGAACCCTTGGTTTGTTGTAGGTTGCACTTCTTGAAGAACCCTTTCCTCTCATTAGATACTTATTGAAATCCCTTGTGATCATAGCCATTTCATCCTCCTCTAGAACAGCACCTTCAGTGATTTTGAGAGCCAGGCTCCTTTCCTTCTTGGGTGCATCCATCTTCATGGTTTGCCTTCTAAGTTCATAGGCAGTGAGATTTCCGATTAGCTCGTCCAACTTGAGAGTGGCAATGTTCTTTGATTCCCGAATAGCAGTGATTTTGCTTTCCCAAGTGACTGGCAAGACCCTTGTCAAAATTTTCTCAACTTTGTCTTCTTCAAGGATAATCCTTCCAAGAGACTTAAGTTCATTTGTTAGTGTTGTGAACCTTGTATACATCTCTTGGATGGTTTCTCCTTCCTTCATAGTAAAATTCTCATACTGAGAATACAGCAGTGTTCCTCTTGATCTCTTCACTTGAGGAGTTCCTTCGTGAGCCACTTGCAAAGTGTCCCAGATTTCTTTGGCGGTGGTACAACTTTGAACTCTACCGTACTCGTCTGGACCAAGTCCACAAACAAGCCATTTCTTGGCCTTAGCATTCTTTTCCCACTTCCTCAAGTCCTTGCATTGCAGTCAGCTCTTGTTTTTGGCACATCTACTCCTTCAGCATTCTTCTTCAAGGTAGCCAGGGGACCTTCAGTGACAATGTCACATAGCTCATAATCCTCTCCAATGACGTGATCTCTCATCCTGTTTTTTCACCAGGAGTAGTACTGGCCATTAAAGAGTGGAGGCCTTACAGTGGATTATCCTTCCCAGTTCCCAGGTGGTGCACTCATCTTGATCTGTTCCTAAGGTGTTAGCCTCTTCAAGGATAACCCGCTCTGATACCAGTTGATGTTTTATACTTCAATATCACACAAGAAGGGGGGGTGATTTGTGTAATGATCAATTTTTCGCTTAAACTGATTATGGAAGGACCTGGTTCTTCTAAGTGTTCCTTAACCTACTATTGCAAAAATAATAAATGCGGAAAGTAAAGAACACAAGTATTTTACGTGGAAAACACCTGGCTCAAAAGGTGAAAAAAAAACCACGACCTACTTTCCAGTAGGATTTTCCCAAACTCTCCACTAAAATCACTGAGCCAAAAACTGCATTTACAAAAACTCTTTTGTAAACCTAAGACTAACTCTAATCCCGTTGTAGCACACAACTTAACTGTTACGACAACTTCAAGTTAACTCTAACTCGAAAACTCTGAGTACTTAATGCAATTGCTTCTAGATAAAGCTGAAAGGTACAATATGAAACACCTACTACAATTGAACTAGAATAAAAGACAGACACTTGGAACTAGTTTTTCTATCTGGTTCAAGTAGCTTCAGGTTTGCACACTTGAATCACACACAAACTGCTTGCAAAATTGCCTTGCTATTTTGCTCTCAATTCACGTTTAACTTCTGCTTATGTGCGTTACCTGTAAAAGAGAACAACACTGATATTTATAGAGTTAGTAAATAGAGATTGACTAGAATTCTGATGCTACTCTTCCTTGGTGGAAGAGTTCTAGTTGATCTCAACCTCTAACTCCTTCCCTTTTTTAAACTGTGTTCTCTTTGAGTAAGGAGTCCTTCTCCTTATCTAATATGCAACCTTTTCGATCAAGATCAGGAGATATTACTTCTGGCAAGTTAGGTTTATCTCCTTCACGTGCATCTCATATGCTTAAGTCTATCCGTATCTGTGCTCCACTAGGATGGACCTGGTTCATGTATGAGTTCCTTTGTCAGTCTTCAAAACTAACCTTTACTTGGGCCAACAAATTTCCCCTTTTTGATGATTACAAACTGTGGCCTTTTTGTACACTTAGGCCATGCTTTTTGTACACTTAGGCCCTGCTAGAACTCAGCTCAACATCAATACAATGTTAGAAACATCTTCAACTTATCATCAAGGACCAGGTTCATTAGGTTATAAACATCATTATTCAGAATATAAAGCACAATTTCTCTGAGTAAAAACCTAATAAATCTAAAAATATTTTAGTAAGGCTACTATAGAGAATTTTATAAAAAGACAATGTTACAAATATCATATATTGCTATTATAGATAAAATGTTGTTGGAAAGAAGTACTCCCTCCATTTATTTTTACTTATCCACTATTGACTTTGTACACCCTTAAGAAATATAAATAAGGTGCATAATTTACCATGATACCCACATTAATTGGTGTATTGTCTTAATGGATTTGGAAAATAATTTGGAATGAGTAATTAATGCTAAGGGCAAAATAGAAAAAATAAATTATTTTTCTCTTGCGAAAAGTGACAAGTAAAAGTAAAAATTTATTTTTAGAATACTTGACAACTAAAAGTGAACGGATGGAGTATATTCTAACTTAAAATAATCGATTATAAAGAAAATTTGTCTATTATTGTAAACATCTCTCTTATCCCTCGACCTTGATCATTTATTGTTTAATTTTTAATAATTCTGATTTTACAAATATAAAAAGTGAATAAACCTATTTACTAAAAAAGTCCCCCCAAAACCCCAGGACTTAGGTTTTCGTTCTCAGTTCTGCTCTTTTTGCCTCTCTCAGTCTCTCTCTTCCGCCGCCTACGACCGACTTCCACAGGTGATTTCCTCTACTTGATTTCCATTCATTTTGAGTTATTGGGTTTTAATTTCACAGTTAATTCACGAGTTTCTTTGATAAAGTTGAGTTCTTTATTTTATTAAGAAACTGTGAATAAATATAGAGGATTCATTTAGCGGAGCAAAACAAGTTTTGGATTAAGCCATAGCTTATTGATGGATTCTCTATATAATTGGCAACTCGTTTTTTCTTGTTTTGTTTAGTTTTATATGTGTTTTCTCTATTTTTCTTTTTGCTCCTTAGGACAAAATATTTTTTATTATTATTTTAGGTCCAATATCTGGTCTGCTAGGTGTCCCTTGATGTTTTTAGAGATTTGTATATCAGTAGAAAATGTAGAGAAATTCTTGGGTTAGAGTCTAAATTATTGAATATTGGATTGAGAACGTTTTAAATGGAGCAGCATGAATAGTAAGGATTCATATAGCTGACACAAAAGAGCTTGGAATTGAGATGTATTGTTGTTTGATAACTGAGAAATCCATGGTTTCTAGTTTCAGAACTTTGTGGATGATGAATGTTTCCCTTTGCCCTTCTCCACTTAAAATACCAGTCGGGGTGCAGATTTGCAACGTGCAAGTACCATACATCTCATGTTGTATTACCTTTTCAGTAAATCGAAACCTTGCGGATATTTTGTCCCCTGAAACCCATTTAGGTTTGATGTCGAAATCTATGGAACTGGTGGCTATATTTAGGATCAGCCCAAGCCATTGCTGTATAATTTGGGTGATACTGGAATTTCATTTCACATTTGGATGATATACCGTAGGTGGCACTTCTTTTTTTGGCTTTTGAGGTACTAGAACAAAGACGACCTATGTGTGTCGCTAGTGCTTTCAGAACAAGAAATACTAATATTTGTTTGTCTTGCTCAGTTGCCTTAAAATCTCGTATTATCCTATGTTGTTGATCTGTAAAAGAATGCACTTACAGGTGTTTGTATATGTATGTGGCCTCAATTTCGAAATGAGCGGTCGAACTAAAAAGGAAAGATATTTGGTTCTATCTATGTACAATTTTCTGATGAAGGTGTTCTTTTTTCTAAAACAAGGTGAAAAGGAAACATAAAGTTAGATCCTTCTTACAGCCACAATCACGGTTTTCTCCTTTTTATCTTAAGCTGTTATCCAAGGAAAGATAGAAGAAATTAATCAATGGGAGTCTAAACTGTAGGTGATGTTTGAAGTTTTATCTGGTTTTAATTTAAATCTGTTCAAGAAGTGCAGTTATTTGTGCTTCTTCTATCCTTGGACTAGAGCCTAAAGGTTACCTGAAAAATAAAAGAACTCTTGATCATGGCTTTAAACGGTATTCCACCTTTATATTTCCTGTTCACTTATTTTTAAGCCATAGCATTGAGATTACTGGAATTAAATTTCCAGTAGCTTGTCCTTGGCGCCTTGTAACTTCTATGGTAATTTGGAGCCGCAGTACATACAAAGAATCTTTTACCAACCAGATATGACCGTAGACTTTGGCGTTGCAATATATCACATACTTGTTAGGTTGATTTGGTAACTTAAAATTGTTGATGCATATTTCATAATGTTTTGGTTCTTATTATGCTTACTGCTCTCTTGTCTGTCTCTTTCCAGCCATGGCACAAGACACGGGCATGTTTACAGTGCATCGAACAATTGGAAGTGTTTTATGCTGCAAATGTGGTATTTCTATGCAACCAAATGCTGCCAATATGTGTGCCAACTGCTTGAGGTCTGAAGTTGACATAACAGAAGGTCTCCAGAAGCATGTTATCATATGTCATTGCCCTGAATGTGATAGCTATTTGCAGCCTCCGAGGACTTGGCTTAAAGCCCAATTAGAATCAAAGGAGCTACTGACATTCTGTGTGAAGAGGTTGAAGAATTTGAATAAAGTTCGTTTAGTACATGCAGAGTTCATTTGGACTGAACCTCACTCCAAGAGAATCAAAGTCAAGCTGAAGGTTCAGAAAGAGGTTCTTCACGGAGCTATCCTTGAGCAAGCCTACACTGTGGAATATGTTATCCAAGACCAAATGTGTGATTCTTGTACGAGGGTTCAGGCTAATCCCGACCAGTGGGTGGCTGCAGTGCAGCTGCGACAGCATGTTTCTCACAGGCGGACGTTCTTCTATTTGGAACAGCTTATTCTTAAGCATGATGCCGCTGCTCGTGCTATAAGGATTAAGCAAATGGATCAAGGAATTGATATTTTCTTCTCTAATCGTAGTCATGCTGTGAAATTTGTGGAGTTTATAGGGAAAGTGGTTCCAATTCGGAGCCGTAATGACAAACAACTGGTGTCTCATGATACCAAGAGTAGCATTTACAACTATAAGTATACTTTTTCAGTTGAAATTTGCCCAGTTTGCCGTGAGGATTTGATTTGTCTTCCGCCAAAAGTTAAAGATGGTTTGGGGAATCTTGGGCCACTTGTGATCTGCACCAAGGTGAGTAATAACATTGCTTTACTTGACCCATTTACTCTCAGGAACTGTTTTCTGGACGCGGAACAGTATTGGAGGGCGTCTTTTAAGTCCCTACTTTCGAGTAGGCAGCTTGTGGAATATATAGTTCTAGATGTTGAGAGTGTTTCTTCTGAGGTCAATATTGGTGGATCTAAGTACGCTTTGGCAGATGCCCAAGTAGCTCGTGTATCTGATTTTGGCAAGAATGATACAATTTTCTATGTACGAACACATCTGGGGCATCTTCTTAATCCTGGGGATTATGCACTTGGGTATGACTTATATGCTGCTAATAGTAATGATAATGAGCTGGACAAGTATAAAGGTTTTGTTCTCCCAGATGTGATACTGGTTAAGAAAAGCTATGAAGAGAAATGGCAGAAGAAGCGTGGGAAGCCTCGTTTATGGAAACTGAAATCTCTAAATATGGAGATTGATGACAATGTAAAGGGTAGAGACCATGAAGAGAAGATGAGCTCTGAGTATGAACAATTCTTAAGAGATTTAGAGGAGAATCCTGATTTGAGGTTCAACATATCTCTTTATCGCAACAGGGAGTATCAGCCATCAGAAATGGCATCTGTGACTGATGGGGATGATGCCCCTACTGTCGCATTGGAGGAATTGTTGGCTGATCTTGATTTAAGTGAAGAGGAAGCTGACAATGATAGCATGAGGGAGTGAGTGGAATACTTGAACCTGCACGTGGTTTATTGGATGCTAAAATCTCTGATGAATTTCGTAAAGCTCATGGAATCAGTTTTGTTTAAAGCAATTAGGTCCGGAGTCTGTTAGATGTGATTTTGCTCCCTCATGTTTCTTACTGTTATTCACCTTGAATGCAGACTACATAAATACGGTGATGGCAATATCTCTACTTCAGGACACAACCATCTTTTCCCGAGTAGAAGTGAAGAGACTGTTTCTCAGAGGAAGGAGTGCATTTTGAAAGGTTCAGTTAGATTGGCAGACGGAAAACCAAGTTGGAACAAACGATACTTTAAAATTTTCGTTTCTTTTATGGTGTGGATCTATTGCATGTTTAATTATTTGTTCAATAGTTTATTTAAGTGTTTTCCTATCAACTTTTTCTGTGTTGATGTTAAAAGCTTAAATTCCCCCCCCCCCCTCCTCCCCCCCCCCCCAACCACACACACACAGAGCGCACCTCCTGGGGTGTCGCACAATGATAATCTGATTGGTCATGTTTGTCACAGTGGTAGTAAATTTATATACGGAACTGAGAATGGATGGTTGTGGCCATTTCCGTTTGTCAGATATGACGATTGTTTCTTGCTTCCGTTGTGTTAGAGACTGAATCGGTAATTTATTGTATCCACTGAGCTGACGACTGAGAAGAGGTGACATGAAGAGGGAGAGTGACTTCGCCATGGATATTGTGCTTCTTCAAGGAGATGGATCAGAGAAATAGGAGTTTGATGATTGTTAGAATTTATTATTGGAGATAAGAAAAGAGCAATAAATTTAAAACGTTTGAACGATTTTCAGACTTTATTTAAGATCTGACTCAATCAGTCATATTCATACTTTCATTAGGTATAAACAAACATTGCCTCAGTATTTATTTCAACATAAAAACGTCTCAAATTGAACCAAACACCATCGCTAGCCATTGATAAGTTAGGTTTAAATCACATAAAGAACATGTGAGCACACTTGGGATTCTTTAGGTTGCTGGGTAAACTGTTGACATAAAAATGAAATATTTATGCCAAAAGTAGAAAAATAACTTCCTCCACAATGCCTGGTTGTGTGGCCACGAAAGGCTTTAGTGCAAAACAATAAAGAATAATACAATAATAATAATGTCGTATTGCTACAAATAGGGGATGCTACCACTCCTCACTATGCATTTCTGCCTCGCCGAGCAATCCTTTGCCCTGCTCCAAGTAACACCGCTTTTCCTATCATTCCGGTACGAAGGCCGCAAACGACAGCAACTGTTGCTCCAATAGCCACCCATTTCCAATCTATCCCTCTGTCTCCTTTCTGGCCTTGGATTTCCACTGCTCTGTCTTCTTCAGCAGAAACTCGCTCCAAAGCATCAACACCTTCATCCAGCGACATTTTTGTAGTGATCCGCGCCATCATTGCACACCTAGAAACCGCTGCCTCTGATTTCCGTGCATTTTGATATGCTCTGAAGCCGTTGTGCAATTTCTTGACTGTTCCCCACATTCCATGTCGAACTCCTAATTTAGCAACATCTTTAGGGATGCCCATATCTTCATAGTGAGTAAGCATGACCTCGCATGCAGATAACTGTCCATCTCTCCTCTTCGATTCCACTGCATCCATTTTAGGAGTGTACACTTGAGTAAAATTCAACTTAAGCAACAGGCAACAGGAAATTTTACCAAGTTAATCCTTTTTGAACACCCATTGGTAATGGCGCTACCTACCCGGCTTAACAATCCAACTTGAGAAGTACAGGTCCACACGCCTAGGCTTGTCACGTCTTTGCAGAGATGGGTATGGTACACTCTGTGGATCATGTTAAAAATGTGAACATGATGAGTAACTACATGGTTTCTGAAAAATAGAGTTGTTAACAGACCAACTAAACAAGCCATCATGAGAAAGTGTAATATTGGAGAACTTTGTCCAAGTACAAATAAGTAAATTTATGAACTTCATGGAAACTATTAAAGGGATTTAGACACAGAAGCCTCAAAACTCCAAGAAGGCCTGAAAAATGCTAGGTGGCAGCAGTATTAAAGAGAATCGCTGTATACACAGATCAGTCATTAATAAAACTTGTATTAGAAGCATTCACAACAACAAAATTTACTCGTGGTCCTCTAAAGCTCACCTTTGTCACACAGTAGTATGTTTTCCCAGATTCCCATATTCTTCTACCGATGATATATTCACGATCACTGCAGAAGAACGGGAACTGTAGCAGCAAAAACAAGTTTCATGAGTGCAGAAGCTAATGGAAGAAATGAATCATAAGGAGTTTCTCACAGCAACACTGACACAGCTTCGATGATCAACAAACCTTTTTAATCCAGTGGATAATCATAGATCCTGTATCTGGGGATTCCTGCAATATCTTGAAATAAGCAAGCATAGGATCCCATTTTGGCCTGAACTCATCATCCCAGAAGAAATCTCTGACTAACTCAGGAGTTGCATCCTCGAAAACAGTTTTGGTTCGGTAGATTGTTGGTCCCATCTGACAAATAGAGTGGTTCTGTTAGAATCACTAAGAGAGAACAGAGAAGCTTAAAAGAAAATCTAAATTAACTGTATGGATAGAAAAAGCCTTGGTCATAAACAAAGTCACCTAGCAAATGCAACATAACAAGCAGTTACAGCTTGGGAAATACAGATCAAAAAAGAGAATTGTTTATTACTCCAGCGATACAACATCGAATATTGGTATTTAGCTGAAGGGCATGGAAACGGTCTGGTTAATGGAGGATTAAAGAGTTAACAAAACTTTTTTGTACTTTTTATAATTTCCCAGTAATATAGCTGTAATATCTTAAATTGATATGAGGATTTGAAAGTAGCAAAAATTTATCATTAAAACAAAAAGGTTATGCAGTGATACACCTACAAAAAAATAAATAAAGAAAAGGAGCAATAAGCATGTATATATCTCCCTCAAGCTAGGTCTCTGATGTTATTTTGCCATGTTAAATAATAATATGGATATAGTAGAACACAAACAGGTGCTCCTCATTTCCTAGGAGGAAGAAAGCACATATTATAAATCAAAGCTCAAAGAATTTAACCTAAAAGATCTTCCCCCTGTTTTTATTTTCAGAACAGAAGACGTATCCAAATGCAAGCAAAGATGATAATATATTCTGAGGTAAATCTAAACTGTGTCAGCAAGGGGACTCATCGCGTAAGAGCAGCGACTCTATTACTAAAGGCCGTCCAATTATATGAAATACAGGAAATTATGTTACTAATTCATGCATCTAAAAGTTGCAGGAAGAAGGAAAACTGATATAAAGTCATTAACAAAATTATTAGCAGACGACATCTTCAGTTTGCCCCAAAAACAAGAACCCCTACCTATGCGATCTGACCCTTAATAGAAAAGATAATCTGATCCTTGAATTGGAAAATGTATAGAATAATTTTTAGCCTTTGGATCATTTGAAACATCAACACATCAAATGGAAATTAACAAAAGAACATAGCTTAGACATGATTCATACTAAAGTACCAAACATATAAATAGCTCAAGGTAGATTACGTTGTGCTATGGAAATGTTTAAGCTGTAACTACCTAGAAGCTGGACTAAATGCTCTCATGTACCAGTCGCATTACCGGTCAAAAAGAAGATACTAATAGTTTTGGAGGAATCATAATGCTTCTCCTGTAGTGATGTACCAGTACCACGCACTTGCGGTCTTAGCCTTGTAGCTTATTAAGTTTCGTAATGTAAGTAAAAGATGGATCAAACAATTCCAGTGTTAAAAAAAGCGTCCGCTTCCTCGCTTTAAGCGAAAAGCGAAGCGGAGCGATGGGTTGGTCGCTACCCCAACTAAAAGCGGCTCAGGTACAGAAAAGCGACCGCTTCTCTCTAAAAAGCGAGAAGCGGTGAAGCGGTCGGGAGCGGAAGAAGCGATCGCTTCTTGAATTAAAAGGCCCAAACGAGTCTTTTTCAATTAAAAGACCCAAATCGTTGAGTCTTCTGTTTTAGACACTTCTTCAGCAGCAAACTAGGGTTCTAAACCAGCCTTTTCTTCCTAAAAAAACCAGCGATTTCTTCCTCACATGAAGCAACGATTTGTTCAAGCAAACTAGGGTTCTTCTTCTTCTTCTTCAACATTACAACAACAGCTTTCAAGTTTCAACAGGTATGTTTTTATTTTCATTCTTCTTCTTCTTCTTCTTTTTCTTTTTCTTTTTCTTTCTAAACGTCCAAAAAGCGCCGAAATGCTGGCGAATTTTTCTCAGAAAAATTCTGCCCCGTTTCTGCCCAATTTCTGCCCAATTATATATTTTTTATTCTTAGTTCTTATTGCCTTTCTCATTTTGTGCTTTAATTGATGCTACTCTTTAGTTTTTCAATTCAAGTATTGAACATTTGCTTACAATTACATGTGTTGTCTATGCCGTATTTATTTTAATTTTTTTTTTTAAATTCCGCTTCACTTCAAAAAAGCGGGCGCTTCGCTTCTCACTTTTCGTGAAATGGGGGTTGTCGCTTTTCCTCGCTTCACGCTATTTTTAACACTGAACAATTCTCAAGAATATGGTTCTAGAAACCAGAAATGTTGAAGAAAACCATATTACAATTTAGGTAAACTTTGACCTCAGGCTCATGCCGCCAAGCTTGATATGTGAAGTTTGAAGTAGAGCGGTCCATCATGGTTTGCCATGCCATCTCTCCATCTTTACCATCCAGAAGATGCAGAAAGTGCTCCAGATCTTTCTCAGTCACAATGTCCTCATTTTCCAAGGTTCCAGTAATATGCCTGCAGGAACGAAGTAGATGCTGTTATGTGTCTAACCAAATAAAGGAACCAAAATCATCTAAAAGGGCGATGATAAATTTTTGCCAGAAAGAAAGTACTCTGTAGAATTGAAATTTTCATTCAACACTCAGCAGGAACGCATATTACTAGGAGTCCGTTAATTAGTTTTTAACTTTTTATAGTATTCTCATTAATTTGTGCTGGTACTGCCTAGTAATCCTCCTCTAGCCTTACATGACTTTTACACAACTACTCTCCTATCTTGTTGAATACTATAGAATAAGTTATTTTGATGCAGAAAGAGAAACTTTTTTTTCTTTGCGTATACTTGAGAACCATGATTTGCACATAAAGATGGTATCTAATTGAAAAAAAGAGAGATGGTAATTAATGAACCACAAATGTTATATTGAACTAATGGTAAAGTGAACAGTTCCGTGTCTGGCAAACATTGAACAAGGACAGTTGCTGATCACAATTTATTCCCAGATGAATTTAATTCCAACTCACTTATTGCATCATACAATGAAGAAAAGCTACATATGCTACAAATTACTTATTTGTACTGCAAGTTAGCTGGACCAACCCCAGTTGGTCCTCAAGTTTGAAACTTTGGAGGAAGTATGGGCACGCCCCTCTACCCAGCTCCCACTTAAATACCAAGCTTCATTCAGTAAGGGGTTTCGAACTTGTGACAAGAGCCCTACCAACACATAAAATGTTGTGTCTTTCCACTGGACCAAAGCCCTAACAACCACATGTAATTGCTAATCTTTATCCATGACTATGATAGGAAACATTTGCGTACAATCACGGGTCTCCAACACTGAACTTCTTCATGAGATGTATTCACAAGCTTAGTGAGGTATCTGTGGAGAAGTAGGTATGTGTAAATTATCAGAAGGAGGACGATAGCACAGATCAAAACAAAAATGTCATCCACTGAAGCAGGGCCGGATTTAGGGGGGCGAGGGGTTCACCCAAACCCCCTTCGCCGAAAAATTACACTGTATACATAAGGCAAAATCTGTTTTTTACCTTTATATACTATGTTTTGAATCCCTTGACACAACCAAAAAGCATAGCTTAGTGGTCAAGGGGGTTCAAAACCTTTGAAAGGTCATTGGTTCAATTCCCACTAGCTACAATCTTTATAACTTTTTCCTTTTTTTGAACCCCCTTAGCGAACATCCTAACTCCGCCACTGCACTGAAGGTACTGGTTCTTTGGACCTAGTATCTGGTGAAGAAGAGAAACGTCAGGCTGTTGATATTCAGGGAGAGAGATATTGACAAGAAACAGCTCATTGTTTAAGGAATCATAAATGTCAGTTCTTGGCATCATACA
Source organism: Nicotiana attenuata (assembly GCF_001879085.1). Classification (NCBI taxonomy): domain Eukaryota; kingdom Viridiplantae; phylum Streptophyta; class Magnoliopsida; order Solanales; family Solanaceae; genus Nicotiana; species Nicotiana attenuata. Next base: position 76,652,551 of record NC_031994.1, read on the forward strand.
GTAGTAATAGGAGAAGTTTGCATTTGGAACAGGCAAAAGAGTTGCTAAGATCCAGAAACTCAGAGATATAAGTGTAATGATAATGCTTGCATAGCACAACGACTTCACCAGAAGTTTGAACTACTTCTGATTAATGTATATCCTATCTTCAATTTTCAACTAGTCCTTTTGAGTTAGCAAATGCTTTTTCCTGTCTGCCCAAAAGCAAAATGTAATGGAAATCCCAGACTTGTACCTCATGGTCAACTCAACATAAGTAACATTAATTAGTCAGAGTTTATACAAACTTTCAAACATTTGACATATGAAAATGCTTCAAAAAAGACGAAATGTTGATCCACATGGCATAAATGGATATCAAGCATCACAGGACATAGAAAAATTGTTTGAGCAACATCTACAAAAGCTAGTACTAGTGTTTACTGTCACATATGAGGTATGCCAAGATTAATGCACTATGTACAAGATGATGATAAGGTGCTGAAAGCGCTGTAATCAGCTAAGATTAGCTAAAAGGCAAGATTAAGAAACTTCATCTTGGCCGTTTATCCTTCTTCAATGGCCAATCGGCCATCATGGACCACAGTGTAATAGATCCCCAAATTTGACTCTATATTTGAAATAATTTTTCATTTACTCTTTTCCAGTTTAACCATTGCAATGCATACCAACTAATGCCCTACTATTCCCCTAAATATTTTATAGCTGGTTGAATCCACTTACACTTACAAGCAACAGCATGCATAATTCAGAGATCATTGAAACAGTAAAATTTCGAAACCCTAGAAAAAGACATGCATATGTATCTGATATACTGAAAATTGATACTATCAAATTAATAACATACCTGGTGATGGGATCATTGTTCCCTTCACCGGGACCTGGACCCGAAACCGCTGAAGACGATCCAAATTCATCCACCAACACCTGACCCGAATCCGCGGAAGGCTTACGTGTCCTGCCCTGGAAATTAAACCAAAGTTTCCTACCAACAGAGAATGCTGAAAGAGCAGTAAAGGCCAACCAAAGGCGGCGAGCACCAAAACCGGGAGGAATGGTCCAAACAAAGCGATTGAGTTTAGACCGGAGTCCTAAAAACACGAGACCGGTCCAACGAGGTCGCCAGGACCAGCCGATCATTAACCCGATCATGATCGCGACCCAAATCGGGACAATACAGACCAAAATGTCGACGAATGTTTCCATGATAGCTGGCTTGTTTATCAATTCCACCAACCCAACCCACCTCTCCACCTCCATATTTTGTTCAATGACAAAACTTTTGGGGCCTTAATTCTTAGAGCTAATTGAAGAGGTAGTTTGGAGATTGCATTGGAGCGAAGCTACATAGATTTTGCAGATTGATGAGTTCAATTTTGCACAGGAAGAAGAAGAAGAAGAAAAAAAGAAAAGAAGGAATAGAAATAGATACTAGATAGTACTGGTTTTATTTTGTACGGAATAGACGCGTGGTAATATCTGAACTCTCAGATCATCTCCTCATCTGGATATTGGCGCGTGCGATTACGTCGCCTGGTGGAGACTTGGAGTTGAAAAGAAGTTTCTTTGTTTTTTCGTTTTGTTTTTTTTGCTTAAAAAAAAAGAAAAGAAGTTTCTTAACATAAAACTATATTAGGACTTTTCTTCCTTTGGATATTCCAAAAAGGGAAAAAAGAAAAGAAAAGAAAGAATAACTCAAACTTATTGCTTCTAATGTGAGGATAATAGATAAATATTTATATACCTATTATAATTGAAAATGATTACAACCAAAATTGCAATCCACTTTAATTTATTACCTGATAATATTTTAATTTTCGTTGAACATGAAATTCATAGAAGTTTATTATCTAAGATCCAAACTCAAAACTCCTCCAGCCTAAATAAAATTATTGGTCCTGAGTGTGAGGGGTTAAGCATTTAATTTTGTGTGCGAACTCGTACACTGATTTTCTAATTTTTGTGAATAAAAATGTAAAGTACTTAAATCGGAAAATGATTAAGAAACCAGGCATTGCTAAATTACTAATCTTTGTCTAATCGAGGATTAGAAAAGAGAAGGATTCATGCCCCGATATTGTCATTTAAAACTATGAGTTATGTTCAGAAATACTTGCCCTTACTGCTACTTCTACCTTCCATCCAGTAATTCTGGAATCATATGAATTTACTTAAGTGTCTCCCCACCAGAAATGAATCTGTCGCCCACGAGCATCCAGGAACCAATTTCACCATTCTTCAGTCCTCCAATAACTCCACCTCCATCGCCCAACGAACTAGGAGAGCAAACAAGGTTGGAATTAGCACAAATAATGGAGGAAATGAGAGAAACACGAACAGAGTTCATATGGCTAAAGGGGTTCTATCTCTACAGCCTCAAAGAGCAGTACGCAAAAAAATTCATACTGAAATACCCTCCAGAACTAACAACATGCAGTGTAAACTTCAGGGTAAATCAAAACCAACAAGAAGGGAAATACTCAATGGTGATAATACCATCTCTGCGACTGACTACTCCAACACAGCAGCACTCTCAAGCAACACTGGGAGTGACGACTGAAGCAGCTGACCTAGATGAACCAAACAACCCACAACCTGTTATGAATCTAATCGTTTGGAATTGTAGGGGCTCGAATAATGCAGAATTTAGACGTCAGTTTAGGTCACTGTTGGACAACTACAAACCTGTCTTAGTTGCATTACTGGAGACACGCATGCATGATCACACAGTTTTAAAAAACGATTTTAACTTCTCACATATGGCACAAGTTGAGGCTCAAGGAATGTCGGGTGGTATCGCTTTACTATGGAATGCAGATTTGGTAATTGTGGATGAACTAACAATGACTACACAGGAGGTACACTGCATGGTCCAGGTATTGCCTAACACTACTAAGTGGTTGCTTTCTTCAATTTATGCAAATAACTCTACTTCATCACGCAGCTTATTGTGGCAAAATTTAAAATGTGTACATAATGCTTATAAGGGTCCCTGGTTAGTTGGAGGGGATTTTAATGAGGTCATTAGACAAAATAAAATATTTGGGGATAATCCAATTAACAACACAAGGGTTGATGCTTTTGCTCAATGTCTTAATTACTGTAACTTACTAGACCTAGGGTTTAAAGGTAGCCGGTATACATGGATAAACAAACGTAGGAATGAGAATACTATCCTAGAAAGATTGGATAGAATACTAGCAACTATGATTGGCTTCAAATCTTCCCTGAAACTGTTGTGCAACACCTTCCACGAACATACCTGACCATTGTCCCATTCTGGTCACACTTCAACAAAATAGGGTTCCTAGAAATAACAAATTCCGTTTTGAAAAAATATGGACTACAAACCCTTCTTTTATTAATGCAATAAAACAGTAATGGCAACATAGCTCATCATTAGTGGAAGCTATGACTAATTTTAAACATAATATAACTTATTGGAACAAGCATACTTTTGGAAATATTTTCACAAAAAAGGGAAATTATTAAATAGAATTAATGGCATCCAAAAATTAATTCACTATCCTACTAGCCATTTCCTACAAACATTAGAAATACAACTAACTCATGAATTTAGTGCTTTACTTAGGCAAGAAGAAGACTTTTGAAAATTAAAATCAAGAATACATTGGTTAAATGATGGTGATGCGAATATAAAAAATTTCCACATGTCTACTCTACAGAGACGTAGACGTAATCACATAAACGCTTTACAAGACAGTGTAGGAAATTGGATTTTTGATCCAACGAAAATACAAAACTCCATTTATCAATATTACACTGACCTATTCAAAACACAACACTGTTTCACTAAGAGTACAACGAAAAATTTCCAAATAATTAATTCATTAAACTACAATGATCAGCACTATTTGACCAAACCAGTGCAATTGCTTGAAATAAAACAAGCAATCTTCTCCTTTCAACCCTTTAAAGATCCTGGATCATATGGCCTTCATCCATATTTTTTTCAAACATATTGGCAACAAGTGAGCCAATCCCTTATACAATGTTGTCACAATGCTTTCAAGGAAAGCAAAATTCCAGAAGAAATTAACAAAACATATCTTTGCCTAATTCCAAAAGTAAAAAACGTTGTAGCAATCACTCAATATCGACCCATAAGCTTACGTAACACAACTTACAAATTAATTACAAAAATTATTGTCAACAGACTAAAACCTAAATTAATTGGACCCACACAACAGGGCAAAAGAGCCTCAGATAACGCTATCATTGTGCAAGAAATACTTTAACATTTAAAAAAGATGAAAACAGGACGAATAGGACACATGTTGTTAAAATTAGACTTGGAAAAGGCTTTTGATAAGCTTGAATGGTCATTCATCCACAGTACACTACACTATTTCAACTTGCCACAAAATCTAATATCACTTATCATGTCTTGCATTATGACATCTTCAATCTCTATATTGGTAAACGGATCACCTACTAATTTCTTTAAGCCCACTATGGGAATACGTCAAGGAGACCCTTTATCACCATATATATTTATAATGTGCCTAGAACGCCTATTTAGGAATATATTCCAATCAGTAGATTACCTAAGATGGAAACCCATTCAACTTTCTAAAAATGGACCACAACTATCACACATCTTCTTCGCAGACCACATTATCTTACTATCTAAAGTAGATGATAAGAGTTGCAACACAATAATTGATACAATCAACAACTTTACAAAGCTATCTGGACAAACACTAAACTTCAATAAATCAAGAATTTTCTTCTCGAATAATTGCGACCCTCAAGAAAAATCTAAGATCCTAGCCAGCTTTAATATGCATGAAGGGCAGCACTTTGGGAAATATTTAGGATTCCCAATGTTCCAAAAAAGACCTCAGAAATCAGACTTCCAATATCTATTGGATAACTTCAAAGCTAGACTGGCAGGCTGGAAAATTAATTTTTTATCTATCCCGTGGCGAATTACTCTAATTAAATCTACTCTATCAAGCTTATCAACTCATATAATGCAATACATTGCAATTCCTCAATCTATTATTAAACAAATGGAACAATACATGCACAATTTCCTTTGGGGAAGTACACAACAAAAAAAAAATCATTTGATAAATTGAAAAAAAGTTACAATGCCCAAAAATGTAGGAGGTTAAGCTATATAAAGACTTCAATTAGAAAATGAGGCACTTCTGGCAAGTTTAGCATGGCGCCTTTTCACTCTCCAAATACATTATGGGCATCCACTATTATACACAAATATAAGAATAGATGCACAATACAAAACTCATCACACATTTGGAAAAACATTATGTCAGGTTGGCAAAAATGCCAAATTGGCCTTCAATGACAAGTAGGGACAAATTCAAACATAAATTTCTAGACGGAGCCATGGATTGCTCCCAATACCTCAATAAGATCCTTCATCCATGGGTCAATATCTTTGGAACATATTATAAGGACTATTAAAACTTACAGACAACATAATATCTGGAATTGGGCAGAAATTCCCTTTAATGTGACAAACGATTTTAAAGCAAAATTCAATAGGATTAATATACCCATATACACAAACAAAGTGGACACACTCTCCTGGGAACTATCCAATAATGGTAAATTTACTGTTCAATCGATGTACTCACAGTTGCTACAAAAAGACTTAGACATGCAGCAACAACCAACCACTTATAATTGGATTTGGAAAATCCAAATACCTCCAAAGATAAAAAATTTCCTATGGCTCCTCATGCATAATAGGTTGCTAACAAAAACTTATCTACACCATATAGGCATCACACTAGATGATCAATGTCAACTCTGCCATGCAGCAACGGAAACAATCAACCATATCTTTCTTGATTGTAAAAACATAACTCATATATGGAATGAATTAGGAATAACAAACTTTATCAATTACATAAATCAATTCTCACAACCATCAGTCTGGCTAATCAAAATACTGAATAATAAATATAGCAATATGCCTTATCATATAAATAGCAAAACTTTCATCTCATACACTTTATGGGACATTGGCTAAACCGTAACAATAACAACTTCAATAATACACGATATAACTTATCCTTTAACCAGGTTACTAATCATGCACTTGAATTCACCTGCCTCGCTGCGAGGGTAGCAACAAAAAAATAAACCATACTGCAACCTATTAAATGGATACCCCCTAAACCCATCTACTACAAATTAAATATGGATGGGGCCGTAGTAACATTAACTCAGAAAGCAGGAATAGGAGGAGCAATACGTGATTCAAATGGCAATTGGATTGTAGGTTTTGCAGGGAATTTAGATAATGCAATCATTGTTCAGGCAGAACTAAAAGCTCTATTCTATGGCCTAGAATTGGCAAGCACACATCATTTGGTTCCACTGGAAATCAACATCGATGCATCAGAGATAATCACAATGTTAGAAAAAGATAACCTCCTATATACTAATATAATACATGACATGCAGGTACCTCCTGGGCCAACTGCATAGTGCTACTATTACACACCTACAGGGAGGGGAACGAGGTGGTTGATCGCTTAGCAAAAGCGGGGTGCAACATGAACTCTACTACAACTACAACCATTTTTGAACAACCACCAGATTTTGTCAAAATCTTTTTGCAAAGGAATCAAGCAGGGGTTACTCGTCTAAGGAAGACAGCATGGACACAACAACTACAATGGGAGGAGGACATGCCTCGTAACACTTTGGGAAACTATGCCAATCAACGACAACTGGAGGCTCCCAATGGCGATACCATGATGGATGAAAATATTAGAATTGATAGTATTACTCCTTGTAATGATCAAACAAACAAAGATTATAACATAGATGCAACAGCATCACCCTCTCTGTAGTAACTTTATTTATGTTTAATGCAATTTATCTTTCAAACCAAAAAAAGTATGTAGTAAATTAATTAACTTTTTCTATATATTCACAAGAACTTTGATATCTTGTAGTACTATCTTTTATTTAAGACTAGATTATAAAACCTGAACTAATATTATGTCTAAATTAAATCTCCTTAGCCCTTTATTCTTTTCTCTCTCTCACCCTTGCCTTTCTTTTCCATAGTAGAAACTGAAAGAAGTCGAACATCACCATCTTTAATTTAGGAGTTAATTTTATCCATGGTCATTGAACTTTTGTGTTTATTACCCAAAAGCCACTTTTTTTTTTTGTTACGTAAAATCATTCAACTTTGTGTTCATTACACAAAGGTCACTTTTCTTTCTTTTGTTACACAAAATCACTTTACTTTGCTCTAGTTATCACAAAAGTCATATTTTTACTTGAAAAGTCTATTATGCCCTTGATATTACATAACCTTCATATTTATGTAATATCTTCTATATTATATACTATATAATATATTTTTAACTATGTATTCTATTTATAAATAAAATAACTTAATATTATTTTATTTATTATTTTTATAATATATTCGTATTTTTAATTTTTTTCTTAACGTTAATTTTCAAAATATATTAGTAGTGTTATTAAATTTGTCAGTAACTTTAATATATATTAGTAGAGAAATAAATCGTCAAGTACATTTCCCTGAGAAAATTCGCAGGTAAACAAACAAAGAAAATGAGGAAAAAATCATATGTTAATCTGAAGGAAAATCCCTAGGTACTACATGCGAATTTAGCTGGGGATATTTTATTGGGGATTTACCCGGACAATTGCTTATTTGGGAAATTACATTACTAGAAATTCGGGAAAATCGTCCAAAAAAATCAACCAAAGTTGGTCGGTAATGACCAATAACCGTCCAAAACGCGACCATTAACGTGTGGTCGGTATTTTGAAGGTCGGAAGGGCAAACCGACCGAAGTTGGTCGGAAATTACCGACCAACTTTGGTCGNCGGAAATTACCGACCAACTTTGGTCGGTATATTAAATCCAAAAAAAAAAAAGAATTGCTGAAAAAAAGTTGTTTTATAACGCTACTAATATATCTTGAAAATTAAAGTTAAGAAAAAATTAAATATACGAATATATTATAAAAATAATAAATAAAATAATATTAATTTATTTTATTTATAAATAAATATATAGTTAAAAATATATTATATAGTATATCATATATAGAAGGTATTACATAAATATGAAGGTTTATATATTATCAAGGGCATAATAGACTTTTCAAGTAAAAATGTGACTTTTGTGATAACTAGAGCAAGGTAAAATGATTTTTGTGTAACAAAAGAAAGAAAAGTGACTTTATATAATGAACACAAAGTTGAATGATTTTTACGTAACAAAAAAAAAAAGTGACTTTTGAGTAAAAAACACAAAAGTTCAATGACCATGGATAAAATTATCTCTTATTTTAGGTAAAACTAGAAGGAGAGAGAAATACAAATTTTCACAGTGCGGTGCATCCATTCCACTATAGTAGACAGCTCTCTGAAACAAAACCAAAAGCATAGGAAATTTCTGAAGTTAGTAACAGAAGTTTGCAACATAATTTCAAACCGAAAATTCAACATCACTACTATTTATTTAAAACTCAATTTTTAAAGACGTATTAATGTTTCTTGAGTACTTTGAAAGAAAAATTGTGAGATAATATACAGAAAGACACTACAAGTAACTGAAAAGTAATACTACACATATATACATTATATAATTTTTATAACTAAATGTTTAATTTATTTAATTAATTAGAAGATCCGTTCACATAGGAGATTTAATGATCAAAATTTTACATTTTGCATTTTAGTGTTACAATTTAAGGAAAATGGAGTCTGTATGAGTATGTACATTTTTTTGTCACTACGGCAGGGTCAATCAGGTAACATTCCTCGTGATATTGGTATTACATAAGCCTAACTGGCCCAAGGCACGATCAAACCCAAGACATGCACGATTGTGTTCGTAAGGAGCATTATTTCAGCAGATAGACTACTCAATGAATACCTCATTACTCATTACGTTATCGAATTCGAGAGTCCGAGCAAACTAATCACGTTATACGTCATCATACGACAAAACGGGGAAGATGATGATAGGCTATAATTACGTATATTAGTCGATTATTACATTCCAATTCACTGCACTTCAGTTGAGTTTGAGCTTTAATCGCTAATATTTTGCACTAATTGTGTGTTTTATGCCTTGTAGGAGTGATTTCGAGCTATGTAGATGCTATGGAATGAATTCAAGTGATTCGGAGCTTTGAAGTCTGAGTAAAAGCCCAAGGAATTAAGCCGGGATCGTGTTCTGGGATCAACGGATGATAGTTAAGGACGAACGAAGAATCGAGTGAGCATATTGCGCACTGTCTAGTAAAATGCACATAACTTTTTGTTCAATATTCCATTTGAGCTCCACAATATATAGTTGGAAAGCTAAGTCAAAGATCTACACTTTCCTGTTTTCCATTTTCCCAAATTCCAAACAGAACAGTGTGAAAAGTGCGCGGCCGCGCACTGGCCGTGCATGTCAGGCAGAACACTGGTCAAAATGCTCGGTTGATCCGCGGCCGCGCACGTCCTGTCCGAGAAAAGTGTCCTTTTTCGTGTAGGAGAAGGTGTAATTATTTGGACCCGACCTACTTGCTATATATACATGGAAAAATGGTATTTTGAGAACTTTTGACATAATTTAGACCTAAGGAGGCTAAGGAGACCGGTGATTTGACCTAAGGAGGCAAGAACACACTAGGAGCAAGGAGGAGAATTCTTCTACGAGTTTTTCACTTCCTTCTTCCTATTTCTATGATTGATTATGAATTCTAGTATTGTAGTTATGCATACTATTATGAATATCTAATTTGTTATCTAGGGTTTTGATGGAACCTATTGGAGGATGATTTTCCTGTTACGTTAATATAGTTTTGCTCTAGCTTTTTCTCTAATTTGTTCAACTACGTTTATATTGTGGTTGGTTGAAGAGCTCTCAATCGACTTTGCCTATTTAGTGTATATTACTCGGCAGAGAGTTTAATACAGAGGGTTTAAAGGTGGGATTAGGAATAACGAAACCTTGGGGCGATCCGAGTGAGCCGTACTTAATGCCAGCTAGCGTAATTCGAGAGAATATGTATAGTAAATTGTGGTAGTTACTCAGGAGAGAATTACAACACTCAGAGCGCTCATGATCGGTAGAGAAAACTTAGGCAAATTTATAGAAAACATAGCGGAAAGGATTCCGACAATAGGGAACATCATAACTCTAGACCTCCGTAATCTTATCTCCAATCCTTATCCTTGTTAATTGATAGTTTTACTGCTTTCTAGTATTTGTTAGTTAATTAGATAAAAATAAAAATTATAATCTTTATAATTAGAAAATTATTTGGACTTGTGTTTTTTAGCGATATTGAATAACTGTAGCTAAGCCTTAGTGGTCTGTGGGATTCGACTCCGGACTTGTAAACCAGATTATATTTGCAACGACCGCTTAGTCCTTTTATAAGGCATAGTTGGGCGTGATCAAATTTTGGCGCCGTTGCCGGAGAACTAACAGTGTAGCTGTAGGTGTACATATTGCTAGGTTTCAAGTCTGAACTTTTATTTTTATTTTTTGTATTTGATATTTTTTATTTATGTTTTATTTGTTGATTTTAAAAATATGGTATCTTGGAATTATGAGAGTTTTGGTGTTGGTAATTCTACTTTTGATCTTATGCATATAGTGGAAGAAACCACCAATGGCAGTTATGTGCAGCAACTCAATCTTATGTGTGGAATGTGTGTGATATGTGTGGTGGTCAAGATGGTCACTTTCATGGTTGTGATTATATTTCTTATCTTCCCGCAACCCCTTACTTTGATGGTTCTTCTTTTTCTTGTGAAGTTAATAGGAACAAAGAACCCAGCGATGATGACCTGAAAGAGATCAAGGACATGCTAAAGTGCCTTGTGGAACAAAATGATATGATAAAGTGCCCGTGGAACAAAATTGTAAATTACAACTGCAGATAGAAAGGCGAGAGGAAACTATTCACAACTTGAAGGTTCAAGTGAGTCAACTGGTTGAAGATTTTAATGCTCAACAAGCCAATATTGTGAATAGTATCCAAGAAGAGCGTGAATTAGATACAGAAATTGAGGTGCTAGTGGAGAAGGCTAGAGTAGAACGCCAACAATCAATCGAACTAGATTTTGAGGATGCCGATGTTGTAGAAGAGATACTAGAGTCAACCAAGGACATTGATGATACGTATTTAGTTGACTCTAGTGTCATTAGTGTTGAGGTTGTTGACAATCCCAATATTTATGTAGTTGAGCGCATTGGTAAGTATTTTTCCACATTGTGTTTGGATGATGATATGGAAATAGAGTCGTCGAGCCACTTGAGGAGTCAAGGGATAAGGAACAAGATGCCTACATTCTGGAATTCTTCTTGCCAGAAAGTCGGAATTACACATCTCATCTAAATGCCAAGAAGTGCAGAATACTACATTGTTTTATTGGGCCAATCAGATTCGTTCCACCACCCCAGGAGCATGATCATAGAGCAAAATCAAAACTTGGGGTCCAATTCATAAGTTCAAAGTGGAAGCAGAAAGTGATTCGCGTCGTGCTGCGACGTTAAATCAAGCGCTTGTTGGGAGGCAACCTAGCTTTACTGCTTTCTTTTATTTTTTAGTATTTTTTTAATTGTATTATTTTTGTAGTGTCGATTTTTGATTTTCTAGGAGCATGGAAAGCTAAGCTATTGGAAGGATCCAACAGCAAACCAAATGGTTGGAACTAAGTGTGAGGTACCTGCACGAAGGACCAAGCCTGGGAGAAGTTTGAGTACCCCATGAGCTACTAGTGCTTCGGCCTTTGGCCTACCAGACAGTTTCTTTTACCCTCTTATAGTTATGATGTGCATTGGGGACAATGCACAATTTTAAGTGTGGGGTGAGCAGATTGTCTGGGTGACTTTCTATCCTACTTTAGTTATGTTAGTTTAATTGAATAATATATATATATTTCAAAAAAAGATTGGACTTTTCCCGACGATGGATCTATTAGATAATTTTCTTGAGGGATTTAAGTCTTAAGAAAAAAAAAAGATTTTCTTTGTAGGTAGTGTATTAATTCCCCCTTAATTTTTCTTTGTGCCGCGGTTCTTTTCCAAGGGTTTTGTTTGAACCGGGTATAGTTAGTTTTTTTAGGAGTAGGAGCCAGTGTGAGATGAACTGAATTGAAGCAATATCTCTTGACTTTGTTATGCCTTGAGAATAGTGAGTACTTTGGTTTTGACGCTTAGGCTCAGTTTTTGACTCTTGTATAAGTACCTTAAATTGTATGATTTTAAATTTGCTTAACTGCTTTGACTAGAGTGTCTTGATGAATCCAATCTTGAGTGAGTTATGTGTCATGTGTGTGTGTGTGAGAGAGAGAGAGAGAGAGAGGTTTTGTGTTATTCTGTGCGTTGCATTTGATGTCTAGAACTTGCCCCGTGTGTTTGCAAAGCGAAATAGTAGTTTTGTTCAGTATTGGAAGTGATATAGGCGTTTCTTTGATGAGCCATATATATATATTTTACCCGCCTAATTGTTATGTATCGTAGTTAACCTCTTTGAGCCTGTAATCCTGTTTCTTTGGCAACCTTACATTACAAGCCTTACCTAGTTGTTTGAATTAACCATCTATTTGAACCTTTTCACCTCTCATGAGCACTTGAATTGTTATAAACTTTGTAAAAGTTTAAAGTGTGGGGTGGTTGGTTTGACTTTTGAGTGGAACTAATGAAATAAGGAGAAATGTGCACTGTGTTGAAAAAAAAGTAAGAGCCACTTGAATTGAAAAAAAGAAGAAGGAAAAAAAGAGTTGTATTGTTGTGAAGAATATTCCTTGATGGTGGTGGCGTTTGATGTAATTGTGCTTAAAGAAGTATGGGGTAATATACATTGATGCGAAGGTGGAGTTTTGGTTTGACATAAGTATGGGCTTGAATGTTAATGTATATGTATTAAAGTGCTTAGGGAGGTGTATTCACTCTTATATCCAAATGTATCCTACCCGACCCATAGCCTACATTACAACCAATTAAAGTCCTGCTTGATCCTAGACTGAACGAGCTCGATTAGTAGAGTAGTACACTACAGGCAAGCCTATGGTGCATATTTTGTAGCATATGAATGTTATTTCTGAGAGTGAGTGAATTCTTTCTATTTTGAGTTCCTAATTGTTCTTAAATTTTAATGTGTGTGGAACTACTCTCTTTTGTTGTGTGAGGGCACGTGATTCATGATGGAAATGTAATGTTAGTGACCTCTATGTTAGAGTAAGTGGGTGAGTTTTGAATAATGCGTGGTACTTGTGAGTCAAATCTTGAGGTGAAGATGTTACTCTTTTGTGCTTAGTCTATTTTAAATATTCCTGGTGTGATAAGTTAGGAGAATTGTTTAAAAAGGTCGTGTCTATATAAAGTGTAGTTTGATTGCTCGAGGACGAGCAACAATTTAAGTGTGGGTGTTGATGATAGGATATAATTATGTATTTTAGTCGATTATTACATTCCAATTCACTGCACTTCAGTTGAGTTTGAGCTTTAATCGCTAGTGTTTTGCACTAATTGTGTATTTTATGCCTTGTAGGAGTGATTCCGATCTATGTAGATGTTAAAGAATGAATTCAAGTAATTTTGAGCTTTGAATTCTGAGCAAAAGCCCAAGGAATTAAGCCGGGATCGTGTTCGGGGATCAACGGACGATAGTTAAGAACGAACGAAGAATCGAGCATGCATATTGTGCACTGTCTAGTAAAATGCACATAACTTTTCACTCAGAACTCCATTTGGGCTCTATAATATATGGTTGGAAAGCTAAGTCAATGGGATACAACGTTCTTGTTTTACATTTTTCCAACTTCCAAACAGAACACTATGAAAAGTGCATGGCCGCGCACTGGCCGTGCATGTCAGGCAGAACACTGGTCAAAATGCGCGATCAATCCGCGGTCGCGCACGTCCTGTCCGGAAAAAATGTCCCTTTTCACGTAGGAGAAGGTGTAATTGTTTAGGCCCAACCCTACTTGGTATATATACATGGAGAAACGGTATTTTGAGAACTTTTGACATAATTTAGACCTAAGGAGGCTAAGGCGACCGGGGATTCGACCTATGGAGGCAAGAACACACTAGGAGCAAGAAGGAGAATTCTTCTACGAGTTTTTCACTTCCTTCTTCCTATTTCCATTATTGGTTATGAATTCTAGTATTGTAGTTATGTATACTATTATGAATAGCTAATTTGTTATCTAGGGTTTTGATGGAACCTATTGGAGGATGATTTTCCTGTTACGTTAATATAGTTTTGCTGTAGCTTTTTCTCTAATTATTCAACTACGTTTATATTGTGGTTGGTTGAAGAGCTCTCAATCGACTGTGCCTATTTAGTGTGTATTACTTGGGAGAGAGTGCATATTTAGGTAGTTGTTGAACAACATCACTCCTAACGTATATGAGGGATCAATACGGAAGGTTTAAAGGTGGGATTAGGGATAACGAAACCTTGGTGCGATCCGAGTGAGCCGTACTTAATGCCAACTAGCATAATTCGGGAGAATATGTCTAGTAAATTGTGGTAGTTACTCAGGAGAGAATTACAACACTCAGAGCGCTCATGATCGGTAGAGAAAACTTAGGCAAATTTATAAAAAAACGTAGCGGAAAGGATTCCGACAATAGGGGAAATCATAACTCTAGACCTCCGTAATCTTGTTTCCAATCCTTATCCTTGTTAATTGATAGTTTTACTGCTTTCTAGTATTTGTTAGTTAATTAGGTAAAAACAAACATTATAATCTTTATAATTAGGAAATTGTTTGGACTTGTGTTTCTTAGTGATATTGAATAACTGTAGCTAAGCCTTAGTGGTCTGTGGGATTCGACTCCGGGCTTGTAAACCGGATTATATTTGCAACGACCGCTTAGTCCTTTTTATAAGGCATAGTTGGGCGTGATAAGAAGATATGAAACACAAGCATTTGGTTCACCCTATTTGTGGAATGCGATGGGTGAAAGATAATAATAATGGCTGATTGTTAGGTATGGAACATTGGAAACTGACTTCCGTATACAAGCTTAATGTAGGAAATAGATTCCAGCCATAAGGAGTGTTTTTAGAGCCTACTAGGGCAAAATCCAGTAATTTATTGTACCCCTAGCTATCCCTCTATAAGTACACATATGGTGTACTTCTAAAGATACTGAAAATAGTAGACACTCTCTTCTCCATTCAATTAATCTATGATTTTGTATACGGTCAAGATCATATGCCTCTGATTTATAGGCTCGAGGGTCCATTTTAGGCCCGAGTCCGGGCGAGGTCGAGTTCGAGCCCGGCGGACCAGATTAGAGTTCGAGGACAGAATGCAATGCTCGAGAGATAGGAGTACGAGGAATACCGGGGCCAAGTATGCTCGACCCCGGAATAGTACCCCTTATGAACTTGTAACAGAATGGGCTAGATTCCTACCACATCCCCAAGATCATGGCGCAAATCCCGTAATATGATTGTACGATTCCGTATTAGGCGGTTACACAACTGTATCAGGAATATTCCCTATTGTAAATAGAAATATTCCATATTTAGGATTCCCCTATTATATAAAGGGGAACCCCAATCATTTGTAGAACACATAATCACTGAGAAAAGAATATACTCTCTACTTTTTGCCTACTGTTCATCAGCATTGTCCTTTAGCTCTACCGCACTTGCTTTACTTTTCTTACTTTGTTGCTTTTAACCCGTCTCGAGGTCACCACTGCTAAGTAATATTGGTTTGATTCACTTATCTCTTTTATTTTTTACTTCATATTTCTTGATTATTAATTGGTATTGAACTAAATCACATATCTTTAAAACCACAAATCAAATTTAATTGTTACTCGTATTTTCGAGGTAAATTGTTTGGCGCCCACCGTGGGGCTAAAGATAATAATGATTGTTTCTTTACTGATTCTTGTTACACACGTTATTTTTACACTTTTTGTCAAGAATTTTTGATTCTCAGGCTGAAACATGTCTAGCTCACAGAATGCACCTGTTCATGACAACGAGGGACTTGGTGAAAACAACAATATCAGGGTTGATGTACCACCGATAAACCCTGGGGAAGTGCCAAACATGGAACCAGTTGATGTTGGTTCTCATATTGCTCTAAATACCAACTTAGGTACAGACCTCGAAGGGAGTGTACGCAGGGAAGCCCGACCAGGGGACCAAGGAACACCAGGAATAGGAGATGGGGGAGTCAGCCTCCAAGTGATATTCGAGATGCTGCAGGCTCAGCAAATTGCCATCGCTCAACTTCAAAGTCAAAATAAGATTGCGAGTGTAATTGAACATGAAAACGATCGACGTGCGGGCCAACGCCAGAAAGGTCAAATGAAAGCGGCTCGGGGATTGACCCCACGATTACGAAGATGCTCGAAGAGCTCACCAAGAGGATCGAGTCCGGAGACAAGAAAATTGAAGACAATGATAAGAAGGTGGAGACTTATAACTCCCGTGTAGACCAGATACCGGGGGCACCCCCAGTTTTGAAAGGATTAGATGCCAAAAAATTCATGCAAAAACCATTCCCTCAAAGTGCGGCTCCGATGCCCATCCCCAAAAAGTTTTGCATGCCCAATATACCCAAATATAATGGAACAACCAACCCTAATGAGCATACTTCATACACTTGCGGGATCAAAGGAAATGATTTGAATGACGCCGTGATTGAATCAATCTTGTTGAAAAAGTTCGGAGAAACATTGTCGAAAGGAGCCAAGATTTAATATCACAACCTACCTCCTAACTCTATTGACTCGTTTACTATGTTAGCGGATGCCTTCGTGAATGCACACGCCGGGGCCATAAAGGTGGCCACGAGAAAATCAGACATCTTCAAGATAAAACAAAGGGATGACGAGATGTTGAGAGAGTTCGTGTCTAGGTTTCAGATGGAAAGAATGGAATTACCACCGGTCTCCGATGACTGGGCAGTACAGGCCTTTATGCAAGGTTTGAACGAAATGGAGCTCGATTGCCTCTCGACAGTTAAAGCAGAACTTGATCGAGTATCCAGCTGTGACGTGGTCAGATGTGCACAACTGATACCAATCAAAAATCAGGATCAAGGACGACAAGTTGGGAGCCCCCTCGGGTTCAGTTCATCCTAACAGGTTCGTGGCCAAGCCCCCGAGGGATACGAACAGGGAATCAAGATCGAATAGGGAACGATATCAACCATATGTCGATCGAAGGAACAATGGTTCAGGTCGGAACACTCCTCGGAACGATCAGAGAAACGATCGAGGTCAAAATTCTCGGGGACACTTGAGTAAAAGCGGATTCGATAAGCAAACTGATCCCGCAGAGGCACCTCGATTATCGGAGTATAACTTCAGCGTAGACGCATCCGAGATTGTGCCAGCTATTGGAAGAATCAAAGACACCAAGTGGCCCAGGCCTATATAGACTAATCCCTCTCAAAGGAACCCAAACTTGATATGCAAGTATCATGGCACACATGGTCATAGAACAGAATATTGCAGGCAACTAAGGGAAGAAGTGGCTCGGTTGTTCAACGAGGGCCACCTTCGAGAATTTCTGAGTGAACGGGCTAAGAATCACTTCAAGGAGAGAGATGCAAGGAGAAATGAGCAAGAAGAACCACAACATGTAATCCGCACGATCATTGGAGGATTGGATGTCCCTTAACAACCTGTGTTCAAATGCACCAAGGTGTTGATCACGAGAGAAAAACGGACTCGGAGCTATGTGCCCGAGGACGTCCTATCATTCTGCGAGCGAAGATGCAGAAGGCATATCTCAGCCCCACAACGACGCCCTGGTAATCTCTTTCCTTTTAAATAAAATTCAAGTTAAACATGTTTTAGTGGATCCAGGTAGCTCAACGAACATAATCAGATCGAGGGTCGTGGAGAAACTCGGCCTACAAGATCAGATTGTACCTGCATCCCGGGTCCTCAATGGCTTCAACATGGCAAGCAAAACAACAAAATGAGAGATTATATTTCCAGTAAACGTTTCCGGGACCATACAAGACACCAAGTTCCATGTCATCGAAGGTGACATGAGGTACAACGCACTCCTCGGGAGACCATGGATACACAACATGAGAGTAGTGCCTTCAACTCTTCACCAGATGATGAAGTTTCCGACGAAGGAAGGAGTAAAAACAGTCTACGGAGAGCAACATGCTGCAAAAGAGATGTTTGCGATCGAGGAAGTGGTGCCGATACCAGAGTCCTTGACCTTGGAGAAATCGAGCTCTAAAGGTAAGCATGCGGCTAAATAGAAATCATAGCCCCCAGCCTCGACGGATTTGGAACAACAGGTAATCGAAGGCGATGAAGAGGACTTCCTTACTCCTCGAACCTTCGTTGTTCCCGAAGAGTCCGATGAAACCAAGTCAACTGCCCGAGAGAAAGGTATACCTGGGAACGGGATTGACCCTCAAACTCAGGAAAAAACTCATTCAGTTTCTTATTGATAATATGGATTGCTTTGCTTTGTCCCATTTAGATATGACAGGGATTCCACCGGAAATCACCACGCAACGGCTGAGCACCGATCCCAGGTTCAAACCGATGAAGCAAAAGAGGAGGCCTCATTCCGAGGTAAAACATGCCTTCATAAAAGACGAGGTAACCAAAATTCTTAAAATAGGATCCATTCGGGAGGTAAAAGTACCCCGAGTGGTTAGCCAGCGTAGCTGTAGTTCCTAAAAAAGGAAACAAGCTTAGGATGTGTGTAGACTATAAGGACTTGAACAAAGCATGGCTGAAAGATTCTTTCCCATTGCCAAACATCTATCGAATGGTCGATGCCACGGCTGGACACGAGACCCTAACTTTTCTCGATGCCTAATCGGGGTACAATCAAATTCAGATGAACCCAGAGGACCAGGAAAAGACTTTATTTATTACTAAATTTGGAACTTACTGTTACAACGTAATGCCCTTCGAGCTTAAAAATGCAAGAGCTACATACCAATGCCTAGTTAACAAAATGTTCGAAGAACAAATAGGTAAAACAATGGAATCCTATATTGATGATATGATTGGTTAAGTCCCTGCGCGTAGAGGACCATTTTATTCATTTGCAGGAAACATTCAAAATTTTTAGGCAATACAACACGAAGCTTAGCCCGGAGAAATGTGCCTTCGGAGTTCGCTCGGGTAAGTTCCTCGGCTTCACGGTATCAAATCGGGGTATCGAAATCAACCCCAATAAGATCAAGGCTATTGAAGATATCACGATCGTGGATAGTTTGAAGGCCGTGCAAAGGCTAACAGGGCGAATAGCTGCTTTGGGTCGATTCATTTCGAGTTTGTCGAATCGGAGTCACCGGTTCTTCTCCTTGCTCAAAAAGAAAAAGGACTTCGCCTGGACCCCGAAATGTCAGCAAGAATTAAAGCGATATCTGTCGAGTCGCCTTTGCTTCATATCCCGAAGGTAGATGAAAAACGAGAAGCAACACTTGTTCGAATGGCCGCGCATAAGCAAAGGATCGAAAGATACTACAATAGAAGAACCAACCTACGACATTTTGGAGTCGGGGACTTAGTTCTACGAAAGGTCACCCTCAATACTCGAGACCCGAATGAAGGAAAATTGGGCCCGAACTGGGAAGGACCGTACCGAGTCCTCGGAATTGTTGGTAAAGGATCTTACAAACTCAACATGATGGAAGGTGAACAACTGCCAAACAATTGGAACATATCATTACTCAAACGATACTACTGCTAAGGTATGACTTTATACTTTGTCCATTTGAGTTTAAAACTAACTTATTACAGATTTTCGATCGAAGCTCTCGAAGGTATGCGATCTCGAAGACACCTTTTTTACGCGAAGGCCTTAGGTTTTAAAGCATGCGTTGCACTCTTTTTCCCTTAGATTGGATTTTGTCCCAAATGGGTTTTACGGGCAAGGTTTTTAATGAGGCAACAATTACGTGCTACCTAAGGAGAACTCAACAGTATCCAAGGCTTCTTTTCAGTCAACCTCGAATACTGGGGGCCATCACCCTCGAAGGTTATATTTTCAAGGAAAATACTGCACGTCTAAGAGGGCCTCGATAGGAAAATTTTATAATGGGCTAAAAGGTCAGATGAACCGTGTCCATATAGAATAGCCGAGCCCCTACGGCGTAACATGTATGCATGTATCAATTATTTGGAGAAGCATTCTGTTTATATTAAAAACACTTTGTATCTCAAAGAAAGTCTACTATTATACGAGCTCTACATTTATAATCCTACGGGAAATGGCTCAAGGGCCAAAGCACGAATATAACCCCGAGACACTCGGTGAGTGTCTTCGACAGTCAACTCGCCCGAGCCATCGAAGACACGGACTCATAAGACCTTAAAGAGGCATCCCCTCGAAATAAAGGCCAAGGCCAATATACTCGGGGACTAACTTTTCGAACAAGTTCGAAAAGTTATCGGGGAACAAGTCCAAGAGACACACCCGAAGGCTACGGCGAAATTAAAGGCTACGGCCATACTAAAGATTACGGTCACATAAAAGGCTACGGCCGAAATAATGCGGCTCGGAGACGTTCGACTTCTGCCATAAATTAAAGGCCTTCAAACACTTTGTAAAAACTGGTTAAATCAGGCTACCCTCGGCAAAAGCAAAATATAAAGGGCTTCGATAAATTCAGCCCTCGAATAATCTAAAGGCTTCGATAACATCAGCCTTCGAAAAAAACCTCAAGAGGTATTCAATTTTCGTCACACAAACAAGTTACTAATAAGGTTCCGATACGTCGAACCCTCGAAAAACCCAACGGGTACAAAAAACACCGCCAAGGCATACAAAATGTTTACTAAGTCTTTTAGCCAAAAAGAGGGAAAAATTATATAGCTGTTCTAGAGGCCGAATTGGCCCAACTTAAAGAGACTAAGGGCCAATCTAAAAGAGCCTAAGGGCCGGTCTAAAAAAGCCTAAGGGCCAATCTAAAAGAGCCTAATGGCCGAAATACATAGAGTTCGAGACCCTGCTCTCACTCAACTCAGACTCAAGAGTCCCGACATCTCGAGCTCACATCGAATCGATCTAAACTTAGCTCGAGGATTATTATATCTATCGATAAAGACCTAAGGGTTTTTTATATCCCAAGTCCAAATCAATTCTCTGACCAATCATTCAAGTTATACAATCGAAGTATTTCATAAATAAAGACAAAATGAAATCCAGCACAAGTAGAAAATGGGATAAAAAGTTCCCCTTGTATTTCCAAAAGGTGATTACAAAAGATATCTACACAAGGGATACTTGCACAAAAAATGCGAATAAGGAACCCTAAATCTACTTCGGGGCCATATCTTCGGTAGCTGCATATTCAGGAGCAGTATCTTCGGGGGCCTCACCCTCGGGGACTCCATCTTCATCTCCTCCACTCTCGGAGCCACTGGCTGAATCATCCTCATCGGAAAGCAAAGCAGCAGCCTCTTCTTCCAAGGTCTTCGCCTTTTCAATATCGGCTGAGAGATCGAAGCCGCGAGCGTGTACATCCTTGAGGGTTTCCCTCCGGGACTGTCGCTTAGCATGGTCGAGTGCACTTGATAACCTAACTTCGGCCGCAGTGGAAATCTCCTTGGCCCGAGCATTAGCTGCTTCAGCATCGGCTCGGTACGAGGACATAATTGCCTCAGCATCAGATTTGGCCTTAGCCAGCTCAGCAGCAAATTTAACCTTGAGCCCCTCGATTTCGTGGTCTCGAGCCAGGCCCTCCTCCTTCACACTTTGGAACTGACGTTCGAGTGAAGCCAGCTGCTCCCGAAGGGTTTCTTTCTCAGAGGCAAGATTGTCCATGCCTTGCCTCCAGCCTAGGGTTTCGGCCTCCTTCTTCTTAAGCTCCTCTCGGAGCTGCACCACCAGCGCACCTTTTCGTTGAAACTCCAAAATAAAATTATTAGAAGATCGAACGGGTTGGTCCATGACAAAACTTCAGAGGGAATATTACCTCTTCGGTAAGCTCGGTTCGCTGTTGGCAAGCCTTTGCTAATTCGGCTCGAAGATCTCTGATTTCCTCCTCCTTCTTGACATAGAGGGTCTTAAGACTGTCCATCTCTTCCGAGATCTTCTTAAGCTCAGCCTAGCATCAAGCAAGATCAGCTCGAGACTTGGAAATGCCCTTTTATGGAGCACCACAACCTTCATAAAAAAGGGGGAAAGTTAGATTCAGAACAACAAAAACAAAGCGCGGGCGTAATTCTAAAGGACAGAAAACTCACTTGTTTGAAGAGTCGACGAGCCTCATCAAAGATGAAAGAAACATCTGGGTCAGGGCCATCTTCAATCCCTGCGAGGCATTCTCGAATGATGTCATGCCCTTCGTGGCTCGCCCCCACTTCAGAAGATCTCATGTTCTGAGCATCTCAGATTTGCCCCTCGGAGAACTCTGGACCTGGTGGTGAGTCATCCACGTTGATTACCCCAAGCGATCCACTCGGGGCATTCTCTTTGAAGGGCTCGGGATTGGGCCCCTCGGCCTCGCCCTCCAAATGGCCTCCTAGGCGAGGTGCCTTTTTTTCGCCCGATGGCTCGGGGACTTTGTTTGTACATCTCTTCGGCTCTGGAATGAACCACATCAACCATCACCGGTTTGGCAGACTTCGAAGCACCAGTGTTTCCTCTTTTACGAGCTACCAGTAGGCTGTCGTCATCTTCTTCTTCCTCTTGATCCCGAAGGCGTTGGGCCGTTTCCGGAGATAACGCCACCATATCGGCCCTGGATTTACGAGCCACGCTTTTGTTGGGCTTCGAGGGATTTGCAGGTGACTCCCTTTTTCTTTTCTTTTCTTTAGAAGGCTTCGGGATCTCTTCTTCACCAGCCGGGGCCGACGCATAGCAACGCCGTCTCCGAGACCTGCACAAAACCGAAGTAAGTATTCCACTAAAGAATTTCAAGTAAAAAAACAAGAGAACTCACCATGATTTTTGGCCTCACATCTGCCCTTGGCCAAATCTCGCCAGCAACGCTCCGAATACGAGGAAATGGAAGCCAGTTTTTGGACCCAGCCTTCAAGGTCCAGGACCGCACCAGGAAACCAAGCAGTAGCTGTACCATCGAAAAGGGTTTAGACCAGGGGAAAAGATAAAGCCGAGAAAAAGAAGATAAGGCAGGGTATAAAGTTACCATGCACTTACGTTTCATGTTCCACTCCTTGGGGAACGACATCCAATCAGCGGGAATCAGGTCGGGGGTCCTGAATCGGACAAACCAGCTCATCCACCCTCGGTCTTTGTTCTCATCGATACTGGAGAAGAGAGATTTCAAGGATCAGCGTTGCAGTTTTATCAAGCCACCTCAGTAAAGTCGAGGGCTGTACAGCCTGATCAGATAGTCGAGGGTGAAAGGCATACCCTCGACGTGACTTGGAAAGAATCTGATCAAATGAACGATTCGCCAGAATGAAGGGTAGATCTGGCCAAGCGTCACCTGGTATTGTCGGCAAAAGTCAAGAATGACCGGATTTATGGGACCCTGGGCTGGGCGTGAATGGATAAGTATACACGCTTAAGTACCCCTCTTTATATGTAGTGATGTCCTCCTCGGGGGAAGGGATCACTATGTCTTTGTTCTCCCACTTGCAGTCATTCTTTACTTGCTCGAGCTCGTCCTCGGTTATCAAATAGTTGTATCGAGACATGGGCTCGCATCGGCCTGGTGTTGGTACAGGTTTCTGGATCTTGAAATCAGATGTTATTTCACATGGCGGGGGAATGCACTCCTCGATACGAGGGGGCAATACCGCTTTACTCTTGGTCGATCGAGAAGATGAAGAAGCTTTTTCTTTTTGGGGAACCGATTTAGATGTCTTAGCCATTATAATGCGGTAATTCAAGAAAAATGGATAATGTTGGTAATGAAATAAGAGCTAATAGAAGAGAAGGGAGAATTCAGAGAAGTTGAAAGAGCTAATGAGACTTTGAGAACAATATGAGAATAAAGTTTGCAAGATTGTGAAGTTGATCTATTTATCGAGGTCATTTAAGCGTACTGAGGAAGCCAAAAAGCCGACCATCAGTCGCCTCCTATTAATGACTTTGGGAACCACACGAAAAACAACCTTTCAGTCACTTCAGCCGCTGACATCACGAGATGGACATCAGGATCAAGGCGTCGAAGATTAATTCATTTCTTATCGACCTATTTCGAGTTCGAGAAAGTGCTCATTCGACTACTATGCCCAAGGGCTACCCGAGTTTGAGAAATTTCTCACTTGGGGACTATAAAAAAGCCTAAGGGCTAACTTTATTTCGAGTTCGAGCAAGTGCTCACTCGACAACTAAGACCAAGGGCTACCCGGATTTGAGAAAATTCTCTCTCGGGGATTATCTACAAAGCCTAAGTGCTAACTTTATTTCAAATTCGAGACCTTGCTCTAACTCAACTCGGACTCAGGAGTCCTGATGTCCCGAGCTCGCATCAAATCAATTTAAGCTTAGCTCGAGGATTAACAAAAACCTTAAGGGGTATTATATTGATCGATTAAAAACCTAAGGGTTTATTATGTTCTGAGTCCGGTATTCGGACTAATCACTAAAGTTATACAATCAAAATTTTTCACAAATAAAGACGGATTGGAATTCAACACGAGCTAAAAATGAGACAAAGATATCCTTTTACATTTCCAAGAGATGGTTACAAAATATATTTACAACATCCACGAGGGGTCCTTACACAGGAACAAAGAAGTAAAAAACAAAAGCCAGGAGCCTCGTCTACTTTTAGGGCCACGACCTCGAGAGCGGCATCTCCGGGAACCTCCTTCCCGGGAACCCCATTTTGACCTTCCGAAATGTCTGTGTGCTTGAAGAAATCTAGGGCAGAAAACCCTCGATAAATGCAACTATATTTCCAGCAGTGGGGATCGAGCATCTGGTGAAATTTTGGGCGACAATCCATTAAAAAAGAGCGGCAAAAGAAAAAGACCAGAAGGGAAGACAACAAGATGTAGCTTCACCTTCTATCATAAGAAAAACCAAAAAAGGTTGCAAGATGCACAAGCAACGATCCAAGAATATTCATCCTTGGGACGTTGTACCGGTGTAAGATGCAAAAGCTAATAGATGATAGTGCCACCTTACTCCATGGAAAGCAAAAGGAATGAAGTGCCACACCAGGTTGAAGTTAAGAGAGATGAGCGGCAGGGTGAAGTTCGCATATTTTCTGATGCGGGAAGGATTCTACGCCCTTCTCTCGTTGTTTCGAATCAAAGCTTTGAAAAGGAGAGCATTGGCGTAACTGGTAAAGTTGCTGCCATGCGACCAGGAGGTTGTAGGTTCGAACCATGAAAATATATGATTAGAGAAAGGAATAACAAAGGGAAAGAATTAGAGTAAATGAAGATGAAATGCGTACAGTTTTTGATCAACAGAGTAGCCTCATATTTATAGAAAGGCGACGACAGTTCGACGGCGCTAGTGGCTGACCAGAGCTGGCGCACATTTGATGTTTTGGGGAAGCGTGCTGACGTGACATTTCCGATCACTTCAAAGCGCCCACATCACGGACATGATGTCATCATGAGAGGCTCGGGAAATCGAGGTTCAAATCGTTTCTTATCATCTTATTCTATGAAATATGGGGACTACCTGCATACAGTTAAGATCATATGCCTCCGATTTATAGGCTCGAGGGTCCATCCTAGGGCCGAGTCCAGGCGAGGACGAGTTCGAGCCCGGCGGACCAGATTAGAGTTCGAAGACAGAATGCAATGCTCGAGAGATAGGAGTACGAGGAATACCGGGGCCAAGTATGCTCGACCCCGGAACAGTACCGTTATGAACTTGTAACAGAATGGGCTAGATTCCTGCCACCCCGCCAAGATCATGGTGCAAATCCCGGAATATGATTGTACGATTCCATACTAGGTGGTTAGACAGCTGTATCAGGAATATTCCCTACTGTAAATAAAAATATTTCATATTTAGGATTCCCCTATTATATAAAGGGGAACCTCAATCATTTGTAGAACACATAATCACTGAGAAAAGAATATACTCTCTACTTTTTGCCTACTGTTCATCAGCATTGTCCTTTAGCTCTACCGCTCTTACTTTACTTTTCTTACTTTATTACTTTTAACCCGTCTCGAGCTCACCACTGCTAAGTAATATTGGTTTGATTCACTTATCTCTTTCATTTTTACTTCATATTTCTTGATTATTAATTGGTATTGAACTAAATCACATATCTTTAAAACCACAAATCAAATTTAACTATTACTCGTATTTCCGAGGTAAGCAGATTTAGATTGTGATATAAGGGTTTTCTCCAACATACCGTGACAATCATACCGACTAGTGATTCCAGCCGCAGTTCGTTATTAAGTTTTGCTTCCGCTTCACGAAGAACAAGCTAGTCCTCATTTTACGATTTACGTGTCATCTAATGTATTTAGATTAATGGTTCCTTCGCTTAACTTGCCCTTGTGCAATGACTAAAGATGGCATGGCATGCAACGTATTTATATGAGTATAGTATTTGAGAATCTATATATTATTAAAAAGAAAAGAAAAAAACTCTCTCCTTAAGCCAAGTGACAGCCTTAAAATTAGCCACGTGAAATGTATAACTAATTAACTATTAACTAAACGACTTATTTTTTAATTAATTAATTATAAATAACTAAATCAAAATATTAGAAATTTTACTATATAATACTTAAACTATTATTAATAAATTTAAATAATTTAATAATTTTGAGTATTAGTTTAAAATAATATAAATATTTATATCTAGATTAAAATATTAGACATGGATCTATATTATATTAAAGGATATAATTAGATAATGATATAAAATAAAGACGGAAGTTAATACTAGAAATAGAAAGAAAAGCTGATTTTAACTTGAAATTATATTAAAATTGTGGTAAAAAACTATATATAGGACCACAAAGTTAAAGTTTTACTAGATAAATAAAAATAATACTAGAATAAAAAATTAAAAATTTTAAAAATACAAAATAAATGTCTCATGTAGGTAATTTAGTTACGAAAATGAAATTTATATTTTTATCTTAAAACTAAAAGAGAAAGAAAATATAATTGCACGTGATATAAAAATAATTATTAGAAAATACAATAGATTTAAAATATAATAATTTAAAAACTTATGTATTAATATTTTAGACTAATTCAATGTTATAACTTAAAAGAAAATGTGATACTATATATTTGGTTATATTATAAGATATTAATATAATAAATAATTAAAATTTCATAATATGGGTAAAAATTATTGTTTACCTTAAAAATGGTAATAACAATTAGATTTGATTTTGTGGTTCTATATACGTGATCTATTTTTATGCTGGTTGTTAGGCAATAGATACTAAGCGAAGGATTAAAAATTAAGATGATAGCTTGTAGATGACTTAATAATCAAACCGAAATGGCCGGGAATCGAGGCCTCGAGCTTACGTATGCGGAGCCTCGAGGTCGAGTCGGATGCCCGGTCAAGGGCAGTCGATGAAGGATTAACAGTTATGAGAGCTGCGATGCCGACTCTCTATGATCAATAATGAGCAATAAATGATGAACAATTAATAGAACACAATAAATATAAACAATAAATGTAAATAATGAGACCAAGAGAATGTGTTCAAGCTAGAGAGCAGAGAATATTCTTGTATTAAATGTAGTGTGTTGTATCTTGAGTATCAGATCTTGCTTACTAAATGACAAAGATCCCTTTATATATGGAGGAAAAACCCGACATAGTACATGAGTAATTATTACAAAGAAATATAGCTGGCACAGCTACTTACTAGCCTGGCACAGACTAGTGTTTCCCTTGCAGGTTTTGTCAGCTTTGATCATATGCCTTGGGAACCTCCCGCTAGTGCGTCGCAGCCGTTGGTTTGCACTGCCTCGAGGTCGATCATTACGAACCCTCGGGGGCGAACTCCGAGCTAGACTTTGAGCCTTCCGAGGGTGGTCTTTTTTGAGGCGCCCTAGTGATCATAAAGTCGAGCCCTCTGATTTTTACCGTATACAGATAGTCCACGTGTTTCTAAGAATAAAATGATAAGAAATGATTTTGACACTGATCCCCTCGAGCCTCTTGTGATGATGTCACGCTTATGACGTCAGATTTTTGCGATAGCTGAGACGTCCCATCAATACTTCTTTCCGAGGAACATTTGATGTAGCTCTAGTTTACTTTCTCAAGGCGATAATATCGCCGCCGGTCCGTTTCCCAACAGGCATTGATTGCGCCTGTCGATCCATTTTCCAAAGACATTGATTGTGCCGTCGGTACGTTTCCCAGAGGCATTGATTGCGCTGCTGGTTATGCTTCCTCCTTTCTATTAATGGAAGCTTTTTTGAATCAAAACTTCATTCAATCGTTTTCCAACAGCCTTTTATTCCTTTCTTCTCTTCGTCTTCATCCAAATCCCTTCCCCATGTTTAAAGCCTGTGATCATAGGGTCACATGGCAGAGTTCCCATCAGTTATGCCATGACTCTTACACAGAGCCTTCCCCTACTGAGCGGGATCGCACTGGTTTGTTGTTGTTGTTGGCCCTAAATAATGAGAGAGAAATCTCAAATTATCTTTGCATTAAAGAGCATGCGGACACGAACTTCTTCTCATCTCTCTTAATAACCCGGTGCGGCACTTCACTCCTTTTGCTTTCCGTGGAGTGAGGTGTACCATCTACTAACTGTTGCATTCCGCACCGGTGCGACGTCTCAAGAAGTGGCTTCACAAAAGTGGCGCTGGTGAGACCCATACTCTTCAAATTTTTCACCCAGCCACTTCTTCATCTTTTTCTGCTTCTTCTTCATCATTTTCTGCTTCTTCCTCATCCTTGAAGACGCCGTTCGGAAGGTCAAGGTGAAGGCCCGAAGAAATGATTCTCAGAGGCATTGCTCCCGAGGATGTACCCCCGAGAGTAGATTAGACTTTTAGCTGTTACTTTTGTTTCTTTGTTTCTGTATAAGGACCCTTCGTGGGCTTTTGTTGTCATGTGTAAGGTCCCTTCATGGGCTTTTTGTAATCATCGTTTATTAATGCAAAGAAGTTTCTTCAATTTGTCTCTGATTCATGCTGGATTTTCCTTTATTTGCATTTGTGAAGAATCTGAGTGCATGACTCTATAGCTCGGTCCGAACACCGGGCCCGGGTGTAGATATTTCCCCGGTTCCTGATTGGTTAATACGATATCTTGTAGAGCCCTTTGTCGTTCCTCGGGCTGAACTCGGGTTGAATTGATACCAGCTTAGGCCACCGGGAACCCCGAGTGAGAATAAGGCTTCGAGTTTGTAGAACGTAACTTAGCCTTTCAGACCCCGTCGATAGTCCTCGAGGGAGAACTTGCTCGAACGCCTGAGAACAAAGATAGCGTTTAGGCTTTCGAAAGCAGTCCTCGAGCGAGAATTTGCTCAAGCTCGGGCGACCTGAAAACTTGTTTTGAACTTAGAGCAAAGATAGCCTTAAGGCGTTATAGATAGATCCCGGACGAGGGTTTGCCTGGATTCGAATAGCCCCTGGATTAAAGTAACTGAGAGGACGTTTAACTCGATCCCAAGGCAAAAAATAGCCCTAAGGCTTTATTATTGATCCTCAAATGAAAACTGGCCCGGGCTTGGGTAGCTCGAGGGCCAAAGAATCGGATGAATAACCCGTGTTTGCCAATAGCAGAAATCCTCGAGGTAGGGTACCACCTCGAGGTCATGATTATATGAGTAGCTTCTCGGGGCTTATCTTTCGTGTTGACAGGGGTTCTCGAGATCGGGCATCATCTCGAGGCCTGTAATGATTTTATTGGCTCCTTAGAGCCTATCTTCTTTTTGATAGAGATCCTCGAGATTGGGTACTTCTCGAGGCTTGTAATGATGTTACTGGCTTCTCAAAGCCTATCTTCTTTTTGATAGAGATCCTCGAGATCGGGTACCATCTCGAGGCTTGTAATGATGTTACTGGCTTCTCAAAGCCTATCTTCTTTTTGATGGAGATACTCGAGATCGGGTACCATCTTGAGGCTTGTAATGATGTTACTGGCTCCTTAAAGCCTATCTTCTTTTTGACAAAGGTCCTCGAGATCGGGTACCATCTCGAGGCTTGTAATGATATTAATGGCTCGTTGGAGCCAATTTTTTTTTACAAAGGTCCTCGAGATCGGGTACCATCTCGAGGCTTGTAACGATATCAATGGCTCCTTGGAGCCCATTTTCTATTTGACAAAGGTCCTCAAGATCGGGTACCATCTCGAGGCTTATTGATGCACGGGTCTTTGATCCCCAAAACGTCGTACGACAGGTTAATTGTATGACATGGTCACGAAATGACCGAGGCAATCCCGCTGGTATATCTTCCCAAAGCGATAATGGCTTAGTCAGTATTTTTAATTTGGCCTTCGATGCAGGCGGACAGTCGCCGCTTGCTCTATATATAGGTTTGTCTTCCCTTCTTTGAAGATTTTGCTATTCTGGGTAGCTATCCTCCTTCATAGAGTTCTTTTTCCCTGCGTTAGGTCTTTCATCATTTTAGCTTTGAAGCCCTCGCTCAAATTCCCGATCCAATTCTCTGATTTTACCACAGTTATGGCCGCTACGCCAGGATCCGTTCGGCAAGAAGAAGGAAGTTCTGCCTCTGGTTCCCGCCTGGTTGATGGTGCGCCGCCGTTGTCTGGTGGGCCAACCTCAGGACATTTTGTTTCGAGGAGGGACCTTTTGTCGAAAAAACCTCCAGTGTTCAGGGTCATCAGTGAGGAGAGATTGCAGATGGGGGGAAAAGGTGGTACTGCAGGTACCTTCCCCTGAAGAGAGCATCATGGATCATGCCGAGGGGTTTTTGAACGTATACACGTACCCCTTTACGCTGGGCCCCCTTGATAGGGTTGTGCTCAACTTCTGTCAAAAGTATCGGGTTACCCTGGCACAGGTTCACCCGTCGTTTTGGAGGATAGTATTGATGATGAGATTCTTTGCGAAGGAAGCAGGGCTTGAGTTTACCCTTAGTCATCTCATCAGGCTGTACAGGCCTTTTCATCATCGAGGCATGTTAACTCTACGATGCCGATCCACCAGGCCCTTTGTTGTCGATGATGAAGAAGATGGAGATCGGGGATGGATGAGCTGATTCCTCTGAGTACGGACTATCGACGTTATCCCCGCGGAGTTTTTGCCATTTCCCGAGGAATGAAATTTTACACGTAAGTGGTACACTTCGTGCTTTCGTTGTTTTGCTTATGGTGGAGGCAGGCTCCGTCAATGCGCCTTTCTTTCCTTTTCTGCAGCAATTCCATGGATGCCATATGAGGTCCTTGACCTGACGGATGGGCTTGGAAGTTGGCGACCCACTTGACTTATGATGATCGTAAGTGGCGAGACTTGTCCAAGGGTAGATCGGAGGCAAAACACCACGGTACGTGCTATGTGTTTTGCTCCTTTTTTGAAAGGTACTTTCTTTTTGTGTGTACTAACTCCGTCATCGTAGGCGTTGGGGAGTTCTTTGAGGTGAGATCGTGCCCTCTCGGAGAGGGAGAAGGATCGTCAGCTTTTAGGCCGAGGAATAGTAATAATAAGCGAAAGGAGCCTTCGCAGGGCGACGATGCCTATAGCAGGATGAGTCCAGCCCGGAGGCTCAGAGATGATGCATCAGCCGAGCCTGTAGCGCCTGAGATCTCTGGCCTTGGAAAAATGGTCCCTCCTCCGCTGCCATCTTCTTTTCTCGTTGGAGGTACCTCGAGGAACGAGAGTTCTCTGCCGCCGACTTCTTCTCCCGTCGAAGGTACTTCGAGGGATGCTCGAGGCCAGGGGCCGCATACATCGAGCGACCGTGTCCCAATCGGGAGCAGTTTTTTGGGTTGATGGAGCCAGACTAGTAGATGTGTGCTCGAATTTTGAGGAAGCTCAGCGGCTCTACTCTATGGTGAGTTTTGGCCGATCATATCGGTTCTTTAGCTTTTGCAGCTTTTTCTCTCTTATCGAGTTTCTCCTTCGTAGGCTTTTAACAAACTCAAGTCTGAGCTAATTCGTCATGAGGCCATACTGCGAAAAGCCGTGGATGGGGAGAAATCCCTCGGGCTTCTTTGTGATGAGAGAGAAGACGAGTTGGAACACTTGCGGTATGAGGCGAGTCGAAGTCTGGACTACGAAAGCGACCTTGAGGAGCAGGTAATTTTTGTTCCAATGGAGTGTGTGTTTCTTCTTCTATCTTCTGAGGCTAATGTTTCATTTTCTTCAGTTGATGAAAAAGACGAAGGACCTGGAACGCCTTCGGAGTGAAGTTGGTCAAGCCAGGTGTGAGTGCGACGAGCTAGAGGCTCGGGTGGACGCCCAGGTTGCGGCTAAAAAGGATGTTTTGGCCAAATCTTCCACCCTCAAAGTGCAACTCCGCAACGTTCGTGAGAACAGCTTGGTCCGAACGGACATGATCACAAAGCTCGAGTCTGAGCTTCTGAAGATGAAGGTCGGAGTTGTGGATGCTCGGGCTGAAGCCGAAACGATCCGAACTAAGGCTGATAAGAAAGTGGCCGCCTATTTGAAGGACGCTGCCGATGCTTGAGCTGAGCTGAGAGGGGCTCTTGACCGTGAGAGCAGAAGCAAGGAGTATGCTCAGTGCAAATCTCGAAGGGAAACCCTCGAGGAGATCCACGCTAGGGGCTTTGACCTTTCGAAAGAGATAAAGCAGGCAAAGGCGGACGAATATGATGCTAAGTTCCTTCTGTCCGATGCCGAAGATAGCGAGAAAGAAGGACGACGGTCCATAATCCCCGAGGGGGACGTAGGTTAGGCCTTCCTTTTCTGGTTTTGTGTATAGCGTTTTCAAAGAACATTGTAAATGGAGCTTGTATTTTTTCCCATATATGTATAAAAGGAAGCCCTGCGGTTTTATTTTTCATGCACTTTCCTTTGCTTTGATGTTTGTCAGTTATTAGCCAGATGGACTGGTCTTCGAATTAATAGAACCCTTAAGTTTATAGTGCTGCCCTAGGGCTTGTTGGGCTGGCCCATAGGCTCTCACGCGTTTGGTCGCTACGACCTTTTAGTATAAGCCGACATTCTAAGCTCTTATGATTTTGCTCTCAGGCATATTCAGTTAGCTATTTCGGGTTCAGTCTCCGAGTCGGGTTTCGACTCGAGCTCATTGACCCTTAAGTTTTTGAATTTAAAGCTGGCCCTTAGGCTCTTACGAGTTAGGTTGGTATGACCTTTTATATGGGCTGGCGGCAGCGGCTCTTACGCATTAGGTCGGTATGACCTTTTGTATGGGGTAGCGGCAGTGGCTCTTACGCATTAGGTCGGTACGACCTTTTGTATGGGCTGGCGGCAGTGGCTCTTACGCATTAGGTCGGTACGACCTTTAATAGGCTTTATTTTTCCCTCGCTAAGGACATTTTGGAATTTGTGTTTGCCTGACTCTTCGATGGTTCGATAAAAACCTCGATTGTGAGTCGTTATGTGGCGGTATATGAGCACCTCGGGAGGTTTTGCTCGGTGGCTGAGTGTTTCGAAGCCTATAGTTTAGAGCTGACATGGTCGAAGCTCCTTTGCCTATGTCGAGGGTAGCCTGTTTAACCGGTTCTTTTCGAAGTACTTTCGAAGTAATTAAAGGCCTGTGATTTTATAGCGACGGTCGGGCATCCCCGAGCCGCGTTAGTTTGGCTGGTACAGCCTTATGACTATAGTCATTGTGTTTGGACGGAGCCTTTCAGTCCCCGAGTGAAGTAGTTTCGGCGTCTATATCGAGGGTATGCCTTTTTAGGGGTCTTATAAGTTCGATATATAGCCTTAACTTTAAGATCGGGTTTATGCCTTTTGTAAGGTCTTATAAATTTGAACATACCTTACTTGAGGTCTTACAGTTTTGGTTACTTGGTACAAGTATGGCTCATGCCTTGCTTGAGGTCTTACAGATATTGTTGTTGCCTTATATAGGTCTTACGAGACCGAGGTTGCCCACATGGGGTCTTATGGCCTCGGGTTTTTGATAAGTCGATGGGATGGCGATTGGTGACAGTCCCCGAGACATTGAAAGTTTTCTTGGCTCTGGAGCCATTTTTGTAACCTTAATGTTGCCTCATTGAGGGCTTACAGGTTTGAAGCTTCCGACCCGGAGGTCATACGGCTTCGAGTTTTGACGCCAGTCCCCGAGTGTTCGGGACGTTCTTGGCTTCTGGAGCCGTTTTGTAAACTTGATATTGCCTCGTTGAGGGCTTACGAGTTCTAAGCTTTTGACCCGGAGGTCATATGGCCTTGAGTTTTGACGCCAGTCCCCGAGTGTTCGGGGCGTTTTTTGGCCCTGGGGCTGTTTTTGTGAGAAATGGCGAACTTCTTTGAAACGCAAAATGCTTGGATGGAGGGGAAAGTATTCTTTGATTACTTGATACAAGCATACACGTCTTCGCTGTCAAGGGCTCGGTTATTCTATAAGAACACGGTTCGTTCGACCGTTTGGCTCGGTACATCATTTTCCAATCGAGACCCTATCTAGCACATCTTGGCTTCTTCGAGGAGGTGACCTTCCGCGGGAATGCCCCCCCAGTATTCGAGGTTGATTTGAAGAGAAGCCTTGAATACTTGTAGAGTCTTCCTTAGGTAGCATATAGATGTTGCCTCGTTAAAAACCTTGTCGGTAAAACCCTTTTTGGGATAAAACCCGATCGAAGGAAAAGAGTGCAACGTATGACTTGAAACTTTAAGGTCTTCAAGCTAGATAGTGCTTTGACTGTTCCGATCGGCTATCTGTACACAGATTAGTGTGAAATGTAACTAAAAAGGGGGAGACGATTATACCTTATTACCGATGGCGTCTTGAGCCTCGATGTGCTTCGAACATTTGCTTTCAGGACACGGCACGGTCCTTTGCTAGTTTAGTTGGGCGTAGCCGAGAATATAGCTTGTTATTGCTATTTTACTGTTTGCTTATCCTTTGGCTCCTTCGACGGTGGAGGTATTGGTGCTGGTGCCACATCGTGTACTGCAAACATCTCTTTTGATGCATGCTGTTCTCCATAGACGATTTTTATCCCGTCCTTTGTCGGGAATTTCATCATTTGATGGAGGGTGGATGGTACCGCTCTCATGCAGTGTATCCACGGCCTTCTGAGCAAGGCGTTGTATCTCATGTCCCCTTCGATGACATGGAACTTGACATTTTGGGTTGTTTTGGCCACGTTGACCGGGAGGGTGATTTCTCCTTTTGTTATTTCGCTCGCCCTGTTAAATCCGTTGAGGACTCGAGAGGCGGGCACGATCTGGTTGAGCAGTCCGAGCTGCTCCACCACCCTCGACCTGATGATGTTGGCCGAGCTACCTGGATCTACAAGCACACGCTTAATTTGAAATGTACTTACTAGAAAAGAAATTACCAATGCGTCGTTATGGGGCTGAGATAGAGCCTCGATGTATTCGTTGCTGAATGTGAGGGCGTCCTCGAGTATGTAACCTCGAGTTCGCTTTTCCCTGGTGATGGATATTTTTGTTCTCCTGGCCACGGGTTCCTGTGGAGCATCGATACCTCCGAAGATCATATGGATGACATGTTGTGGCTCGTCTGTTTCACTCTTCTTGGTCGCCTCTATTTTCCGGAATTGATTTTTGGTTTGTTCTATGAGGAATTCTCGGAGGTGACCTTTGCCGAGTAGTCGGGCTACTCTTCCCGGAGTTTTCGGCAATCCTCGGTCCTATGACCGTGTGTGTTGTGAAATTCACACACTCAGTTATGGTTCCTCTGCGAAGGATCTGATTGTATGGGCCTTGGCCACTTGGTGTCTCTGATTTTTTCGATGGCGAATAAGATGTCTGAAATGTCGACGTTGAAGTTGTATTCCGACCCTGATCTTTGATTGGTACCGGTTGTGGACGTCCGACCAAGTCACGGCGGGGTATTCGACTAAGTTCTGCTTCAGCTGTTTCGAAGCTACCGAGCTTCGCTCGTTCAATCCTTGAGTGAAGGCCTGCACTGCTAGTCGTCGGATACTGGCGGTAGTTCCATTCGTTCCATTTGAAAGCGAGATACGAACTCTCGCAGCATCTCGTTCTCCCTTTGCTTGATTTTGAAAACGTCTGATTTCCTTGTAGCTATCTTGATGGCGCTGGCATGTGCCTTTATGAAGGAATCTGCCAGCATGGCAAACGAGTCTATCGAGTTTGGGGCTAGGTTGTGATACCACATCATCGCCGCTTTTGAAAGCATCTCTCCGAACTTTTTTAGTAGGATGGATTCGATCTCGTCGTCCTTAAGGTCGTTGCCCTTCACCGCACAGGTGTAAGCAGTGACGTGCTCGTTGGGGTCCGAGGTTCCGTTGTACTTCAGAAGGTCGGGCATTCTGAACTTCTTTGGAATGGGTTTTGGAGTCGCTTCATATGGGAACGACTTTTGTACGAACTTCTTCGAATCTACACCATTCAGGATCGGGGCTGCGCCCGGAATTTGATCGACCCTAGAATTGTAGGTCTCCACCTTCTTGTCGTTGGCTTCTATCTTCTTCTCGCCCGACTCGATCCTCTTTGTGAGGTCCTCTAGCATTTTTATGATGGTGGGGTCAGTTGCCGACCCGATGTTGCTTGATCTTTCTGGTACCTGCTCGGGTGGAGGAGCCGTTTCCGGTGCTACAGTGCTGGGAGTTTTCTAGTGGCTTTGCAGCTGAGCAATCGCCAGCTGTTATGCTTGTAACATCTCGAAGATGACGTGAAGGCTAACCCCTTGTTCTTCCTGAGCCGGGGTTTTTTGAGCTTCTTGTTGATCTCCTTGGTGTATGCTCCTGTTGGTGTGGGAGCTTATTTCGACGTGTTGAGCGTTGCGCGAGACCGCATCCATGGAAATTGGTTCTTGTGCATCCCCAGGGTTTCGTGGTGGTACACCAACACCTGGAACAGCTACACCATTTTCTCCGTGATCCTCAAGGTTGTTGTTTTCACGTGCGTTTACTGAGTTACACATTTTGACCTGAAATCAAAGATCTTGGACAAGAAAAAATGTGAAAGATAACTTGCGTTATGTAGTAAACCAGCAAGAAAACAATCACTATTATTTTTAGCCCCACGGTGGGCGCCAAACTGTTTACCTTAAAAATGGTAATAACAATTAGATTTGACTTTGTGGTTCTAAAAATACGTGATCTATTTTTATGCTGGTTGTTAGGCAATTCATGCTAAGCGAGGGATTAGAAATTAAGATGATAGCTTGTAGATGACTTAATAATCAAACCGAAATGGCCGGGAATCGAGGCCTCGTGCTTACGTATGCGGGGCCTCGAGGTCGAGTCGGATGCCCGGTTAAGGGCAGTCGATGAAGGATTAACAGTTATGAGAGCTGCGATGGCGGGTCTCTATGATCAATAATGAGCAATAAATGATGAACAATTAATAGAACACAATGAATATAAACAATAAATGTAAATAATGAGACCAAGAGAATGTGTTCAAGCAGAGAATATTCTTTTACTGAATGTAGTGTGTTGTATCTTGAGTATCAGATCTTGCTTACAAAATGACAAGGATCCCCTTTATATATGGAGGGAAAACCCGACATAGTACATGAGTAATTATTAAAAAGAAATATAGCTGGCACAGACTAGTGTTTCCCTTACAGGTTTTGTCAGCTTTGATCATATGCCTTGGGAACCTCCTGCTAGTGCGTCGCAGCCGTTGGTTTGCACTGCCTCGAGGTCGATCATATGAACCCTCGGGGGCGAACTCCGAGCTAGACTTCGAGCCTTCCGGGGGTGGTCTTTTTTGAGGCGCCCTAGTGATCATAAAGTCGAGCCCTCTGATTTTTACCGTATACAATTATATAAAGAGGAAAATAAAAATAGTGTGAGAATATTTATACTTTGAATTAATTTAAGGATAAGTGTATTAAATAATAAATAATACTCAAATTTATTATTGATAGATTTAAATGACGAAAGAGCTCTAAGTAAGAGGATAAAAGTATAAAAATACATTATATTTTAGGAATAAAAAATTTATATTTATATATAATTATCAAAAGGGTAATAAGCAAGATACTAATAGCCTGTTTGGCCAAGCTGGAGAAATCAGCTTATTTTGAGAAGCGCTTTTTTTAAAAGTGCTTTTGAAAAAAGTACTTTTGGGGAGAAGCAGTTTGTGTTTGGCTAATTACTCTGAAAAGCACTTTTGATCAATAATTTGTGTTTGACCAAGCTTTTCAGAAAGTGCTTTTAAGTATCAAATTACGAATAAGGACATGAATAGATTTACTCTATAGTTAATATTATAAGTAAATAAATAATCTCAAAAATTTGTTATTAATAATTAAATCTTTTCATTTTATTTAATTAAAATATAAAAATAAAATTAAAAAGTACTTAATTCTTTTAATATAAGTTAAATACATTAAAAATCATTCAACAAATATAAAAGCATTCACCGCTAAAGTCACTATATATTAGAAAGCTATCCTAAAAATAAGAAGAAATATTTATACATTAATATCCTAAGTATTAGGTTTAACGGTTATTTTGTTATATACTATATTTTGTTAAGGGCATTTTTGGTAAGAATCTGCTTTTGGAAAAAAACTACTTTTTTCTGCTTCTCTGAAACTGCTTCTGCTTCTTCCCAAAAGCATTTTTTTTCCTCAAAAAAGCTTGGCCAAACACCTCAAGTTAAGGAAAAAAAGCACTTTTGGAAAAAAAAAAAAGCACTTTTGGCCTCTTGAGAAGCTTGGCCAAACATGCTATAAGTCAATCGGTAAGCTAACAAAAAATCACATAAAAATATAACAATATTAAGTGACGAATAATTCAACAATTATAAACAAAGTTTAAATAGAGAAACAATTACATGTCGTGCTTCTTAACTGATATCTAATATCTAATAATTATACGTAATTTTTATCTTAAAGATTTAAATTTTAACATAACTTCTATATAATCCAAATAATTCAAATCATAATATGATATTTGTCCACCCGACGAATACTAGTTCCAATTACTTGTAAGTTAGAATAGACCGTGCAGCTTCCAACGTGGCCGTAATCTGAGTTAGGAATAAAAGCAGCTAACGGAGGGTAAAAGGCGCGTGATTCGACGTGGTTAATGGTTTCATCATAAAAGTGCTGATTTTTGTTACATTTTGGAGGGTACTGTAAAAGATGCTCTGTCGCCTGAAGATATTTGGTGGATCAAATGCTCAACATTTTCTGACCAACACTGTTTCTCAACCAATTTCTTTACGCATATCACTCATATACTATTCATAAATAAGTATAGGAAAGTTTTGGAGTCCGAAACTTAATTAACGATTTTTTAGACACAAAGTACGTTTTGAATGTTTTTAAAAAAAAAGTCACAAAAATGAGTATTTCGCAGTACTATACTGCGAATTGGGTTAACAGAAATTTTATAGTTAAAACAATTCGCAGTATAATACTGCGAAGTATTTTTTTATTATTTTTTTTATAAAAACACAGCATTTAATGTAATAGTTGGGCCCAACCTTATTTAATTAAGGCAATTNCGGACCCTAACTTTATTTAATAAGGCTAATTCGCAGTACTATACTGACGTAATTGCCTTTAAATTAAATAAGGCTCTTCTTCTTCCATCTTCCCCGACATTTCCAGCCCCCCTCCATTAAAAAACAAACTCAAGAGCTTTCTGGTCCCCTACCCCCCGTTTTATTTTTTTTTAAAAAAAATTCGGGCCCACCCGTCCCATAAAGAGCAAGGCGTGTAGGTCCCACATACAAAAAAGCTTTGGATACCGTGTTTCGGGTGCAAAAATTCAATTTCAACAATATTCAAAAAATTTACATCGAAGTATTTCAATTTAGTTTATGCCGAAACTCGTATAGTCATGCATATTAGTATTGTTTAGTATGTTTCCATGTCAATTTATGTTATGTTTGTGTTTAATTTTGTATCTTTTATATACCCGGATTGATTTATTTGATACCCGAATTTATGGTATGTTTGTGACCAAAAATGCTACCGGATTGGTAGTGTTATATTTGATTTATATACCCGAATTTATGTTATGTTTGTGACCAAAAATGCTACCGGATTATTTGTGTTATATTTGATTTATATACCCGAATTTATGTTATGTTTGTGATCAAAAATGCTTAAAATTTGATAAATAATTTTTATTCTTATATAATTTGTATTAAAATTTAATAAATAATTTGTATTGTTAAATAATATTATTTATTTTGTTTATTTGTATTGTTAATGTTATTTGTAGAGCCTTATAGCGTAGTAAAATATAGTATCTTTTAGCGAAGTAAAATATAGAGCCTTTTAGCGTAGTAAAATGTAGAGCCTTTTAGCGTAGAGTCTCAGTAGCTAACAAAATTCTAAAAATATTGAAATTAAAACATTAAAAACGTATTTGTGTCTAAAAAATCATTAATAAGTTTCGGACTCCAGACACTAATTGCAATCGTCAAGCTTAATACACAGAACTTGTATTCAAATCATGCTTCAAACAGAGGTTGTATTTTTTCATTACTTAGGCATGCTTCTGTTAGAATACTCCAAACACATGGTTCGAAGCTAAGAATAGATTCAACAGGCTCGAGAAGAATGATAATTTCAGGAACCAAACAGTAGTCACAAATGTTCTAACACCCAAGAACATAACACAGACATAGCATCACGTCCTGAATCTTGAATAGTGTAGTATAACGAAGTGTGAGAAGAAAGGAAAAAAAAATACCCTTTTGTGGCGTGAGTCGAGTATCGCATATTGAAGCCAAAATCAGGTCGGCCATGGCTGCAAAACCGCTTGCATGATATCATCGGCCATCCAAGTTGCCTCGACAAGATGCGACTCTATTAGTTTTCTCATTCCACTATTTTTTTAAGAGATAATACATAAATTACCCATCAAACTTGTCCGGAAAAATCATTTACACACCTTAACTTTAGTGGCGACCTATGTCCCCCTATTCGTTTACTTCTTTTTTTCTTATTTTTTTCTCTTTTTGTTTTCTCTCTCCACCTTTTCTTCTTCCTCTCACAATTGCAAAAATCATTTTTTTTAACAAAATATTTTTTTGTAAAAACTGATTTTTTTTTT
>NC_031994.1:76693690-76693790 GCF_001879085.1 Nicotiana attenuata
ACATAACTATTATCTCCAATTACAAAAATTTATAATTTAATTTATTAAGTTAACAAAATTCTAAAAATGTTGAAATTGAGCCTCAATATCCTTCAGCTAT
>NC_031994.1:76695539-76730992 GCF_001879085.1 Nicotiana attenuata
TGCTCTTCCGATCTAGCTGGGGGTGACCAGCTTATGACTTTTGGCTTATTTTTGACTTATAAACACTTGGCTTATAAGCACTTTTAACTTTACCAAACGCATAAATAAGCCGAAAAATGCTTATAAGCTAGTCTGACCAGCTTATAAGCTTAGCCAAACACCCTCTTAATCTTTTTCTGACGGGCTGTTATTTGAACTGCTAAAACAAAGCAAAATAAGTATTGATATCAAATAAGATCATGTGTTTTATATTCTTGTTCTCCAAAACAAAATTTTATATTATATTCACACAAATTACATTAGTTATATTAAGTTCCTTGATATTTGACAAGTGGACAGTGGAGGTCCCACAACCTTTCCAACTTGGAAGAGAGGGCACAGAAGACATTGTTTAGTTTATGAAGAAAAAAAATATATTTTTACACTCGACTGTAGTAGGACTCTACCAAATAGAAGCGAAAAGCAAAAAAATAGAAGTGTCGATGAATTTTTGTACTACTACTTGAGTATAGGGGTGTTCATAGTTCGGTTTGGATCGGTTTTTTCCTAAAAAAAAACCAAACCAAGTAAGTCGGTTTTTCAAATATTAGAACCAAACCAAACCAATTAATCGGTTTTTTCTCGATTCGGTTTATGTCGGATTTTGTCGGTTTTTTTTTAAATATAAGACATACACTACCAAACACATATTCTGGCGACCATATTTTCAATGTAACACTATCAAATCAATTGCCCTTTGAGAAATCTATTATTTACTAAAATATATTGATGACAATTGAATCAAATAGTGAGTTTAAGTACTCAATTAAAAATAATTTTTTTTTTACATGAAATAAATTCTTACACTTAACAAAAGAAAACTACCAACCAAACTAGAATATAACGGTAAAAAACTGTACTAAAAGTGCAGTCGATTAACATTCACCATAAAATATTTGAACTTTGTATAAAAATATACATATATATAGGTCTAATAATAAATTTGAAATAGCTACTCCTATAGTCGGTTTGGTTCGGTTTTTTTTTCGGTTATTTTTTTATTAAAACCAAAACCAAACAAATTTGATTGGTTTTTAAAATTCAAAACTAAAACCAAACCAAACCAAAAAGTATCGGTTTTTTTGATCGGTTTGGTTTGGTTTTCGGTTTGGTTCGATTTTTCGGGTTTTTATGAACACCCCTACTTGAGTATAAGACCAATATTACTCAATTTTATTAGAGTCTGAAACCAAAATGCGGTTCTTTTGGACTCAAAAAACTTTTTTAGGTGGAAAAAAAGTTACCATTTTATATATGAACCGCGTTTTACCTTAACGCCCGTTTGGGACATTAAGGTAAAGCGCGGTTTGTTACTGCGTTTTATATAAAACGCGTTAATGAATCGTGCTTTACCTGGAAGCTGATAAGACGGCTATATAAAGCGCGGTTCATTACTGCGTTTATATAAAATGCAGTGACAAACCGCGTTTTACATGTTTTGTGGGCCCACCAATAACTCTTCTGCGCTTAACTGACATAACAATAATTCAAATATGTAAAACGCCCTTTTAAACTGCGTTTTACTCCAAAAATTTGACCCCCCCCCCCCCGGATTGGGCATTGCCTTATTTAAAGGCGTTAAGGGTTTTGAGAAAAATCATTCAAAAATACTCCAACTTCGTGATAAATTTTCTTGTTAAATTCTCAAGCTTTTTTCATAATGTCTGAAGAGCGAAAAGTAAGGGTTTCATTATATTGAGGGGGTGAGGTTGTGGTGGAGAATAACTCATTGAGCTATAGTTATCTCCACAGAGTCATGTTAAGTTGCCACTTACAATGGAGTACAATAGACTGGTATCGTTGTTATGCAATAAAATGAGGTTGAGCAAACGCTCGGTGAATCTTAAAATAACCGGAAGATATCCGTATTCTGTGACTCCGCAAGGGGCTGCTTGTTACGCGGAGTTTAACATCGAGGATGATGAAACTCTGAGAGATTTTTTGGGGACTCCAGATGAATACCAGGAACTTATTTTGATAATAATGTTGGAAATGTATGTGAAGGTTGAAGACGTTCGCAATAATGATGTTGTGCAAAGCAGGGATAACCCTCAATCATCGGGTGGTTATTCTGGAGCAGTTTTAGCCCAACAGGTTCCGGCTGAAAGAGTTTGGTCGGATCTAAACTTATCTCCATGGGCGAACGAGGAGCGAGCAAATGATTTTTCTCCTACTTTACTTAACCCACAAGACGACTGGTAAACTTTAATTTTCCTTTATGTTACGATGTTTATTTTTGTTGTATTGAATTTGTATTAACACTCATATATTCCACAGGGGGTACTGTCCAGATATGAAATTTACAAGTTATGACCCCACGCCCAGTTGGAATATGCATAGTTTTGGTGTGTTGAATCACGGTGGTCCATCCGGGAGTCATCACCAACAGGATAATGTCCATCATGGAATGTCAACACATTACGACTTGTAAGTGAAGTGATATAACTATATGTAAAGTATTTATCAATTTGAGTAGCTTATCATTTTGTTGTTTATGCAGTGAAAACGAGCAACTTGATGGTCTTGACCTCACTCAGTTGCCCATAGACGACGTATTTACTCGGGATTTGGCAGATGCGCAGAGTTAAGAAGATAATAGTGATTATGACAACAATGCCGATGAGTCTCGAGATGACACACTCTTCCTTGACGAGGGTGATGATGAGGAGGACGTGAATGTCGAACCTGAGCTGACGAGGGAGCATGCTCCACCTCCCGTTAGACTAGGAGTGTACGAGTCCCACGTGCCATTTCATTCAAGGCATATTCCATACCTTGATAATTTGCCAAGTATGTCGGATGTGGATGCCCTTACAAGGGATCTTGACAAAATTCGGTCAGCAATGTGGGATGAGTCTAGACCAACGGTGCTGGCAAAGGGCATATTTTTTCCCGATAAATTTCGCCTATCCAGGGCTTGTAAAATGTACAGCGTAAGAGAGTGTCGTGAGATGATAGTATGGGAGTCAAGTCCGGAGGTATACAAGGTTGTTTGCCGTAGATAGTTTACGGGTTGTCACTGGATGCTGCGTGCGACCAAGAAGGAAACAGGGTTGTGGAAAGTGGGTAAATATATTGGCACCCATGTTTGTGAAATGAACACATTCAATGGGAATCAACTTGGATGTTGACT
Source organism: Nicotiana attenuata (assembly GCF_001879085.1). Classification (NCBI taxonomy): domain Eukaryota; kingdom Viridiplantae; phylum Streptophyta; class Magnoliopsida; order Solanales; family Solanaceae; genus Nicotiana; species Nicotiana attenuata. Next base: position 76,698,712 of record NC_031994.1, read on the forward strand.
TGATTTCTCTTCAACTGATTCCACACTTGAAAGTGTCCATTTGGTACAAGATCAAAGAGTGTATTACATCCATCCACCAGGAATATGGGTGTACTATTACCAAAAGAAAGGCATATCTCGGGCGCAAACGTGCATTTGAAATTGTTTATGGTGACTGGGATAAGTCATTTGCATCTCTATCCAGGTACATGGCCGCACTGAAACACTTTAACCCCGGGACTGTTGTTGAATGGAAGCTTGAGCAGAGTGCAGAAATACCGAAATATATATTCAGATACGTGTTCTGGGCATTTAAACCAGCAATTGATGGCTTTGTGCATTGCCGTCCGGTAATTTTCATAGACGGTACTCATGTCTATGGAGAGTATGATATTAAGCTGTTGATCGCCATTGCAGTAGATGCCAATGGACAAATATTCCCACTAGCTTTTGCCATCTGTGCCAATGAAAGCCAAGAGACGTGGACGCTATTTTTGAACCACTTGAAGCAGCACGTTGTCAAACAACATTCAGGTATTTGTCTAATATCTGATCGGCATGGTGGTGCATCCGGATCTAATGATGGTAGAGGTGGCTGCAACTACAGGAACCGCTCCCAGGCCTAAACCTAACATAAAAAGTTGACGTAAAATTTAAGATATATTTTTACTAGGTATGTTAAAATGAATAGAGTATTCGAATATGTTGTCACCTGTAGTAGCGGCAAAAATCCAGCAACGTCATGCTGGGTGCCCATGCTCGCCCGGTGTCACGACCTCCGTTCACCCTCCATTAACATGTCGTGATGGCACCTAGTTCCTACAACTAGGTAAGCCTAATAGTGCAGAAATAACAATTTAACTTGAGGAAGAATCAATTTAAACTGAACATATGAAAAATAACAACTGAATATAAGGCCGCCCGGCCTATACAACTCTAAAGATATGCGGAAGTCTACAACTCAATCCCAAAACCCGGAAACTCACGGGAAACACAGGCTAATAGAATTACCATAAGTACTCTAATCTCCAGAATATCTACATCAAAAGTATGATAGGATAACAGCTCTACAGCTAGAATAAGGAAGAAGACTCTTCGGTCTGCGGACGCTGCAGATATACCTCGAAGTCTCCGTGTATCTCCTCGCCTCAAGGATAGTGCGCCTGAGAAGAGGTACCTGGATCTGCACATGAAAAACATGCGCAGGAAGGGCATGAGTACACCACAGCGGTACTCAGTAAGTGCCAAGCCTAACCTCGGTTGGGTAGTGACGAGGAAGGTCAGGGCCCTACTGAGGTAAAATATAGTATTAATTAACAGTATGAAAATCTGACAGAAATAATGAGTATAACAGTGAGATAAGGCAGGTCAACGAGGTAATAACAACTACATAAGACAGAGTAAACACAGAGTAAATACAACTCAATGTCAATGATACCAATGATGGTCTCCCAGGATACCGTCCTGTAGCCCTTTTCTCAACTGTCTAGTGGATCTCCCGGGATACCGTCCCGTAGTCCAAGTCATGTACCAAACCGAAGGATCTCCCGGGATACCGACTCGTAGTCCAACCATCAATATGCAGGGGGATCTATCGGGAATCTAACCTGCAGCCCCAAAGTAAAAGTGCAAGGGGATCTACCGGGAATCGAACCCGTAGTCCCAAAGTAAAAGTGCAGGGGGATCTACCGGGAATCGAACCCGTAGTCCCAAAGTAAACAGACAAGGGGGGAGCTATCGGAATCCCACATCCGTAGTCCCAATGTAAATGCACAACCACAACCAGAAATATACCAAGGAATGAAGTACGAAATACAAACACAGATAGAACTAGCCTAGCATGCTTCACGTAGAACAGTCAAAACAACTTAAGCAAATAGGCAATCAAGTCAACTAAACATGCTTTTCCTAAACTACCACAAGTTATAATTTCAAGTAGAGTAAGGCAAGTAAGAAAGAAACTAAATCTCAATAACATAAGTAAAAACCGGAATTTCATCAATCGGCTCAAGTACGCGCTCGTCACCTCACGTACAAGGCACTCAAAAATCAAGTAACAATCCTAAGGGGAAAGGTCCCCCACACAAGGTTAGACAAGCCACTTACCTCGAACCGGCTCAATATCAACTAGAAACCCGCCCTTGCCACGAGTATCCTACTCCAAATGGCCCAAATCTATTCAATTCAATTACACATTGTAAATAACATCGCAAACAACTGATTTTGCTATTTAATTCAAAGCTACGGCGTGATATTAGGTGAAATGACCTTCAGGCCAACGCCTCGGAATCGAATGATTTTTACATTTTCAGAACTCTCGTACTCTCACGAGTCTAACCATATAAAAATCTCCCAAATCGGAGGTCAAATGCCGACTCAAAACTCAATGGTTAAGCCTATGAAGTTTTACCCCAAATTCTTCCAATTTTGACCCCAAATTCGAATTTAAATGATGGATTTATCTACAAAATGATGAAATATAACTAGAAGGGATTAAAGAAACGTTACCCAATAATCTCATCTTCAAAATCCTCTGGAAATCGCCCTTACCTGAGCTCAAATTGATTTTTCAAACTTATGAAATCAAACCCTCGAAATTTCTATATCTGCATAGGTATTTCCGCTTCTGCGGACAAGGGACCGCATCTGCGGTCCCGCTTCTGCAGACCAATACACCGCTTCTACGATTTTCATTAAAGGGGAAGGGCCGTATCTGCGATGGCTGGGCCGCTTCTGCGATGCCTAAGCCGCTTCTGCGGCTCCGCTTTTGCGGAAATGGCACCGCTTCTGCGGCTTCTGAGGGAAAAGGGGACAAGCCGCTTCTGCGGCCACATAGCTGCTTCTGCGGCGCCGCATCTGCGGTTCCTAAGCCGCAGATGCGAAAATACCAGAAGAGGGACATTCAGCTGCTGCATTAACTTCAAAATTCCTCCGTTAACCACCCGAAATCATCCCGAGGCCCCCGGGACCTCAACCAAAAGCACCAATAACACCTAATACCTCATTCAAACTTGTACCAATCCTTAAACCACCTAAAATAACGTCGGAAACTCGATAAATTCAAGGATTTGAGCCTAAGAACTTCAAATTCCATCAAAATACATTTTCGATAAAAAACCTAACCAAAACACGTCCGAATGACCTGAAATTTTGCACACACATCCCAAATGACATGACGGAGCTACTGCAACTTCCGGAATTCCATTCTGGCCCTCGGATCAAAAATTCACTATCGGACCGGAAACTTCAAAAATTCAACCTTCGGCATTTCAAGCCTAAAAGAGCTACGAACTTCCAAAATACATTCCGAACACGCTCCCAACCCCGAAATCACCTAACGGAGCTAACGGAACCATCGGATTTCCATTCCGAGGTCGTCTTCACACTGTTCCGACTACGGACCACTTTTCCACACATAAGCTCTCTTTTAGGGACTAAGTGTCCCAAAACTCTCCGAAACTCAACACCGAACGTCCCGGCAAACCAAAATAGCAGAAATAAACTTAGGGGAAGCAGTTAATAGGGGATCGGGGCATAAATTCTTAAGACGACCGGCCGAGTCGTCACATCCTCCTACACTTAAACATTCGTTCGTCCTCGAACGAGCATAGAGAACATACCTGAAGTAGTGAAAAGATGAGGGTACTGGCTGCGCATATCCCGCACGGTCTCCTAAGTCGCCTCCTCGGCCGGCTGACCCTGCCACTGAACCTTCACTGAAGCTATGTTCTTTGACCTCAACTTTCTGATCTGCCTGTCCAATATAGCCACTGGCTCCTCATCAAAGGATAGATCCTTGTCCAACTGGACTGAGCGGAAATCCAACACGTGAGACAGATCACCGTGATACCTCTGGAGCATCGAAACATGAAATACCGGATGAACTCCGGCCAAACTAGGAGGCAAGGCAAGCTCATAGGCAACCTCCCCAACTCGCCACAAGATCTCAAAAGGGCCAATAAACCTCGGACTCAACTTCCCTTTCTTCCCAAACCTTATGATGCCTTTCATAGGCGAAACCCGAAGCAGAACCCGCTCACCAACCATATATGAAACATCACGAACCTTCCTGTCCGCGTAACTCTTCTGTCTGGACTGGGCTGTATGGAGTCTATCCTGAATCGTCTTAACCTTCTCCAATGCATCGTGAACTAACTCTGTGCCCAATAGCCTGGCCTCACCCGGCTCAAACCAACCCACCGGAGATCTACACCTCCTACCATATAAAGCCTCATACGGCGCCATCTGAATGTTGGACCGATAACTATTGTTGTAAGATAACTCCGCCAGTGGCAAGAAATGATCCCAAGACTCTCCAAACTCAATCACACACGCACGGAGCATATCCTCGAGAATCTGAATAGTGCGCTCGGACTGTCCGTCCATCTGGGGGTGAAATGTTGTGCTCAACTCCACCCGAGTGCCTAACTCCTGCTGCACGGCTCTCCAGAACCGCGATGTGAACTGTGTACCTCTGTCCGAATAATAGAAACTGGAATACCATGCAGACGGACAATCTCCCGGATATAAATCTCCGCCAACCGCTCCGATGAATAAGTGGTACACACAGGAATGAAATGAGCAGACTTGGTTAGCCGATCCACAATGACCCAAATGGCATCAAACTTCTTCAAGGTTCGTGGGAGTCCCGATACGAAGTCCATGGTGATGCGCTCCCACTTCCACTACGGAATCTCTATCTGTTGAAGCAACCCACCCGGGCGCTGGTGCTCATACTTCACCTGCTGGCAGTTGAGGCATCTAGACACATAACCAACTATATCTTTCTTCATCCGCCTCCACCAGTAGTGCTGCCTCAAGTCCTGATACATCTTCGCGGCACCCGGATGGATGGAATACCGCGAACTATGGGCCTCTGCTAGAATTAACTCTCGAAGGCCACCAACATTGGGCACACAAATCCGGCCCTGCATCCTCAATACTCCGTCATCTCCAATGGTCACATCTCTGGCATCTCCACGCTGAACCTTGTCCTGAAGGACAAGCAAATGAGGGTCATCATACTGCCGCTCCCTGATACGATCAAATAAGGAGGACCGGGAAACCACACAAGCTAGAACCCGACTGGGCTCCGAAAGATCCAATCTCACGAACTGGCTGGCTAAGGCCTGAACATCCATTGCCATAGGCCTCTCTGAAGCTGGTAAATATGCCAAAATCTCCGCCTGGCGACTCAAGGCATCCGCCACTACATTGGCCTTGCCAGGGTGATACAGAATAGTAATGTCATAATCCTTTAGCAACTCTAACCACCTCCTCTGACGCATATTGAGATCCTTTTGCTTGAGTAAATACTGCAAACTCCGATGATTAGAATAGATCTCACAAGGCACACCATACAAATAATGACGCCAGATCTTCAAGGCATGAACAATGGCAGCTAATTCAAGGTCGTGGACAAGGTAATTCTTTTCATGTATCTTCAACTATCTGGATGCGTAGGCAATCACCCTACCGTCCTGCATCAACACCGCTCCAAAGCCAACTCTCGAGGTGTCATAATAGATAGTATAAGACCCCGAACCTGTAGGCAACATCAAAATTGGGGCTGTAGTCAAAGCTGTCTTGAGCTTCTGAAAGCTCGCCTCACACTCCTCTGTCCACTGAAATGGGGCACCCTTCTGGGTCAATCTAGTCATAGGGGCAGCAATCGATGAAAATCCCTCCACAAAGCGACGGTAGTAGCCCGCCAAGCCAAGGAAACTGCGAATCTCTGTAGCTGAGGACGGCCTGGGCCAACTCTGCACGGCCTCTATCTTCCTCGGATCCACCCGAATACCCTCACTCGAAATCACATGGCCTAAGAATGCCACAGAACCCAGCCAAAACTCACATTTTGAGAACTCTGCATATAACTTCTTCTCCCTCAAGGTCTGAAGCACGGTCCTCAGGTGCTGCTCATGATCTTCCCGACTCCGGGAATACACCAGAATATCATCAATAAAAATAATGATGAACGAGTCAAGATATGTCTGAACACATTGTGCATCAGATGCATGAAAGCTGCTGGGGCATTGGTCAGCCCAAATGACATAATAAGGAACTCGTAATGACCATACCGAATCCTGAAGGCAGTGTTCGGGATATCTGGCTCACGAATCTTCAACTGATGGTAACCTGAGCGCAAGTTAATCTTAGAAAACACCTGTGCGCCTTGAAGCTGGTCAAACAGATCATCAATACGAGGCAAAGGATAACGGTTCTTCACTGTAACCTTATTCAGCTGGCGATAATCAATACACATACGCATAGAACCATCCTTCTTCTTCACGAACAAAATAGGAGCACCCCACGGTGAAACACTGGGTCGAATAAAACCCTTACACAGCAATTCCTGCAACTGATCCTTCATCTCCTTCAACTCAGGAGGAGCCATACGATACAGAGGAATGGAAATGGGCTGAGTGCCCGGCAACAGATCAATGCCAAAATCAATGTCTCTATCGGGCGGCATGCCCGGAAGATCAGCTGGAAACACATCGGGATAATCCCGTACCACTGGAACTGAGTCAACAGAAGGTGTATCAACACTGACATCTCTCACATAAGCTAAATACACGGCACACCCCTTCTCAACCATACGCTGAGCTTTAAGAAAAGAGATAACTCTACAGGGAGTGTGATCTAAAGTACCACTCCACTCAATACACGGAATACATGGCATAGCCAGCGTCACGATCTTGGCGTGACAATCAAGAATAGCAAAATGGGGCGACAACCAGTCCATGCCCAAAATAATGTCAAAATCCACCATACCAAGTAATAATAAGTCTCCTCTGGTCTCAAAACCACGAATAGTAACCAAACATGACCGATAAACGCGGTCCACAATAAGAGAATCCCCCACAGAAGTAGAAACATAAACGGGGGCACTCAAAGAATCCCGAGGCACACCCAAATGAGGAGCAAAGTAAGAAGACACATAAGAATAAATAGAGCCCGGATCGAATAGAACCGATGCCTCTCTGTGACAAACCAATATAATACCTGTAATGACGGAACTGGAGGCAACAGCCTCAGTACGAGCAGGAATAGCATAATATCTGGCCCGACCCCTCTCTCGAGGGCGACCTCTATCTCCCCGACCTCCGCCCCTAGCCGGCTGGACAGGTGGGGTAGCAGCTGGAGCTGTGACCATGGCCTTAGAACTCTGAGGAGCACGCTGTGGCTGAGCAGTCTGTGAAGATGGGCCCCTACTAAGTCTGGGGCAGTCCCTAACCATGTGGCGTGTATCACCACACTCGAAACAAGCTCTGGGAGGATGCGGTGGCTGTGACTGACTGGGGCCAGGTCTGCTGGACTCAGCCTTGGAAGCACCCCGCGCAGGAGGCGCGCTAGAAACTGGAGGTGCATAGTAAGGCTCCTGAGGTGTAGGCGGAGCTGGAGCACTGCCGGCTGCTGGAAGAGCTGAATGAACAGGGCGACCCGCATAACCTCTGCCATAACGACCTGCTGATGGGGTACGGGCACCAGAGTAGTGACCCGACTCTCGAGACCTCTTGGCCTCCCTCTCCCCTTGCTCCCTGGCAAGCATACCCTCAACCCTCCTAGCAATGCTCACTACCTGGTGATAAGGAATGTCCATCTCCAACTCTCGAGCCATGCTAGATCTGATGGGTAGAATAAGACCCTCAATGAACCTGCGAACTCTCTCCCGAACTGTAGCAACCAAAGCCGGTGCATGCCTGGCCAACCTGGTATAACGGATAGCATACTCCGAAACGGTCATAGCACCCTGGCGCAAATGCTCAAACTCTGCGCGCCATGCATCCCTGAGACTCTGGGGGACAAACTCTCTCATGAACATATCCGAGAACTGGGTCCAAGTCAGTGAAGCAGCCTCGACTAGACTGTCTATCTCATAAGTGCGCCACCAATCATAGGGGGCTCCCCGAAGCTGAAAAGTAGTGAAAGAAACCCCGCTGGACTCCACTATGCCCATAGTGCGAAGAATACGATGACACTCCTCTAGAAATCCTAAGGCATCGTCTGATGCTAATCCACTGAACACTGGGGGATCATACTTCTTGAACCTCTCAAGTCTGCGCTGCTCGTCCTCTGAAGCAGATGACCCATCCTCGGGCTGAACTGGTGCTGCAGGCGATGCCAGAATAATCTCGGGAGCCTGCTCAACCTGCACTCGCTGCTCAGGAGTGCGGACGGCGAGATTCTGTGCTTCTCCCCCGGCCTGGGATGTGGCTGCAGCAAGGGGAAGCAACCCTGCCTGAGCCAAGGTGGTGTACATACTCATGAACTGAGCTAAAGTCTCCTGGAGCGCTGGAGTAGTAGTGGCAGTAGTAGGTGTGCCAGGTGCCTGGGCTCCGGCTGGATCTGCTGGTGGTACCTTGGCGGCAGCTCGCGTAGGTGCTCTGGCTGCACCACGTGCGCGTCCCCGACCTCTCCCCCGGCCTCGGCCTCTGACGGCTGCAGTAGGGGGCGCGGGTGTCTGATCATCTCGAGTGGCACGTGTCCTCACCATCTGTGAGAGAATAGAATTCAGAAGTTTAGAATTGATGTCAAAATATCGCACGACAAGGAATTCAAATGAAAACAAAGATTTTTCCTAAACAGTTACATAGCCCCTCGTAGATAAGTACAGACGTCTCTGTACCGATCAGCGAGACTCTAGTAAACCGGCCTGTGTTCCGTGACTCCTATGAACCTAGAGCTCTGATACCAACTTGTCACGACCCCCATTCACCCTCCATGAACATGATGTAAACTAGTTCCTACAACTAGGTAAGCCTAACAGTGCGAAAATAACAATTTAACTTGAGTCTCTTAGTGCAACTCAACTCTTCTCCGAATGGCTGAATGCCGGGTTTGAATTCCTCCCTTCTAGTTACCGCCCCGTGGGTTCCTTCACTTCAAACCAGACTTTTTTATATTTGAAGATATAAATTATATTCTTTGTGGCAGGTGGTATCATATATCATATATATAAAAAATAATCGATTAAAACTGAACATATAAAAAATAACAACTGTATATAAGGCCGCCCGGCCTATACAACTCTAAAGATATGCGGAAGTCTACAACTAAATCCCAAAACCCGGAAACTCACGGGAAACACAGGCTAATAGAATTACCATAAGTACTCTAATCTCCAGAATATCTACATCAAAAGTATGATAGGATAACAGCTCTACAGCTAGAATAAGGAAGAAGACTCTTCGGTCTGCAGATGCTGCAGATATACCTCGAAGTCTCCGTGTATCTCCTCGCCTCAAGGATAGTGCGCCTGAGAAGAGGTACCTGGATCTGCACATGAAAAACATGCGCAGGAAGGGCATGAATACACCACAGCGGTACTCAGTAAGTGTCAAGCCTAACCTCGATTGGGTAGTGACGAGGAAGGTCAGGGCCCTACTGAGGTAAAATATAATATTAATTAATAGTATGAAAATCTGACAGAAATAATGAGTACAGCAGTAAGATAAGGCAGGTCAACGAGGTAATAACAACTACAAAAGACAGAGTAAACACAGAGTAATATAGTTCAATGTCAATGATACCAATGAGGGTCTCCCAGGATACCGTCCTGTAGCCCTTTTCTCAACTGTCCAGTGGATCTCCCGGGATACCGTCCCGTAGTCCAACTCATGTACCAAACCGAAGGATCTCCCGGGATACCGACCCGTAGTCCAACCATAAAAGTGCAGGGGGATCTACCGGGAATCGAACCTATAGTCCCAAAGTAAAAGTGCAGGGGGATCTACCGCGAATCGAACCCGTAGTTCCAAAGTAAACAGACAAAGGGGGGGGGGGGAGCTACCGGTATCCCACATCCGTAGTCCCAATGTAAATGCACAACCACAACCAGAAATATACCAAGGAATGATGTACGAAATACAAACACATATAGAACAAGCCTAGCATGCTTCACGTAGAACAGTCAAAACAACTTAAGCAAATAGGCAATCAAGTCAACTAAACATGCTTTTCCTAATCTAGCACAAGTTATAATTTCAAGTAGAATAAGGCAAGTAAGAAAGAAACTAAATCTCAATAACCTAAGTAAAAACCGGAATTTCATCAATCGGCTCAAGTACGCGCTCGTCACCTCACGTACAAGGCACTCAAAAATCAAGTAACAATCCTAAGGGGAAAGGTCCCCCACACAAAGTTAGACAAGCCACTTACCTCGAACCGGCTCAAAATCAACTAGAAATCACGCCCTTGCCACGAGTATCCGACTCCAAATGGCCCAAATCTATTCAATTCAATTACACATTGTAAATAACATCGCAAACAACTGGTTTTGCTATTTAATTCAAAGCTACGACGTGAAATTAGGTGAAATGACCAAAATGCCCTTCAGGCCAACGCCTCAGAATCGAATTGTTTTCACATTTTCAGAACCCTCGTACTCTCACGAGTCTAACCATATAAAAATCTCCCTAATCGGAGGTCAAATGCCCACTCAAAACTCAAGGGTTTAGCCTATGAAGTTTTACCCCAAATTCATCCAATTTTTATCCCAAATTCGAATTTTAATGATGGATTTAACTACAAAATGATGAAATATAACTAGAAGGGATTAAAGAAACGTTACCCAATAATCTCCTCTTCAAAATCCTCTGGAAATCGCCCTTACCCAAGCTCAAATTGATTTTCTCTAACTTATGAGATCAAACCCTCGAAATTTCTATATCTGCACAGGTATTTCCGCTTCTGCGGACAAGGGACCGCATCTGCGGTCTCGCTTCTGCGGACCAATATACCGCTTCTGCGGTTTTCATTAAAGGGGACAGGGCCGCATCTGCGATGGCTGGGCCGCTTCTGCGGCTCCGCTTCTGTGATGCCTATGCCGCTTCTGCGGCTCCGCTTTTGCGAAAATGGCACCGCTTCTGCGGCTTCTGAGGGAAAAGGGGACATGACGCTTCTGTGGCCATATAGCCGCTTCTGCGGCGCCGCATCTGCGGTTCCCAAGCCGCAGATGCGAAAATACCAGAAGAGGGACATTCAGCTGCTGCATTAACTTCAAAATTCATCCGTTAACCACCCGAAATCATCCCGAGGCCTCCGGGACCTCAACCAAAAGCACCAATAACACCTAATACCTCATTCAAACTTGTAACAATCCTTAAACCACCTAAAATAACGTCGGAAACTCGATAAATTCAAGGATTTGAGCCTATGAACTTCAAATTCCATCAAAATACATTTTCGATCAAAAACCTAACCAAAACACGTCCGAATGACCTGAAATTTTGCACACACATCCCAAATGACATGACGGAGCTACTGCAACTTCTGGAATTCCATTCCGGTCCTCGGATAAAAAATTCACTATCGGACCGGAAACTTCAAAAATTCAACCTTCGGCACTTCAAGCCTAAAAGAGCTACGAACTTCCAAAATACATTCCGAACACGCTCCCAACCCCGAAATCACCTAACGGAGCTAACGGAACCATCGGATTCCATTCCAAGGTTGTCTTCACACTGTTCCGACTACGAACTACTTTTCCACACTTAAGCTCTCTTTTAGGGACTAAGTGTCCCAAAACTCTCTGAAACTCAACACCGAACGTCCCGGCAAACCAAAATAGCAGAAATGAACTTAGGGGAAGCAGTTAATAGGGGATCAGGGCGTAAATTCTTAAGACGATCGGCCGGGTCGTCACACTAAGTTTGAATGATGTTATGGGATATGTTGGTGTGTTTGGTTGAGGTCCTGAGGGCCTCGGGTGAGTTTCGGGTGGTTATCGGATCATTAGTTGGCTTTGGAAGTGGCAGATCTCTGGTCTCTGGTGTAGGAAGTGCGTACCGCACAAAATTGGTGCGGACCGCGAAGGTATTATGCGGCTGCGGTGGATTTTATGCGGACCTCGGAAGGTATGGCTCAGGGTCCGCGGCCGCGGCGGAATTATGCGGACCGCGGTAAAGAGTTTGCGGCCGCGATGGAGTTATGCGGACCGCTCACTGAAGGTTCAGAGAGCACTATATAAGTGAGGTTTAGGGCTTTATTTCATATATAGGACTTTGGGAGCTCAGTTTGAGGCGACTTTTTGGGAGTTTTTCAAGGAAACAATCTGGTTAGGTAATTCTAACTCGGTTTAGGCTAATAATCATGAATATATCATTGAATTCATCATTCGATTAGTGATTTGGGATGAAATTTGAGTAAAATTTGTGGAGTTTCATTAAATGAACTTTTGGATTTGGAAGCCGATTCGAGGTCGGATTTGAGTGAAACTAGTATGGTTAGTCTTATAATCGAATGGGTTGTCGGATTTTGCGACTTTAGTCGGATTTTGAGACGTGGGACCGAGGCACAACTTTTGAGTTGACTTTTTGACTTTTGACCTAAAGCTTAGCTTTAGCTCGTGTTGATTGTATCAAATTGTTTATGGCTAGATTCGAGGCATTTGGAGGCCGGTTCGACAGGCAAGGGCATCGCGGAGTAGAGATTTGACCGGTTTGAGGTAAGAAACGATTGTAAATCTAGTCCTGAGTTTATGAAACCCCGGATTTCGTATCGTTTTACTATTTTGAGGTGACGCGCATGCTAGGTGACGGGCGTGTGGGCGTGCACCGTTGGGGATTTGTGACTTGGTCTGTGCCGTAGCAACTACAAGTTGCGTATTTGGTTGAAACTATATGATATTTATGGGTTTTCGAAAGAGTTTCTGTAAATTGGGCTGAATGCCATATTTGGGCCTTGTGCCAGAGCTGTTTGGACCTTAGGGGCCTTTTCTTACTATCCTCTCACTAATCTTGGTTGAAAATCTATACTCAGTCTTGTTACACTTATTGATTTTATAACTCAGTCTTTATTACTCTGTTTTGATGCATATAAAATGTTGTTTTGGGCTTAGAACCATGTTTTTCTTACTGAGAGCTCGAGTGGCTTGAGAGGTTTATGACTAAGTCAGGCCGAGGGCCTGATTTGTGAGGATATTTATGGGATCGGGCTGCACGCCGCAGCATGTTGTTACTCATTCATGATTGAGTGAGGCTGAGGGCCTGATTGATTTATGCCACGAGGTTGCCTGTTATAGTGCTTGGGCTGAAGGAGCCCCTCCGGAGTCTACACACCCCCAATGAGCGCGGGTACCCTGAGTGTGAGTGATATGAGATTTGCCCGAGGGGCTGTTTATGAGTGATGTTTTGCCCGAGGGGCTGTTTATGATTTCACCATTTTGCTCACTGTTTCACTGAGCCTCTGTTTGAGAACTGTTGAAAAATATCTTCAAGTGATTCTTCTAAAACTGAGTTAAAAAAAATGATTTGATTCAAACTTCGCTTTTAAAAGCCTGTTATACTTTTATTGAGATTTCATGATATGAACTTATATGCTTTATTGCTCGTCACTGCTTCTCAACCTTTATTTACTTTGGTTACTTACTGAGTTGGTGTACTCACATTAATCCCTGCACCTTGTGTGCAGATCCAGGCGTATCAGGACCCGATAGCGGCTGTTGACTAGTCCAGTTTCTCGAAGTTGGCAAGGTAGTTGTTGGCGATCATAGCCCTGTTCTTCTCCCTCCTATCTTCCTATAGTTTATTTTGTAGTTGCATTTCCAGACTATGTTAGTCTCAGTATCTCGGACAGTGTTTAGTAGATACTCATGACCAGTGACACCCTGATGTCGGGCTTTTCTTTCCGCACTTTTGTTATTCATATGTTCTTTATGAAGTTTTATTATTAAATAGCGTGAAATTATCTTTGAAAATGAAATATTGTGTTATTTTTGGTAAAGAGTCGGCTTGCCTAGTTTCACGATAGGTTCCATCACGACAGGGTAGTTTCGGGTCGTGACACGTCATTTGAGTTAAGACATTATAAATATGGCCTCAGGTCATTATTTGTGCTTACCCCCAAGAAATTACTTGCATAGAGCCTCAAAGGCAACATTTTTATGGAATCTCTATAAAATTTTAAGATATATCTATTGTTACGCCCCGCAGTATTACGTCGATGTTATGATCTGCAGTAATATATTACGATTGATGTTACGTCCTGCAGTATTAAGTTACGACAGTGTTGTACCCAACAGTATTACATTACGGTGATGTTACGCTTCACAGTAATAAGTTAAGACGATGTTGCACCCTGCAGTATTGTATGTTGAATTTGTCGTAAGGTAATTGACATCAGTCCAAGGAAAAGATTATTTGGGGATTATAAGGATTATAAGTGATGAGTAAATTCGTGAAGGTAAGAGGTAAGTAATATCGAAGAAAACGAATTTTGTCGAAGTTTGGCATTTGGGGTAAAATATGGTCCGAGCTAAAATACCTGGTATTTATGGACTAGTGTCATACAAGATACTACATGACCATGCTAGTAAGGTGTATAAGGTATGTGGAAAGTGAGTAATATTTTATGTAATTTATGGTAATTTTTAAATTATGCGGGTAATTGATTAATTACCGGGTAACAAGACATTACCCGATTAACTAATAAGTGGATACGATTAAATCCCTCCCCCCAAGAAACCGTTCAGAAGGGCCACTACTTAAGAAATGACTCATCTTGATTTATGAGGAGGTGGCTATGAAAGACTTATTTGAACTATTAACAATGTCGTAACTTAAGTCAAAAGTCTAAAAGACTACTACACTTTAACATAATCTGACTTTGGCTTGTAAAAGCCTCAAAACATCAATATAGTTTCGGCTTAAAGCCAAGAACGTGAGAAGATAGAAATCATTTCAAACAAAACTTCATTTCTCAATTACCAAATCTAGCTGCTTTCAATTTTGTAAGTACAATAACCAAATTGTAGCTCAAGCAGACAATTCCATTTTCAAACCCAAATGATTCTTCAAGAATCAGAAACGATTTCTTCCTAAAATTTCAAACCAAGAAACGTTGGAACATGTTTTATGTTTAAATCCATTCTTCAGTTCAAGAACGTTCAAAGCAGAACAAATTTGTCCAAGATTTCAAAGAATTCAAGTGTAGTTTCGTTCATATTTCGCAGAAACAGGTATGTTAAGGCTAAGCTCTTCTTTCATTTTGGCATGATCTCGTCACTACACCAGTTTGATAACGAGGCATAAAGAAAAATTCATATCTCAGAATCTACGTATATTTTTCTAGTCTCGCAAATTGCATATATTTTTCTAGTTCTGTAAGTTACAATATTCTCCTTACCGGGACTTCATATTCAATTAAGTATTTTCCTATTCCAATCAAGAGAGTAGAGAATTTATATATATATACAGTATTAAACGTATTTTCATTACCATCGAGCTATAATCGATGGGCAGGCCCCTATTGGGCAACCTCTGATCAGATGGTAAGTTATATACCGAGCCTACTGTGGGCGAGCGCTTATGAGCGAGCCCAGTTGGTCGGGATACAGAGCCTGGTATGGCCGAGCGCCTATGAGCAAGCCTACTACGGCAGAGCAGTTATATATATATCAAGCCTACTTTGGCCGAGCACTTATGAGCGAGCCCAGTTGGTCGTCATACAGAGCCTAGTATGACCGAGCGCCTATGAGCGAGCCTACTACGTCAGAGTAGTTATATATATATATATATATACCGAGCCTTATAGGGCCGGACAGCTATTTTACTTACTATATTGAGAGAGTTGAGAGAGTATCATCAGGTAAGCATATCTTCAGATTATCTTTGACTTCCAACTACTTGCAGTTATTATATTATCATTTCAGTTTTAGCTTTCAGTATATTGCCTTACACACTCGGTATATTAGTTCGTACTGACGTCCCTTTTGCCTGGGGACGCTGCGTTTCATGCCTTCAGGTCCAGACAGACAGGTCGAAGAGCCCTTCAGGTAGTCTATCAGCTCAGCGGAAGATGTTGGTGCGCTCCATTTGCTTCAGAGTTGCGTGTTTGGTTAGTATGATTTAGACGTGTATTGTTTGGTATGGCGGGACTCTGTCCCGACCTTTATGACATTTATGTACTCTTAAAGTCTTGTAGACATATGTCGTGTACATGAAATATTGTACGGCCTTGTCGGCCTATGTTTTGAATTTATAAATGATCATGTTGGCCTATTAGGCCCGTATGTCACGTGTATATGATAATGTAATAAGAAAGATACATTATGTTGGTACTCGGTTGAGTGAGGTACAGGGTGCTCGTCACGGCCCATCGATTTAGGACGTGACAAAAGTGGTATCAGAGCAGTTCTATCCTAGGGAGTCTACAAGCCGTGTCTAGTAGAGTCTTGTTTATGGGTGTGTCGTGCACCACACTTATAAGCAGGAGGCTACAGGTCATTTAAGATTTTTACTCTTTCTTCTTACTCTAGATCGTGTGGTAGAGCTCAGTCATAGGAATTCAAATTCCTAAATCCTATTCGTAATAAGACGATACCTATATCCGGAAAGAAGGTTGGAAAGAGAGATTGTTGTGGAAAAGCTGAGTCAGAGGAATTGGATTTTTGTATGATGCCTACGATAAGTAAATGTGAGGTCTTTAGCAGATCATGGGTGTACTGAAAGGTGTAAGCTTCCTGATAAGAAGCCTTAAGGCAAGAATGCCTATCCATATTTATGGTGAAAGACAATGAGAGATTAAGAAGATAAATACAAGTTTCAACAAGCAAAAGAAGCAAGATGAAGAAGGGTACGAGGCGCCCAGTTAATGAAGGTTAACAGTGTTTATAATTTAGGCAGAGGAACATAAGCTTTTTGAGTTATATTCAACAGTAACAAAGGTATGATACATGGATAAAGACGGTAGGAAAAAAAAAGAAATGACAGTATTACACAGTCTAGTCAAGTGAATGAAGAGACGAGAGGTGACAGGCCTTAGAACAACAAAAGAGCATACGCCATGAAGTCATATCCTCATTTTAAGGAATAAGTTCGTGACTCCAACGTGATTACCAATAGGAAAAGCTAGACCCCAGGATAATAGAGATCAGTATGGGCTGGTGAATAAGACAAAGTAAACATGAATTAGGGATTAAGTGATTTGATAATGGTCGACATCATGAGAATTTCAGATTTTGTGCCGGCAATGATAGAATAGACAACAGAAGAAGATTCATGAGAAATTCAGAGAATGGTCATTCAGGAAGTCACTTCTCTAAAGCAAGCAATGTGAACAAAGTTAAGCTTAAGCGACTGTATGTGTCAGTTACACTAAGTGTTACCCTTGCGAGTAAGGAATTTTGTCATCCTTGGTACAGAAGAATTTCCGCAATGCGAGTAAGGGTCATCAATGATGTGAAAAGATGCCAAAGAGGAAGAAGTAAAACATCTATAAGTAGATCATCATAGCACTAAATCCTAGTACTCCCCTAAAGGGGGGAATATGGAGGGATGTAACATTAAGTCAGAATTAAATGGTTTTAGTAACTATGGAATGGTAAAGGAAGAATGCGATAAAAATGAAAGGGATGAGATTGCACTTATTTAAATCCCACAGATATGATACAATTCCAGAATATTGTGCTAGCACGACGTCAAGGAGAAGAAGTAAAGGTTCCTGCCCGAGCTGTTATTAATAAATAAGGAGTCAGTGCGAGACGTAAGTTAAGACAAAAGAAATAACCCAAAAAAGGTTACGAGGGATATTGATATGAGAATGGGCCAACGAGTAGTTAGTAATTGGTCAGGAAGATCCCAGTTATGGCTAAACAGGAGGTTACAGACGAGTCATCAGATCGTGTAAGATAAACATAGTAGAACCCAACGTGTAGAATTCAACCTCAAAGAATATCATTATAATACTTGAGATATATTCAAACAAGATCGTGGTAGTTAACCGTATGAGTGTTACGGGGATAAAACAAAGTGCCACTGGGAAGGCAATCAAAATATCAGTTCAGAAGCAGCCATACAAGCACAAGGGCATGGAAGTAAGCAACTACGGATGATTATAGGCAAGTAAGGACATCAAAAAGGTCCGTAATAAGCCCACAGCTCTACGAGAGTCAAGGGTTCTCCCTAAGAACTACAACGAAAGACTAGCTGAGGAAATAAGGAAGAAGGCTTCAACCTAAGCACAATGACCTAAAGAGAAAATGGTCGTGTAACAACAGTCTCGCAACAACATTGTAAGCACTCCAAAGGAAAGTGGCACCTACCGTGGCTAATGAACGAGAAGTAAAGTTAAAAGTAATATTCGAGATCATATGAGTTATATGAAAACTCTGGCATGTGTGGACACTAAGATAAGCTAAGTATGGACGCAACAATGGGCAGAAAGACCAGGAAAAGTAATAGCTTATGTTGAAAGTAATCTTAGATGGAACGAAAGAAATTATTCGATCAATGATCCAGAGTTGGTTGCGTTAAGAACTCACTAAAGGGTTTGGAGTTTTATACATGCAACATATTCAGCCATAGAAGATTCTGGTATAAGTTAAAAAAAAAGACTAGAGCCCAGGTCATAAACGAAGGATTAAATTATTAAAGGATTGTATCATGCATATTTCTCAAGCCCATGAAAGGCTAGACAAGATAACTAATACCATGAACCACAGATCGGAAGATATCTTAATCCTACATAAAGGTTGATCAGAGGGAAGAGGAAGGTAAAAGACTAGAAGCGCTGGGATTCAATATCCAAGAATGATAGCGGCATCGTCAGTGGCATATCTTCTAGTCAATGATTTCTAGGCATCGAGATGTCTAGCGAAGAAAGTAAAGAAAGTTAGAGACGATGTGATGTCTCGCTTGATGTTCTAAAATAACACAAGGAAATTCAAGCAAGTTGAAAGGAGATTATGAGTAGTATAAATAGATATGTATAGGTCACAAGCTAAAGTATGGTAAAGCGACAAGGTTTTAGGAGGACAGGAATACGGATATGAAAGGGCAGTGAGAAGGTGACGAGAATGGATTAGTCCTCAGGATTAGGCCCATGAAAACAAGGGAGCTAATGGCTTCTCTATGTAATAGTAAGCTCAGTATAGCCTGAATGGACTCAAAGGAGTTACTCTTCATAAGTAGCATTTAGAAAAGATGGAATGCTGCCCTAATAGTAGAATAAGGGTGTAATTGTGATAGATAAAGGATGACATTTGGGCCTTCGATTGAGTAATGATTTAAAGAAAAGGGGGTTCATGAATTGTACGGGATTAAAATACCCACCTTGGAATGCTATGGAATACGGTTATTACAGTACAGTATCGCCGCTAAGTGGATCAGGAAAATTACTTCGAATATTCCTTGATGTAACGTAAGCCCTAGTGGCAAAGTATTACGTAAGAAGTTTCAATTTATCAGTGGTATATTGTAGATCAATATTGTGGTGAATCAATAATGGATGGACAAAAGTCACAAAGTATGAGATGAGAATTAGGCCGTCATTCTAAAGATGAGCAGTAACGAGGAAGCACTAAAGGACTTAATTTATACATATGGAATAAGCAACGACAGTAAGCTGGGATTTGGTAGCAGACCTCAGCAACGATAAATTAAAGTAAGAGTTATGGCAGTAATTCATACGATTGGCCAAACGGACCTATGCGATAAGATATAGCAATATTCGTTAATTCAATAAAGTACCGAGCGAAGAACTTCAATATACTCGTAGATGCCCAAAGGGACATCTTATCAAGCTCTACATATGAAGCCTAGAGATTAGGCACACTTACAAGGTCAAAATCGTACAGGCTGCATGATGAAAGGTAGCAACAGTTACGAGATTGGAAGGATTCCGACTACAAGTTGTGGTGTGAGAAGGAGGCCTAAGGGGGGAATGCCCTAGACCTTGGAATTATTCACAGAACAGTCGCATAGATGGCAAGGGAAGTTCTAAAGTATTCGGAAAGATATAAGTTATGAAAATGATAAGTGCATCAGTCAATATTCGAGGATGAATGTTCCAAAAGGGGGAATAAGTTTATGCCCCGCAGTATTACGTCGATGTTTCTGATCTGCAGTAATATATTACGATTGATGTTACGTCCTGCAGTATCAAGTTATGATAGTGTTGTACCCAACAGTATTACATTACGGTGATGTTACGCTTTGCAGTAATAAGTTACGACGATGTTGCACCCTGCAGTATTGTACGTTGAATTTGTCGCAAAGTAATTGACATCAGTCCAAGAAAAAGATTATTTGGGGATTACAAGGATTATAATTGATGAGTAAATTCGTGAACGTAAGAGGGTAAGTAATATCAAAGAAAATGAATTTTGTCGAAGTTTGGCACTTTGGGGTAAAATACGATCCGTGCTAAAATACCTAGTATTTATGGACTAGTGTCATACAAGATACTACATGATCATGCTAGTAATGTGTATAAGGTATGTGAAAAGTGAGTAATATTTTAAGTAATTTGTGGTAATTTTTAAATTATGCGGGTAATTGATTAATTACCGGGTAACAGGATATTACCCGATTAACTAATAAGTGGATAAGATTAAATCCCTCCCCCAAGAAAACGTGGCAGAAGGGCCACTACTTAAGAAATGACTCATCTTGATTTATGAGGAGGTGGCTATGAAAGACTTATTTGAACTATTAACAATGCCGTAACTTAAGTCAAAAGTCTAAAAGATTACTACACTTTAACATAATCTAACTTTGGCTTGTAAAAGCCTCAAAACATCAATATAGTTTGGCTTAAAGCCAAGAACATGAGAAGATAGAAATCATTTCAAACAAAACTTCATTTCTCAATTACCAAATCTAGTTGCTTTCAATTTGTAAGTACAATAACCAAATTGTAGCTCAAGCAGACAATTCCATTTTCAAACCCAAATGATTCTTCAAGAATCAGAAACGGTTTCTTCCTAAAATTTCAAACCAAGAAACGTTGGAACATGTTTTATGTTTAAATCCATTCTTCAGTTCAAGAACGTTCAAAGCAGAACAAATTTGTCCAAGATTTCAAAGAATTCAAGTGTAGTTTCGTTCATATTTCGCAGAAACAGGTATGTTAAGGCTAAGCTCTTCTTTCATTTTGGCATGATCTCGTCATTACACCAGTTTGATAACGAGGCATAAAGAAAAATTCATATCCCATAATTGACGTATATTTTGCTAGCCTCGCAAATTGCGTATATTTTCCTAGTTTTGTAAGTTATAATATTCTCCTTACCGGGACTTCGTATTCAATTAAGTATTTTTCTATTCCAATCAAGAGAGCAGAGAATTTACATATATACAGTATTAAAAGTATTTTCATTACCATCGAGCTATAATCGATTGGCAGGCCCCTAGTGGACAACCTCTGATCAGATGGTAAGTTATATACCGAGCCTACTATGGCCGAGCGCTTATGAGCGAGCCCAGTTGGTCGAGATACAGAGCCTAGTATGGCCGAGAGCCTATGAGCGAGCCTACTACGGCAGAGCAGTTATATATATACCGAGCCTACTATGGTCGAGCGCTTATAAGCGAGCCCAGTTGGTCGAGATACAGAGCCTAGTATGCCCGAGCGCCTATGAGCGAGCCTACTAGGCAGAGCAGTTATATATATATATACCGAGCCTTATAGGGCCGGACAGCTATATTACTTACTATATTGAGAGAGTTGAGACAGTATCAGCAGGTAAGCATATCTTCAGATTATCTTTGACTTCCAACTACTTGCAGTTATTATATTATCAGTTCAGTTTCAGCTTTCAGTATATTGCCTTACATACTCGGTATATTATTTCGTACTGACGTCCCTTTTGCTTGGGATGCTGCGTTTCATGCCCGCAGGTCCAGACAGACAGGTCGAGAGCCCTCCAAGTATCAGCGGAAGATGTTGGTGCGCTCCATTTGCTTCAGAGTTGCGTGTTTGGTTAGTATGATTTAGACGTGTATTGTTTGGTATGGCGGGACTCTGTCCCGACCTTTATGATATTTATGTACTCTTAGATGCTTGTAGTCATATGTCGTGTACGTGAAAGATTGTACGGCCTTGTTGGCCTATGTATTGACTTTATAAATGATCATGTTGGCCTATTAGGCCCGTATGTCACGTGTATATCATGATGTAATAAGAAAGATACGTTACATTAGTACTCGGTTGAGAGAGGTACCGGGTGCCCGTCACGGCCCATCGGTTTGGGTCGTGACATCTATGGTCGGCTAATGAGTGTATTCAGTGTGCAGAAACTTTACAGGAAACTTAATGCAATCGTGGAACTATATCTTAGCAGTGAACTGGGGCAATTTTTTGAAGAGGACTGTCAAACTCTCTAGCAAAGGTCAAGAATCTACTTCGAACTCCGCTTGGCCTGACTCTTAAAAGTCCTAATCCAATCTTCAATTCAAACATTTTTCTTTCAGTAATGGTACGCAATGTCTCTATAATTCGACACTGGGGCAGCATTTTAGTAGAGCTGCCAAAAT
Source organism: Nicotiana attenuata (assembly GCF_001879085.1). Classification (NCBI taxonomy): domain Eukaryota; kingdom Viridiplantae; phylum Streptophyta; class Magnoliopsida; order Solanales; family Solanaceae; genus Nicotiana; species Nicotiana attenuata. The sequence goes on from NC_031994.1 coordinate 76,720,950, forward strand.
GGGTTAGCCAGCCCAAGCCTCGTGGGATTTTAAATTTGGTGGGTTAGGGCGGGCCAGCCCTCCATCTATATGGACCTTAAAATTGCTAGCCCAGCCCATCCCTAAGAGGGCCGCGGGCTAGGGCGGGCCGTCCCTTCAATTATTTTAGAAAAAAATATTTCTCCAAATCTTTAGATATTTTTTCGTGATATAATCTCTTGATCATATGAACGACTTCTGTTTATTTAGAGTGTACAAGAATTGTGATATTTGACAAGAAATCTCGTAATTGAAATGTAAATTTTCTATATCTCTAGCTCTTCTTTTTTTAATGTTACATGAATATTTTTTAGTACTTTTCTTTCACTTTTCTTAGGTTCAGGGATTGCCTCAATAAGTTTATATGTTAAGATTTTTTAATTTAGGTTTAACATTATTTGTCGATTTCATCATTATAGTCCATGAAATTTTTACAATTCATGAAATTTGTTAGTATTGTCAATTTTTTTGGCTATTAAAGCTTGACCTTTTTCTATAGTGAAGAGCAAATTAATAATTAATAATATATTAAAGTAACCAAACTGATCATTGGCCACTTAAAATAATATTTTCTTTTGAAAAAAATATTATTGGCCACTTAAAATTTTCCTAGTTCGTTGTTAATTTAGCAAAAGAAAAACTAATCTTGTCATACTACATGCATATCAAAAATATATATTCTAGTTGATATGGAAGGGTAAATGATCAATCTAATGTTGGAAAATGGGGATTATAGTTAATATTTTTTTTTAGTTTTTACTTTTTTTAAATATTTAAATTTGAATATAATTAATTTTTGGCCCACGAGCCCTCGGTCAAGCCTCAAGGGCCAGCGGGCTAACTTGGGCCGGGCTTATTAGCCTCAGTTTTAAATGGGCTAAAAGAATTCCAACCCAGCCCAGCCCCAGCCCCAGCCCTACCCAAGTAGCGGGCTGGGTTGGGTTGGCCTCACGGGCCAAGCCCATTTTGATGGCTCTATATTTTAGGATCCGTATCAATAGTTGAGTCCTACTCAAGGCTACCATAAGTCTCGAACTACATATGGCCTGATTCTCGTACAACCAGAGATATGTAGGCAACTCGGAGACCGGAGTGCGGCCATAACCATCCAAAATTCCCGTTTACTCCTGTATTTTTTTTATGTTGTCTAAGCCCTTAACATATATTTAATGGATAGGACAAATTGTCTACTAAGTTAATATTCTTTATCCGAAAACTCTTTTATCGTCTCCGGTAAAGGGGGGACAACTGTTAACATCTGATTTTGTCCTACCTTTCACCGAATTAATTTCCTTGTGCATCCAAGTCATTAATAATTTAATACTCTATTTCACTATTTTATAATTATTATTATTATTATTATTATTATTATTATTATTATTATTATTATTATTATTATTATTACAATAATTACTATCAATTATAGCATTATTATTATTACATCATTACCTCTTTATTATTAATGGTGAGTTATTATCTAATACGTAATATTAGTCTATATATTGTCTTATTTAAATTTGATGTAAATTAATTACATATAACTTATATATGTTTAAAGTAATATTGAGTTTAAATTATAAGGTAAAGGAAGCCCAAAGAAGTTATATTGAAGAAGGGAAAGGCCATGGAAATTCGGCCATTTGAAGCCCCAAAACTTCTTCCACCATTTTATCATGTAGCTAGTTCATTTAATATCAATTCAGATCAACCTACCAGCCCAATTCCTAGCCCAATACTTTTGGCCAACAGCCCCAATAACCCAATTATCAACAACCCAAACCCATGGAACTCTCTAGAAGAGACAATCTCAACCGTCAATTACCAACAGCTATGTTCTTCGATCTAGAATTTTCTCCACTTGTAACAAGACCTAAGTGCCCTTCCTAATCTCAAAATTCAAATTAAGTGTGGTCAAGATTTTCCAATCCACTATATAGAAAGAAATCTTTCCCTTTTCCAACAAAATATCTCTTTTGCCTTTTCCCAAAATTTCTTTCACATGTTAATTGCCATTTTCTCCCAACTTTTCCTTTCTTTCTCTATGATCTTGCTCTCTTTCTCAATACACAAATAGTGCACCTTCATTTTTCCATAACTCTTGCCTGCCACCATGACCGACCACCTCAGGTCATCAGAACGGCTCTTTTAGCCGTTCAAATTTCAAGTCTCACAAGAGGAGCCCTAACTTAATTTTCCCCTATAAATACATGCATTGAAAGATATTTTAGGGGACTTCTGACAGCCATCTTCTCCTCTCTAAATTTTTTTTACTATTTTCCTATTAGCTATCTTCTAAAGAAAAGCTTTAACTTCAACACCCCTATTGTTGCTATTTAGTATTTGCCATAGCAGAAACTTGATTATCCTTTATTTATTTTAGTCTAGTATGCTTTTGTTCGAGAGGGAGGAGTAAAGTCAAGATCAAAGTTTGATAGCGCATCTAAGACCCGACTCAGTTCGCTGCCCTGCAAAAGGTCAGTATCTTCTCCTCTCGCTGTCGTTTTGATTCTAATTAGAGAATGTTTGATGCCTGGTGCATGTTCGATTCGAGGGCTATTAGTTTCTAATAAGCTTTTATGTTTGGTTCTATAAAAATGGCTCTAATTTATGTTTGTTTAAGGGAATGATTCTATAACTAAAGTTCTTAGCAATAATCCTTTAAGGAGATTATGTTGTGGTGCGTATTGTTAGAAGAATGCTTGACTGATATTTGATAAAACGCTCACATGAATATATTTTATTTCCCTGTGTATACTTCTCTGTTAGATTCCATAATTTTATGAACTAGCTATATCGGAAAATGATTCACTAATAACACTAGCTCAGGACCTTTTAGACATTGTGCTTAAAATTTTGAATACTTCGTTTGAAACAGATTTGGTTATATGTGTAGTGAATTGAAGATTTGCTCTACCTTTGTGTCTTTTACACCTTAGACAGCATGTCCATACGAACTTATTTTAATTCATTGTTCGAAAAAATAAAATTCTTTTCTTTATCATGACTGTAAGTGTTTGTGAATGACTATAGGTGATTTGTTCCTTACTTTAAGAAGATAGCACTCAGACAATAATTTATTGCTTATACATTGAAGAAAATCATACCTCTATTGGAGTATGAACACATTTCCCATTCTTATTTTTTTAAAGATACGGGGACCATGAGTCTGGATTCTCTTTCATTGGAGGTTTAGATATCATGCCTATAGGGATTAAGTGGCTTTTCTTAAAAACTGATTTAGGAGAATACATTTAGGACTTCTTGGTTAGATGTTGGGTATCCATGTTTGATTTCGCTAAGTTGAACCTTTTGACTGCTTTTTCTGTAACCCCGACTGAATTTAAAGTGGAGTAGTAACCTTCCTCGATTTGTCTAGCCTTGTCATAAATAGATTTAAATGATTGCTGTCACAATATTGTAACGACCCAACCGATCGTTTTACTTCTAGAACTCAGTTCCCCTAAATAAGACTCCTCGTATGTGCTTTAACTATTTTATGACTTGCGGGGATGATTAGTTCGGGATTTGGAAGGGTTCGGGTTGAGATCGGAACACTTGGTTCCTTAGGGTTGGCTAAAAAGGCTAAGTTCGACTTCGATCAACGTTTTGAGTAAACAACCTCGGAATAAAAATTTGACGGTTCCAATAGGTTCGTATGATAATTTCGGACTTGGGCGCCATCACCGCCTATAGGAAAAATTTGGGTCATGACATGCGATTTATGAAGGAAATAAATGCTCAAATAGATCATATTCCGGGTGCACCACCAGTGTTGAAGGTCCCGAACTCGAAGAAATATACCCAGTTGCCATTCAATCTAGTACAACACTAGAATTGATTTTGAAGCGGTTCAAAATGCTAGACGTATCAAAATATGACGGGACATAGGATTCACGAAGCGTATTACCACCTATACAACGGCGGTGAAAGGAAATGACTTGGATCAACATGAGATTAAGTCGGTCCTGCTAAAGAAGTTCAGAGAAACCCTCAAGAAGGGGGCCTGACATGGTACTCACTTTTACCTGAACACCCAATAGATTTATTTGAGATTCTCGAAGACTCTTTCATCAAGGCAAATGCCGGGACCAGGAAGGTCCAGGCTAGGAAGGCGGATATATTCAGAATTTCGTAAGGAGAGTTCGAGTTGTTGCGCGAGTTCTTGACCAGGTTTCAGTAAGAAAGGATGCTGCTACAGGTCGTGCCAGATGAATGGGCAGCTGAGGCATTTACTAAAGGGTTGAACCCGAGGAGCTCCGACGCTCCCAAAAACTAAAGGAAAGCCTGCTCGAGTTCCAAGCAACTAGATGGGCAGATGTTCATAACTATTGCGAATCAAAAATAAGAAGAGAAGATGATCAGCTCGGGTTCCGGGCATCAACTAAGGGACGGGATTGAGAAAAGAACAGGTTTAAAGACCCGGCCGGTCGTTTTGAGAGTATTAGCCCAGATCCCCTATTTAATGCTTTCCCTATATCTTTTTCTGCTTATGTGAGGTTCTGTTTTTGATTTTGGAATGTTTTGGGACACTTAGTCCCTAAAACGGAAGCTTAAGTTCTAGGATTTTGACCGTAGTTGGGACTGTGTGAAGACGACTTCAAAATGGAGTTTCGTCGGTTGCGTTAGCTCCGTTGGGTGATTTTGGACTTAGGAGCATGTACGGATTGTGAATCGGAGGTCTGTAGATAAATTAGGCTTGAAATAGCGAAAGTTGAATATTTGGGAAGTTTGACCGAGAGTGGACTTTTTGATATCGGGGTCGGATTTTGATTCTAGAAGTTGGAGTAGGTCCATAATGTCGTTTATGACTTGTGTGCGAAATTTGAGGTCAATCGGACGTGATTTGATTGGTTTCAGCATCGGTTGTAGAAGTTTGAAGTTTCAAAGTTCATTAAGTTTGAATTGAAGGGTGATTCATGTTTTTAGCATTGTTTGATGTGATTTGAGGGTTCGACTAAGTTGGTATGGTGTTATAGGACTTATTGGTATATCTGGTCGAGGTCCCGAGGGCCTCGGGTGGATTCTGGATGGTTTACGGACAAAATTGGACTTGTGAGAAGTTGCAGATTTTCTGGTGTTCCCAGATACTGGTTTCCTTCTTCGCGTTTGCGAGGGGAGTTCCCCATTCGTGAAGAGAAATTGGATGCAGGAGAGGATTTATGCTTCGCGTTCGCGATGGAGGTCCCGTGTTCGCGAAGCTTTGAGGTAATTGGTCGACGCGTTCGCGATGAGGGCCCCGCATTCGCGTAGAGGAAGCTGGTGAACTGAGTCTCCGGGCCATTTTGCCTATGCGTTCTTGATGTTGGTCCCGCGTTCGCATAGGGTCGAGCTGAGTAAACCTCGTGTTCGCGATTGGGACATCGCGTTTGCGATGAAGGATTTTGGACTGAAGTAATTTTGTGCTTCGCGAACGCGAGGGTTCTTCCGCGTTCGCAAAGAAGGGATGCCTGGGCAGAATATAACATTTCAAAATCGGGTTAGGCCAATTTTTATCAAAACATGAGATAGAAAGGTCGGATTTGGACGAAATTTTGTGGGATTTTCAGAGGAAGCTATTAGGTAACTATTCTTGACTCATTTATGATTATATTCCATAAATCTATAGTTGATTCCATCCTTTAATTTTGGATTTGGGTTGAAAATTTTGGAATAAATGGGATAAGTTCTTCAACTAAGTTTTTGAGTTTTGATTCGGATTTTGATATCGGATTTGGATAATTTTGGTATGAGTGAAGTCGTGAGTGAATGGGTATTCATATTTTGTGACTTTTACCCGATTCCGAGACGTGAGCACGAGTCGACTTTTTAGGGCAATTTTCTAATTTCTTTTTTAAGCCTTGATTTCATTAATTAGATTAATCTTATAGTTATATTTATGGTATGTAATTGCTTTTGGCTAGATTTGGGCCATTCGAAGTCGACAAACCGTGGAAAAGGCATTCTTACTGATTGATTGAGCTTGGTCGAGGTAAGTGGCTTGCCTAACCTTGTGGGGGGGAAATTCCCTTAGGATTTTGGTATTGTTGTGATATGTGAGCGTCGTGTACATGAGGTGACGAGTGCGTACATGGGCTATTTGTTGTAAAATCCGATTTTTACTGAGTAGTAACCTATTTTCATTTTTAATTGAGTTATACCAGGATGTGTAGTTATCCTGTTTAGCCTAATATCGCATGTCTACGTGTTTTAAATGCTTATTTGAACTCTGTGCAACATGCATAGTTGATTTCCTATTTTTCCCTGATCTATCAGCCTTAACTATAGAATTTTTGCTGTTAATTGTTGTATTTATCGGTTTGTGCTGTGTATTTACTTTTGGGACTACGAGGAGGTACCTTGGGAGATCCCCCTGTACATTTACTTTTGAGACTATGAGGCGGTGCCTCGGGAGATCTCCCCGCACATTTACTTTTGAGACTACGAGGCGGTACCTCGGGAGATCTCCTTGTATATTTACTTTTGGGACTACGAGACGGTATCTCGGGAGATCTATTGCTACTTTATCCCTGTGTGTTGTATTGTTATTTTGTTGTGGTTTCCTCTTTGTTAAATTCCAATCTATTGTTATATTGCCTATATTCTTCTACTTTATTTATTATATACCAGTGGGCCCTGACCTAACCTCGTCACTACTCGACCGAGATTAGGCTTGGCACTTACTGGGTACCGTTTTGGTGTATTCATGCTACACTTTCGCACATGTTTATGTGCAGATCTAGGTACTCCACATCAGCCTTGTCATCAGTGAGCAGCGAGACTTTGGAGACTTAGAGTTATATCTGCCTCGTCCGCAGACCTCGGAGTCCCCCTCTATTCCCTCCTATGTCATTTACCTTTCGTACTTCTTTTTCTTAGACTATGGTGTATAGAGATACTAGTTTTTTTCTTCTGTAGCTTGTGACTTATGATGTTCCGGGTTTTGGGAATACAGTGTATTCCTCGAGTTCTAGTTATTGTACATGTCGAGCGGCATTTCTATCAGTTATTTAATTATCTGTAGCAGTTAGTTATTAAATTTTTGTTTTCATTTTTCCTTATTCCGCAAATGTTAGGCTTACCTAGTCGTAGAGACTAGGTGCTATAACGACACCTTGTGGAGGGAGAATTGGGTCGTGACAATAGGAAAAAATTGAAGGAGCCGGCTTTTGCCCTACGAAAGGGCCGAAGGACGCAATAAAGGGTTCCGATCGGCGGATAAGTTCGCTTCTGATAGAAGAATTGACCTCGGCTAGAATAACAAGTCATTGCAAGACAAAGAGGAATCGATTTCCCGAGATTCCACCTATCCCAGGCTGTCCTAGTACAGTTTCAATGTCAGCGTAATGGACGTGGTATCGGCAATGAGGAACATCAAGGAAACGTGGTTCCCGAGGCCGATAAGATCTGACCCCAGCCAAACGGATCCTCATCTATAGTGCGAATATCATAGGACTAACGGCCACTGGATTGGGGCCTGCATTCATCTGCGTGAGGAAGTGGCAACGTTGTTAAACAACGGCCATCTCAGAGAATTCTTAAGCGACCGGGCTAAGAACAATTACGGCCGCAGCCGGGAAAATGTGCAGACCTCGAAGATAGGTGAAGACCCTCCAAAGCTAACCATCAACATGATTTTCAAGGGAAATGAGATCAACTGTGTAACCTACTCGGCAGCAAAAAAGACAAAAGTATCGGTGACTCACAGCAAGAGACTCCGAGAAGTCGTCGAGGACGATATCATTTTCACAGAAGAGGACACTGATGGACTTCTACTGCAGCACAGCGAAGCCCTAGTAATTTCTCTTAACGTTCTATATTTTAACATTAAACGTGTTTTGGTGGGCCTAGGAAGTTCATCCAACATCATTCAATGGAGAGTGCTGGAGCAAGCTAACAGGAAGTATCGTTCCGGCAACAATGGAGAGTGCTGGAGTGAGCTCAGGTCAGGATTTATTGAATTTCTTAAAACTAACATTGATTGTTTTGCATGGCCGCATGCAGATAATAGGTAACCCGCTAGAGGTAGACGTGCACAAGCTAACCATGTACCCAAGCATCCCGTCGATAAGGCAAAAGAAGCGCCTAATTGCCGAGGTCAGAAATAGGTTTGTTAAAAAAAAAGGTAACTCAATTGCTCGATATCGGTTCAATCCGGGAGGTAAAGTATCTCGACTGGCTAGCTAATGTGGTAGTAGTTCCAAAAAAGAATAATAAATTTCGTATATGCGTAGATTATAAGGACCTAAATAAGGTGTTCCCAAAAGACTCGTTACCATTGCCAAACATTGACCAAATGATTGATGCAACAGTCGGACGTGAGTTGATAAGTTTCCTCGATGCCTATTCCGGGTACAACCAAATTAAGATGAACCTGGGGGATCAGGAGAAAACTTCATTCATAACAAACTTTGGCACATATGCTACAATTGATGCCCTTCGGTCTCAAAACACCGGAGCCACTTATTAGAGGCTCATGAAAAAAATGTTTGAAAAGCAAATAGGGAAAATAATGGAAGTGTACATAGATGATATGCTGGTTAAGTCTTTGAATGCAGGTGGATATTTGAAACACCTCCAGGAAACCTTCGATATCCTAGAAAGCACAACAGGAAGCTCAACACCGAAAAGTGTGCATTCAGAATCAGCTCCGGTAAATTTTTAGGTTTCCAGGTGTCACAAATGGGGGTCGAAGACAAACGTGAAAGAAGTCCAATGACTAATCGGCAGATTGGCCGCTATAAGCAGATTCATTTCTTAGTCTTCAGAAAAATGTCATCACTTCTTCTCACTTCTGAAGAAGAAAAATAACTTTGAGTGGACTCCAGAATGCCAATAGGCTCTAAAAGACCTGAAATGATATCTGTCGAGCCCTCCGTTACTATCAAAACCGGAGGAAGGCGAACAATTGCCAATATAGTTAGCAGTCTCGGAGGTAGCGGTAAACGCCATTCTAGTCCGGGAGGACAAAGGTACGCAATCTCCTATCTATTATGTTAGCAAAATTTTATCAGGAGTGGAAACTCGTTATCCGCACCTTGAAAAACTGGCCTTCGCTCTCGTAGTCGTTGCTCGAAAGCTTAGGCATTATTTCCAGTGCCACCCCATAGCCGTGGTGACAACTTTTCCCCTACGGAATGTCCTTCACAAACCTGAGTTGTCAGGTCGCCTGGCCGAATGGGTAGTTGAAATTAGTGAATTTGATATTGAATATAAGCCCAGGATTACAATCAAATCACAAGTTGTGGCCGACTTTGTAGTCGATTTTAGCCCCGGGTTACTGGATTTGGCCACAAAAGAAGCAGTGAAGGTGTCGGAAACTACATCAGGAGTTTGGACCTTGTTCACAGACGGAGCTTCCAACGTGAAAGGGTCCGAGCTCGGGGTGGTCTTAATCACGCCCTCAAGAGAAGTCCTGAGGTAGGCCATAAAGATTGTTCCCTTGACTAACAATGAAGCCGGGTATGAGGCTTTGATTGCAGGACTTGAATTGGCCCGGAGACTAGATGCAGAGGTCATTGAAATCAAATGTGATTCTAAACTAGTGGTATATCAAGTATATGGAATCTTCAACACCAAGGAGGAATGCATGCAACAATATGTGGTTAAAGTTCAAACTCTGCTCGCATGGTTCAGGGAGTGGTCGATCACCCACATCCTGAGAGAAGACCCTGGGTATGTACTAAATACCCCAAAACTCGTTTCATGGCCATCCAATGAGATTGACCTGGATTGCTCGTATATGGACTCAATTTACTTATAGCACAAGCTATATCTGGTCGTGTACAATTCATGATGTACATTAAGCAACCCAACACACGAGCATAGTCCAATTGTGATATGCTTTGGCCTTTGTTCTTTGCTAATGCAAGATTCAAGTCAATTGGAGTCTTTGCAACTTTAAAGCCCAAGTGCTTGAATTTTTCAAGTACTATCTTAATATAATGAGATTGTGACAATGTCAGACCTTGAGAAGTCTTATGGATCTTAATTCCCAGAATTAAATCAGCAACTCCAAAGTCTTTCATATCAAACTTGCTAGTTAGCAT
>NC_031994.1:76730998-76739814 GCF_001879085.1 Nicotiana attenuata
TATAATAAGTAATGTGGGGTCTAATAGGAGGCCTAAGTCTAAGTCACGTTAGAAAATTTCTTTAATGGGCTAAAATTCCAAATGAGTTTGCACAAGTCCCCACTTTGAACGAGCATATATATATATATATATATATATATATATATATATATATATATATATATAAGGTCTTATGTGATGAACAACCTATCAAATGAAAGGTCTTCGAGTCTAGTTTCCAACGCTTCAAATCATTCATCATTTGGACATTCCTACAAAAAGTTATGATCAAATTACCAAAGGCTGGGTTTGCGACTAATTTGCGATCGCAAAACAACCATGCGGATCGCATATGCGTCGCATAGTGAAGCAGTGTCGGGCAAAACATTATGCTGTCGCATGTTGATTATGCTGTAGCATAATCGATTATGCTGTCGATTATGCTATCGCATTTCTATTATGCTGCAAGAATGCTGCCCACATTTCGATTATGCTATAGCATAATTGCACCATATTTTTGACTTCGGGGGTCATTTTTGGAAATTTTCATATCCGAACCCACTTTCATAAATAAGCTTTGGGGCTTCATTTGGGACTATTTTTACACTAAATCTAGAGAGAGGTGAGAGCATTTTAGAGAGAGAACGAGGAACCTAGCCTCCTAATCATCAATCTTGCACAAACCCTCAAGAATCAAGCATGCTAATCTCTAGCTCACTATCTTTCGGGTATGTCCTACTTCTAATATTTCATATATGAGATTATGAGTTCAAAAATATATTGTGGGGTTAGAAATAGGCCATGCATGTGACACTAAGCTATAGTATGTGGGATTAATGAACTATTTTGGGTAGTTCTTGATGAAATTGGATAAGGGAAGAAGGAATTTCCATTGTAGAACCTTGTAGTCTATTTCACTTGTTAGGTGTTTGATGAAATTCCTAAGAGGGTTACACCATGGGTAATCTCCTAATTATTAATCGATTTCCGCTATTTTCTTATAGATTGTTATTGCTAGAGGTGTTGGTGTATTCTAAGAACTTAAGGGAAAGCTCTTTGAGGTATGTATGGCTAAAACCCCCTCTTCTTAGAAATTGAGCTCCCATGGTGTCCATGTAAAATTGTAAGTCCGAAAGTTGATTGATGTAGTATTTGTTATTTCAAAGGAATTAGTATTGCAAGAATATATGTGAAAAGTATGTCCCAATATATTCAATATGCTATTCTTGATAAATTGGTGATATGTAAAGAACGTGGACTATATGCTAAATTGCCTAGATTTCAAGTCAAGTTTAAATCGTGATTATTATGCCAAATCATGTGAATCTCTTTCTATGCTTAGAACTTGAATTGCTCTTATATGTGCCCATTATCTTAAATTGTAAGTTTGATGTTGAAAGTGAAAGTGATATGGAATGTGAGTTGTGAAATGTGGCTTAGCGCCAAGTATGATGTGATAATTGTGGCCCCAAGTGCCTATGAATTTATATATGTGAAATAAAGATTGAAATGAGGTGATTGATGGAAAAGGGAAATGCCTTGGCAAGGCGGCCTAGCCGATCGGGCCGAGATCGGACGCTATGCTACACACATGGTGGTATTGTGCTGATATTGGAACCGGAAAGCGAGGATGAAATTGTGATTGAGGTATATGTCTCAAATGAGACGGCTTAGCCGATCGGGCCGTGATCGGACTCCGCTCAAGAAAGTTGTGGTATTGTGAATGATGATGCAACAATATGGAATGCCCCAAACTAAAGTTATGGAAATTGTGTGAAAGTTATGTGATCCCTTATTTGTATTTGATGATGTGGTGATAGTTTAAAGCTTTGTTGATCCTTATGATTTCTTTATTCTTGTACGGTTGTTCTTTCTAATGAGATGGTGTTTAGTTATACATACTAGTGCTATTCGATGCCACTAACGTCCCTTTTGCCGGGGGCGCTACGTCTTTAAATGGATGTTGGTGTTTCTATAGCAGGCAGTGTTGGTCGCAGCTAGTGCCACATCTTCCTTTCAGCTGACTTGGTGAGCCCCACTTCGTTTTGGGGTCCTGTCTCATCTATTTATCATGTACTTTGTATTTGAGGTATAGCCGGAGCCTTATTACCGTAACGATCCAACTGGTCGTTTTGACCAATTGCGCCCGGTTCAGCAATTTGAGTCATGAGTAGCTTCATATTATGTGTATCAACTTGCGTGCGCACTCCGGGCGTGAAACCGAAAAGCTTTTATGTGAAAATATGAAAAATATAGTAATTTCTAGAGTTAAAATTTGGTTTTTAGTTGACTTTGGTCAATATTTTTGCTAAATGGACCCGGATCTGTGTTTCGACGATCCCGGGAGGTCCTCGGTAAAATATGGGACTTGGGCGTATGCCCGAAATTGAATTCCGAGGTCCCTAGCCTTAGAAAACAATTTTTGAAGAAAATTGTTGTGCTGGTTTTTAAAGGAAATAAAGAAATGAATTAATGTTTGAACTCGTCGGTATCGGGACCGTATTTTGGTTCCGGAGCCTGATACATGTTTGTTATGATATTTAAGTCCCATATGTGAAATTTGGTGAAAATCGGAATTGATTTGACGTGATTTGGACGTCCGGTTGAAAAGTTAGAAAATCATGAGTTTTGAGGTTAAATTCGTAGTTTTCGATGTTATTTTGATGATTTGATCGCACGTGCAAGTCTGCATGATGTTTTTAGACTTGCTTGCATGTTTGGTTTGGAGCCCCGAGGGCTTGGGTGAGTTTCGGAGAGGTTTAGGCTATGTTGTGCTTGTTTTTGGATACTTCATCATCGTTTCTTCAAGCAAAAATAATACCGCATTGAGAAAATGAGGTCCAAATTCAGTTTTGTTTGAACCATTAGATCCGTATCGAAATTACGGAGCCATAGGAAAAAGAATCATCTAATTTGGACATCGTATGAGGAAGTTATGTTCATTTTCGTGTCAGGAAAAATTGCAGGTTTCTGGTGTGTTCGCAAATGCGAACTTTTTCATCGCATTTGCGATGCCCAGTTCGCAAGTGCGAACTTTTTGACGCAAATGCGACTTCTGCCAGCCCTGATTTGTTCGCAATTTGCGAGGGTTCGCAGTTAGTCGCAAATGCGACATCTAAGACCTGTTAAGTGAGGTTTTTCACGAGATTTTCACCCATTTTTCAATTTTCTCAAACCCTAAACCTCCATGGGCGATTTTCCAAAGACCCAAACTTCTCCAAATTATTGGGTAAGTGTCTCTAATCAATTTCCAACTATATTTTATGATTATATCTTAGATTTAACATCAAATACATGAGAATCTAAAGGAAAATATGGGGAAAATTGTGAAATCTTTCAAAAATGTAAAATGATGATTTCAATGACCAAATAGTATCGGAATTAGATAATTTTTGTATGGGTGAACTCGTAGCAGAATGGGTGTTCGGTTTTTTTAAATTTTGTCGGGTTCCGAGGTGCGGGCTCGGGGAGTTGACTTTTGTTGACTTTTTGCAAATTGTATAAGAATCATAGTTTTGTCAATTGAAATTATTTTCTCTTGCATTGTTTGATATATTCAAGTCGTTTTTTGCTAGATTGAGCCGAGCATTGATGAATTGATAAAGGAAAAGCTAAATTGAGTATTGAATTGGCCGGATTGAGGTAAGTATCTTGCCTAACCTTGTGTGGGGGACTTATCCCTTAGGATTTGAGTCTTCTATGCTATTTGCAGTCTATGCACGCGAGGTGACGAGTGTGTGCTCGGAATTATTTGTGGGAAATTTTCCTTTAAGGTCTTAGGTCCTTATGTTCATTATGTGGGATGTATTCCGTTATGATTGAGTTTCCTAATTGCTTAATTTACCTCTATATACTCCATACGATGTTGTTAGCTTCCCTCTAGCTTTTACTTGTTACTTGGCCTTATTTTCCTTAATTGAAGCAATTATTCTTCTTATCGTTTGTTATCTCTAAATTGTACATTACTCTATGACCCCGTGTATATATGCTATGTGTCCAAATTGTTGTGGTTGTCGGTGTAGTTATCACGTGCATGATATGCCTTGTTGTTTTGTTAAGATTATTTCTCTTCTTGGTTTTTCTGTGATTCTCTGTATTCATACTCTTGGTGGTGGAATTTCTTGTGATTAGGTAGTTGGATTGTTTTTTAGTATTCTTCGTGTTGCTGCTGTGTGTTTATTTTGGGACTACGGGACAGTATCCTGGGAGATCCCCCAGCATGTTTACTTTGGGACTACGGGATGGTATCCCGGGAGATCCCCCTACACTTTTATAATGGAACTACGGGACTGCACCCGGTAGATTCCCCAAGTACTGGGTATTTACATTTGGGACTACGGATTGGTATTCCGGGAGATCCCCGCGCACTATGAGTTGGACTACGGGACGACACCCGGGAGATCCACTGGATATTTATATTTGGGACTACAGGACGGTATCCTGGGAGATCCACAGTTGTTATCTCTGCATTGAGTTGTACTCCTTCTGTGATTATTTTGTCTCCGTTGTATTTGTTGTTATCAATTCAGGTGTTTTAACTGTTTAGATTCCTTTACTGCTGTGATCCTTTGTGTTGGAATCCATAATGTTTACAATACCTCGCCATATTTTATATATATATTTCAATACTTCAAATTTCAATAATTGTTACATTTTTTACTCAATTAGTTTCTCAATTAAATTTTCTTAAACCGTTTGAGGTTGTATTTTACTTAAAAAGGAATTCTACTAAGTTAATTTATTAAATCCCATGTTAAAGGTAATAAATTATTCGATGTTGTACTTTAATTGAAAATGGTACTTTTTTTTATTCAAATGATTTCTAATATTAACTTCATCTTTTCTTGTTGAGTTCCTAGTTGGTTTAGACACTGTACTCTACTTTATGTTATGTAAATGAGACTCCTTAAACATCTTAATTTCATTGGTTATGGACCCTATGTACTGAGTAACATGAGAACGTCGTTGCGCAAAGTGAGATATAAATATGTGGGTACGAGGTGACGGGTGTGCTAAATTGGTAATTGAGGTTATGATATGGGACATCGAATTTGAGATGGCTGGAATTGTGCATCAGAAATGATATGATTTATTGAGTTGACATTGCCTTTCTTATTTGAGTACATTTTACTTGTCTGTGTCCCAGCTATGTTGGTGTTAATTTACATGGTTATCTTCGTTTCCATCCGTGTTTCCCTTTATTGTTTCTATTGTTTGTGGTTTGATTTTCTCCCTATTGCTGATATTACCTTGTTACCGTATCTCGATAGTTTATCGTTATATCCTGTTCAGTTTATTTGACCAGTAGGTGCCTTGACTGTTCCTCGTCACTACTCCATCAAGGTTAGTCTTGATACTTATTGGGCACCGCTGTGGTGTGCTCATACTACACTTCTGTACATTTTTGTGTACAGATCCAGGTATTTGGTCGATAGTAGCTATGCGGATCATCGCAGCGGAGACTCAAGGTAAACCTGCTGCTGCGTTCGCAGGCCTCGGAGTCACCTTCAGTTGTACTTATTTTCATTGGTTCCTTTTGTTTCGGAAGAGTGATGTATTTATTTTGTATAACTACTTTTAGAAAAGCTTATGACTTGTACCACCGATTTTGGGAATTGTAATTTTTTCAGAGTAATTTAATTTAAAGTTAGTAAATATCAATGTAATTTCAGTTAATGTTAGGCTTACCTAGTTTAGAGACTAGGTGCCATCACGACTCCTTCGGAGGGATTTTTGGATCGTGACAAGTTGGTATCAGAGCTCTAGGTTCATAGGTGCTACGAGTCATAAGCATGTTTAGTAGACTCTTGCGGATCGGTACGGAGACGACTGTACTTATCTTCGAGAGGCTATAGAACTATTAGGAGAATCTCACATTCTTCATTCCTTATCGTGCGATATTGATTCAGCTTGAAGTGTATAACTTATGTTCCTTTACATCCACTCGTGTATAATATTACGCTCTTAGTGTCCGCTATGCGCCAGTGGTTCGTGATGCTATAGACGGGCCACGAAGGAGTCAAGGATGCTCAGGCATTGTCTCAACGAGTCATTCAGACTGAAGATACAATGGTAGTGAGAGGCTATTAAGTTGTTCATATGGAGGCTCAGCGATTCCCAGCATTTGATTGACGAGTGCGAGCTTGGAAAGGTTTAATTGGTTGACTAGTCGTCGTGATTGTGGCAAGGTCACGGGGTGGGTGTTGATTGAGAATAGTTGGTGGTATTGGAGTACCTTGTGATTTGTGTTGTACAAGCTGTGAAGGTTAGTTTTGCGGATCATCAGACGTTGTTTTCTATGGCTTTGCGCCAAGTGGAGGAATCCATCAGCAGCATTCCAACTGCATAGTCAGACTTGCGTCAGTTTCGGACTGAGGTATATGTATGTGTGGTGTTGGTAGGTTCCCGGAATTTGTATATGACTAAGGTCTAAAATCTTGCACGGAACGATGTTGGGACTTTGATCGGGATTATTGCATATTGACTATCCGAAGAA
Organism: Nicotiana attenuata; assembly: GCF_001879085.1. NCBI lineage: Eukaryota > Viridiplantae > Streptophyta > Magnoliopsida > Solanales > Solanaceae > Nicotiana > Nicotiana attenuata. Next base: position 76,737,474 of record NC_031994.1, read on the forward strand.
ATGGGTCAACTTTGTGGTGTTGGGTCAGCATAACGATGAAGTGATTGGTCGTTTGAAGGAATTCTCTACTGGTATTTGTGGAAGCACTCTTGGATTGGACGGTTTGTGTGACTCGGTTGAGTTGGGGAGGTGCAGTCCTGATGGCTTATTTGCGTGCGGGTGGATCTCGGAGGGTTCTCGATGGTTTGACGACAGCTTGAGTTGGCTATCTACTATGGTCATGAGGAATGTCACACCTCCTTTTTACACGCCTACCCCGAAGGATCATGTATAAGGGAATTTTTCCATTTGAAGTGACATTATTCGAAATGGGATTATTTATTTTGTTTTAGAGTCGCCACTTGGGATAGGATTGGCTTTTGGTGTCCCAAGTCACTGGTTTAACTTGAATCCCAAATCGAGGAAAATTTTGACTTCCCAGTTGGAGTCTGCGAACCAGAAATTCTGAATAAGGAATTTTGTTGACCCGCGGGAAGGTGTTAGGCACCCCCAGATCCCGTTGTTCTAGCACGGTCGCTTAAATTATTTTAATCGGCTAAAAAATCTTATTTTAATACATGTTTTAACTGATGTGCTTTTTAACTTTAAACCGCTTTTATTATTATATTTTAAAGAGAATTGCAACGTCGTGAAAACACGCCTCGAACCACGTCACATAAATGCACCCGCAATTTTTGACACATTTCGACTTCGTTGAGATTTGGATTTGGGTCACATAAATGTGCACCCGAGTTTAGGAAGGTAATATTATTTTAATAACGGGCCTAAAGCAACTAGCGTATTGTTAACTTTGCGGGAGGCCATGAAATTCGCTAAATGGCACGTCCCGAATTCTAAGGATTTTAATATGAACATTGAAAGAGGGCCACGCGATTTGTGATTGTATTTAGGCGCGGCACGCCTCATTTATTTTTAAAAGGATATCCTAAAAGGACTATGGTTTTCTATTAAGCATTGTCTCCACAAGGCCTATTTAATCTGCTACTAGCCTAATGCAAATCAAATAATAGCCCTGAACTAAGTTCAAGCCATTAGGCTCCGAGATAAGCCCAATGAGGAGGAAGCCCAGTCCAGCTTTACAAAACTGGCCAGTCGTGGGCCTTCGCCCAGGCCCAAACGAGAAGTGAATTAGAATCGGACCTGGGCTGTGCATCAGTAGAGCTGAAGCCCAACTTAATTGAATATGGGTTGTTGAGCCCTGATCCTTCAATGGATCCAAACCAAACGGAACCTCAATTCGCTTATAAACCTGCTGATTTTACTTCCAGCTGCTAAGTGTATTCAATAACTTTTGTAATGAAGAAAAAAATAACAATGTACGTCTATTTAGATCAACAGGCTACTGATTATTTGATTCTACCTAGTGCTCATAGAATTCAAGGAATTAATACGAAACAATTAACATCTACATTGAGGCCTTAAACTCAAACGCATGTCTTCTGATTTTAAAACCAAATTACTGAAGTTAACACTAAAACATTTGTCAAGCCTAGGCTGGGCATGGATATGAGCCTACATACTGATTTTCAAACTCAGTTCCAAGTTTATGTCACTTTTTGATTTTAAAGTAAAACTATCATAAGAGATCAAAACTATACTACACTAAGGATACTGTTTTTTAGATGAATCAACACAAATCCAAAGTTCAACAGTCCAATATAGTCCAGAGTTATTTACATTGAGTATATTCACCAAATCAAAGAGACTACTCGAAATTCAAACAATCAGATCTACGACAAAACTACGCAGCAAACTTCATTTCATATCTCAAATGATTTCTACATTGTGTCGGGCTTAGGAAGTGTACCTGGAAGTTACAACGAAGAAGAAGAAATTAGTAACAGCAAACAATAGGCAGCAACAAGCTCAAAAAGGATCTCAAATCCCAGGATTGGTATCAAATGAAACCCAGCAGTTCACACACCCAGCAAATTGACTTGAAAACCCAAATTCATACTCGAAATTAACCCAGAAACCTTAGAAAAACCTCAATCACTGAAAGCAGGAAACGCTCAAACCATCTCTGACCTTAGACGAGTTAGGAATTCAAAATTGCTGTGAAGTAAACTTCAATAGAATAGTAATTTTTTGAGTTTTTTCTTTTTTTGCACTGTTTTTGGTTTTTCTGAAGATTTAAGACCTAAAAGGAATTTTTCTAACTCTAAATTTCAAATTTGGTTTTTGGAATTTGAAATTCAAATTTTTCAGATTGTCCCTAACTTGCAGAAAGTGTTTTGGGGAGAATTTTAGAGGCTGGAAATTTTGGGAATTTTTCAGATTTCAAAACTTGTGAAAGAAGGCATGGGGACTGCCTTTTATAGGCAGGAAAGGGATAGGAAGT
>NC_031994.1:76743191-76769666 GCF_001879085.1 Nicotiana attenuata
AGTCTCTGTATTTATCTGGTGGTCTATGTTGACGACATTGTTATTACCGGCAATGACCAGGATGGTATTACTAAATTGAAGCAACATCTCTGTCTAAAAGGAAAAACGCTCAACTTAGGGGTTGGAGCCCAAATGTTGGGTATTGAGGTCGCTCAGTCTAGCTCAGGTGTTGTGATCTCACAACGAAAGTATGCCTTAGATATTCTTGAAGAGACAGGAATGACAGGTTGTAGACCGGTTGACACTCCGATGGATCCGAATTCTAAACTTATGCCAGGACAGGGGGAACCTCTTAGCGATCCTGCAAGATATAGACGGTTGGTTGGTAAATTAAATTACCTTACAGTGACAAGACCTGACATTTCCTTTTCTGTGAGTGTTGTGAGTCAGTTTATGGATTCTCCGTGTGATAGTCATTGGGATGCAGTTGTTCGCATTCTTCGGTATATAAAATCAGCTCCAGGCAAAGGTTTATTGTTTGAAGGTCGAGGCCATGAGCAGATCGTAGGATACTCAGATGCTGATTGGGCAGGATCACCTTCTGATAGACGTTCTACGTCTGGATATTGTGTCTTGGTAGGAGGAAATTTGGTGTCCTGGAAGAGCAAGAAACAGAATGTGGTTGCTCGGTCTAGTGCAGAAGCAGAATATCGAGCAATGGCTATGGCGACATGTGAGCTAATTTGGATCAAACAGTTGCTCAAGGAGTTGAAATTTGGTGAGATTAGTCAGATGGGACTTGTGTGTGATAATCAAGCTGCTCTTCATATTGCGTCAAATCCAGTGTTCCATGAGAGAACTAAACACATTGAGATTGACTGTCACTTTGTTAGAGAAAAGATACTCTCGGGAGATATTGCTACAAAGTTTGTGAAGTCGAATGATCAGCTTGCAGATATTTTCACCAAGTCCCTCACTGGTCCTCGTATTAACTACATATGTAACAAGCTTGGTACATATGATTTATATGCACCAGCTTGAGGGGGAGTGTTAGAATAGTCATGTAAATAGGAGTAAATAAATAACCCTAATCCAATATATGTTAGGAGTAGGACATGTTATGTGTGTATATATATAGGGCTCATTGTAACATATGTATATACATCAATAATATATTTTCTCCCGTGCTTTCTCACAGTTTTTATACATTAATCCCTAAATTTTTGGCTTGTTGCCCAAGTTACTGCATTGAGTTCCTGAAATTATAGTTACGGCCCTATTCTAAAAGATTCTAGGGTGTTCTAATTTAACCTACAGCATTCTAACCAATTTTAAGTACCTAGCTTACCCCTGAATTTGTTTTGAAATTACTATCCTAACACTTCAAGCTAGTTACAGTTAACTATAGTTAATCAAGGAGTTGAATTATTCAGCTATATCCAATCACCTAAGCCTAACAATTACTTGAAAACAACCACTGAACTAAAGAACAATTACCAATCAAAATCATGCATCAAAAGAACTTAAATCAATTACTTAAACTAATTCGAACAGTTACTGAACAAACTAATTACTGAACAATTACTGAACAACTACTGATTCGAAACACAAAATCCAAACTATTAAAAGCCTAATTAACTTTTAAAAAAAATCAAATCACAACTAAACGAACAGATTATTACTATTAAAAGAAAATCGGACACATCAAAATCAAAGGGAAACTAACAGAAAATCTGACTAAACTAACAAAAAAACGCTTGAACTAATCAAAATTAAACTAACACTTAAACACTTGAATTAACAGAAACAAAACAAAAATCAAATCAAGATAAAAAATCAGAAAATTTAAAGAATGTACTTATTTTAAAATAAATGGCCCTTCCTCGCATTAACTTGAATCTAGCCCCAAAAATAATATTATGTGTTTATTTCATGTCAAAATATGCACATAATATCATTTTTGGGACCATTGGACACTAATAACCCATGAATCGCGATTTCAACTTTGCTTAAACCCTAGATGTGAAATTAGGGCAATCCGGTTGGATTTTTGTGAAATAATCAAGAGTATGGGGCTTATGGTGACCTGGGAGTTATGGGGTATAAATTAGGTATGGTATGGGTGGCGGCGCCTAGGGTTTCGAATATTTGAGGCGTTTGGTTGGGATTCGAGGGCAAAGGTTTGGGGGCTTAGAAAGAGGAGAGGAAGGCGGTTCTACGGTGAAAATTTGGGCGAGTTTGGAGGTTTACCGCCGCCGTGGGCGATTTCCGGCGGCGGAATGGGGCGGAGCCGGCGACGGAGACGGGGGGCAGGGGGTATGAGGAAGATAGCCTCTGTCTCTACATTTTCTAAAGTGTTTATTACACTTTTATTTAAATCTCATGGCTGAATCTGGGCCATTAGATTAGGGGAATGGACGGTCTAGATTTTTTGATGCCAAAACAGCGTCGTTTAGAAATTAAAGAGGGCAGGCCAGGTTTAGGGTGTGGGGTGGACTGATGGATTGAGGGGTTTTGGGCATTTGGGCTGGGGTTTGCACGAAAATGGCCAAAAATTGGCCTACTTCCTTATCTCAAATTCTTTTATTTATTTTTTCTTCTTTTTCTTTTGTATTTTTTTTGAATTTTGGATTTTATTAAATGCAAAAAATTAAAAATAGCCAAATCCTGATTTAATTCTAAATGAGACTAATTAATTTTCCTAAAATTAATTAAATCCTAATTTTAAGAGGAAAATTAAACAAAAGTGAAATTAAAGGATCAAAAATGTACAGGATTGTTTTTGTTATTTTCTCTTATTTTCCAATGATGTTTAATTAATATAAAAATCTAAAATTAGCTATTTTATAATTTTTTCATTTTTTGTGACACCTAAAAATGCACACAAAAATGCAAACAAAACACAAAATCATGCAATTAATTCCTAAAAATTCAAATACTAAAAGAAAATTCTAATTCTAATGAATTTTATAGGAGTAATTTAAGCGTGGCAAAAATCACGTGCTCACAGCAGCCCCTCTTTGCTCGAAGACACGAAGGGTTTTCGGGCAAAGATAAATGAGCAACATGAGGGATTTTTGCCTGCTCGGCACTCCAGGAGAAGCATTTTGAAAACCGTCTGACCGAACCCTGCTTCAAAGGTTGCCTACATATCCTTGGCTATAAAGGAATCAGGTCAGTGTAGTTCTGGAAAGTTTGGTAGCTGGGACTACCAGGAGCTGTGATTTCACTGTTGTTGCTGCTGCTACTGCTTGCTGACCTCCTTATTACACCAAAAGGAAAATCAAAGCTAAGCTAGCTATGCCTATCAACTATGAGTTACAAGATTCCTATCTATAAATCTCTTGAAGCTTGATCTTGAGTCTTAGCTGATTTTGCTGTGGACTCCGATCTGAATCTTGATGCTCTCAAGTTGTAAGTGTTGTTTCTTCCTGCAGCATTGGGTCAAAGCGGGATCGGCGGAGCTTATGCCTTCAATCAAATTTTGAGCAATAAGAACCTTTGTTTACTTCAACATTTTGAATTCATTTCTTTGTGTTCTTTTCTTTTTTTCTTTATTATGGATTGAGACTCATCCCGTAGGTCATTTCGAACCCCTGTGCCTCGATGCCAAACCTGCTTAAGACACCAAAACAAACAAACGAACGAAATTTTCTGCCCCAGTTTTCACTAGGAAAATTTCGTGAGTTATTTGTGGCAAAGTCTGAACTCATTCTCTTTTTTCATTTTCAAGAATTGTATTTAACTACGATGACACAGATTAGGGAATGAAAACCTATTTCTGCAAGATGCAACTCAGGGATTGGAGCCCTAATGTTGGCAAAACGGAAAAACGCTCAACTCAGGGGTTGGAGCTCTAATGTTGGCTAAAGGGAAAACGCTCAACTCAGGGGTTGGAGCCCTAATGTTGGCTAAAGGGAAAACACTCTACTCAGGGGTTGGAGCCTTAATGTTGGCTAAAAAAGAAAAACGCTCAACCTAGGGGTTGGGGCCCTAATGTTGGCTAAAGGGCAAAATACTCAACTCAGGGGTTGGAGCCCTAATGTTGGCTAACGGGAAAAATGCTCAACTCAGGGGTTGGAGCCCTAATGTTGGCTAAAAGGAAAAACGCTCAACTCAGGGGTTGGAGCTCTAATGTTGGCTAAAGGGAAAACGCTCAACTCAGGGGTTGGAGCCCTAATGTTGGCTAAAGGGAAAACACTCTACTCAGGGGTTGGAGCCTTAATGTTGGCTAAAAAAGAAAAACGCTCAACTCAGGGGTTGGAGCCCTAATGTTGGCTAAAGGGAAAATGCTCAACTCAGGGGTTGGAGCCCTAATGTTGGCTAAAAGGAAAAACGCTCAACTCAAGGGTTGGAGCCCTAATGTTGGCTAAAAGGGAAAACGCTCAACTCAGTGGTTGGAGCCCTAATGTTGGCCAAAAAGAAAAACGCTCACTCAGGGGTTGGAGCCCTAATGTTGGCTAAAAGGCAAAATGCTCAACTCAGGGGTTGGAGCCCTAATGTTGGCTAAAAGGAAAACGCTCAACTCAGGGGTTGGAGCCCTAATGTTGGCTAAAAGGCAAAACGCTCAACTCAGGGGTTGGAGCCCTAATGTTGGCTAAAAGGAAATCACTCAAATGTTGGCTAAAAGGAAAAATGCTCAACTCAAGGGTTGGAGCCCTAATGTTCGCTAAAAGGAAAAACGCTCAACTCAGGGGTTGGAGCCCTAATGTTGGCTAAAAGGAAAAACGCTCAACTCAGGGGTTGGAGCCCTAATGTTGGCTAAAAGGAAAACGCTCAACTCAGGGGTTGGAGCCCTAATGTTGGCTAAAAGGTAAAATGCTCAACTCAGGGGTTGGGGTCCTAATGTTGGCTAAAGGGAAAAAGGCTCAACTCAGGGGTTGGAGCCCTAATGTTGGCTAAAGGAAAAACGCTCAACTCAGGGGTTGGAGCCCTAATGTTGGCTAAAAGGCAAAACGCTCAACTCAGGGGTTGGAGCCCTAATGTTGGCTAAAAGGAAAAACGCTCAACTCAGGGGTTGGAGCCTAATGTTGGCTAAAAGGAAAAACGCTCAACTCAGGGGTTGGAGCCCTAATGTTGGCTAAAAGGAAAAACGCTCAACTCAGGGGTTAGAGCCCTAATGTTGGCCAAACCAAGTAACAGGTTAATATTGGGAAGTCTACACTATCCTTTTTGGGATTCTTTGGTTATCTCTTTTTCTCTTCTTTCTTTTCTTTTTATTTTTTATTTTTGATAAGATGCAGGAAAGAACTTGGAGGAAACTTCCCTTTTGTATTGATTATTTGCTGCAAAGCTGTTTCAGCATTTGCGCGTTTCTTTTCTTTTGGCTGCAACTGCTTTTGCGCGGTTGCCTGGATTGCACCTGTTTCAATTTTCAAACAAAGAACAATTGTTAGTTTGAAATGGTGGTTGGTTTTGTGGCCTTGATTGCTTGATCCCAACCTAGCTTCTGTTGAGAACCTCTACTGCTTGCTGGTTTTGAAGATTCTTCTCTCTTTCAAACCGGATGGCTCATCTTGCAGGATTTCATGACAACACGCCCGCGTGGGGCTCCGTCCTTTCACTTTATTCTGCCTTTAAGACCTTTGTCCTTGACCTTTTTTTTTCTCTTTCGATAGCTTGATTTCAAAGCATCCGTCATCATGGCCAGTCGGGATTGACTTGATGCAACCGCTGAGGCTGGGTACCTTTCTTTAGCTTTTGTTAGGGAGAGCCCTGTAAAACCAGTCCTGCCACCTTTTCTTTGTAATAATCCCGGAATCAGAGTTAAACCGAAAAGGATTCAAGGAAGAAGTATACGAAAGGCAAGCATATGAGTTTAAAGAGAAGCTCCCTTTCGGGGGAAAAGAAGGACTTATCTAGGGTGCATGCTGGCTTCGAATGAACATGACATGCTTCTTGGACTGGATGCCCGACCCACACAAACTTTCCAGCTTCTGATGAACCCATTGATCCGTATTTCAAAACAGGGAACCTTGCCAGGACTCTTTCAGTGGTGAGATGTCTTCTTTTCGGCCGACCGCGCCCTTTGCGGGTTTTCGCTAATCGACCTCTCTCATTTCTCTTCTCACCGTCGCCCGAAAGTGCTGTTTACGAGTTTTCACCAAACTGACTCTCTCATTTTATTTCTCTCAATATGATTCCAACAGTGTTGTTTTCAATTCGCACGCCTTTGCCAATTAATCAGAAGGACTTGGACAAGGTTTTGGGTAAAAAGAATTTTGGACGGAAGTACAACTTTGGAACCATTTTGGTGGACTCACAGTCGAACCATTATATCATCTGCCCCAGTTTCAACTTTTGGGGGAATTGGGATTTTTGTTTTGGTGTGACTGAACCCCAGAGAGAGGCTGCCTACGTATCCTTTCGGAATCAAGTCAAACGTAGTTCAGGAAGTTTGTTTTTGGTTGTTTTTGTTTTTTGTTTTGTTTTGTTTTTCTTCCTCTTTTTCATTTTTCTTTTCTTTTCTCTTTTTTTTTTCTTTTGTTTTTTTTTCTTTTTTTTTCTCTTTTTTTTCTTTTTTTTGTTCTTTTTTTTTGTTTTTTCAATAATACTTTCGGGTTCCAAAGAGGGTAACCAAGGAAAAGGTAACCGGCTCAAGTGGGTTTGCGAAGGGTTGATAGTGTTTGGATAGCGAGAAGAAAAGCCTTTGTCATCTCAATTGCACAAAAACCAACACCACAAGAGGTCTAGACATAGTACCTTTTACGACATCGGCATTGACTGCTGCTTCGGGATCATTTCCGTCGATGTCTCCCAGATACAATGCTCCTCTTGGCAATGTTTCCCGGATTATGTATGGACCCTTCCAATTAGGAGCAAATTCTCCTTTTGCTTCCTGGTGATGAGGGAGAATGCGTCTTAACACGAGTTGTCCCACTTCAAAATTCCTGGGACGTACCTTCTTGTTGTAGGCGCGGGCTATTCTTTGTTGGTACAACTGCCCGGATGTGCCCTGAGTACAGCACACTCTTTTGTTGTAATGTATGGACCTTTCCAACCCGCGAACCAATTTTCCTTCCATTGTTCCAATTCTTTGTTTTATTTCCTCAAGGTTACCTTCTTCGCATTTCGCCTCTTGATTCATTATTTCGAAATCTAACAGCGTTTTGGGATCTAGGCATGAAGTCCGCAAGCATGTCATGTTATTTAAAGCTGCATTATTAAAACTGAAGAGAAGAAATGAAGGAGAGAACTAGCAAAATCAGAAAGAATAAAGAAAAATGAACGATGAAATATTGATTACATTTCTTTAAATTTTGAAGATAACAGGGTTCACATTCGGGAATTTAAAGACAAGAAACTACAGGAAACATCCGAGTTACACCCTGGAATAACTCGGGATGCAGAAAAAGTAGCAGGACGGGTCTACCGGGACTCCCGCCTGATCAGGAATGGCGTAGCCTTCCAGTTTTGAAGCTTGGCGCTTGGTCCCATGTATAACACCTCAGCGGTGCTAGTGCCCTCTCCCGGCTGAACCATGTGGGTTTCGTATAATATCTTTCTCATTGCCCCACATATCTCTTCAATCTCTTCGGCCGTAAAGGCCTCATCCTCTTCTTCTTTATTGTATTTTGGCTTAACAAAGGTCTCGTACAGATGTGGCAGTGGCTATGGCAAGACCCATCCCTCTTTCTTTCTCTCAGTCGCCCACTCTACATCATCTGCGGTGGGATGAAAACCTATCCCGAAGAATTTTTCAGTTGTTGGCAGGGTCACTGGTTCGAATATTCCTTGCAGAGCTTTTCCAAGTCCCTTCCCTGGCTTGAAACCATGTCTGATCATTTCTTTGGCCACCATAATCGAGGCATTAGATAGGAAGGGTTGGGGACACGGGTTTCCTTCTTCATGCTGGTCCGCCACCACAATTTCGAATGCTTGATAAACTATGTGTTCACTGCCTTCCCTCGCTTCTAGGCATGGGACAGATGGGTCCCGATAGATTGACTGTTCATCCTCTCCATGAACCACGATTTCCTGATCCTCGTGTTCAAATTTCACCATTTGATGGAGGGTAGAGGGTACAGCTCCTACAGCATGGATCCAAGGCCTTCCCAGAAGAAAATTGTAGGACGTGTCCATGTCTAGCACTTGGAAAGTCACCTCGAAGTCCACCGGGCCAATGGTCAAGATTAGGTCAATTTCTCCAATGGTGTCTCTTTTGATACCGTCAAAGGCTCTCACACAGACGTTATTGGGACGAATCCTCCAGTACCGATTTCCATTCTTTGTAGTATGGAGAGTGGGCAGATATCAACACCCGAACCTCCATCCACCATGNAAAGTAATGCAGAAGAAAGGAGGAGAACTCAGAAAATCGCATTGAAATTTGAGAGAATGGACTTGTATTATAGCCAATGTTGGCCATTTCTACTAAAGGAGATTTGATTGACGACGAAGAATCTTTCTGCCATTCTTTCAAGTTGTTCAACCGAGGTTTCAACTGGCACATACGCCTCATTCAGAGTTTTCATTAAGATCTTTTGATGTTCAGAGGATTTCGTCACCAATGACAGCAACGACACTTGTTCAGGATATTTTCTCAATTGATCCACTACCTCATAATCAGGCATCTTCATTTTCTGAAAGAAAGCTTCTGCTTCCTCAGTACTCACAGGCTTCTTGGATGGAAAGCGCTTTCGTGTGGCATTGTTTACTTCTTCTATGTTTGAATATTTTTCAACAGGGGTATTGTCTGGAAGCTTTCCCAAGATCTTTTTTCCTTTACACGTAACCACCGTCGGATGATAATTCCAAGGCACTGCAGCAGGGTTCGTCATGGGCTTCTGTGGCACGCGTCCAATAACCACTAGCTCATTCAGCCGAGGTGGTTTAATTGTCCCCCATACCACATAGGCTCCCTTTGGTACGTACATTTGCATTCCCTTTTTCAACTCAAATTTCTTTAGAGTGTTCACAATTAATTGCTCTTCTTAGCGGCCTCGCGGGACATAGAGGATCCCATTCTCGGGAGGCATTGCCTCTGTTCTTGTTTCATCTTTCTTTTCTGGTTCGGTCTTGGTGATTTTGCTCTTCCTTTCCCCTTTCTCTTGCCTCGGGGCCACCTTTGGCTTTCTTTCTGCATCAACAATAGCAATGATGGCCTTTAATGCCGGATAGAACTCTTTATCCTCACAGATCATCCCAATCACAGGCCCATTATTGTGGGCTGGCAGTTGGTCACATTTGGGACATCCTCATCCCTCAGTACGATTTTTCCTTGCTCTATTAGATGTTCCAATGCTCGTTTCAATGTCCAATAGTCATTTGTATCATGGCCTTCTGCCCCTGAATGATATGCACACCTCACTCCGGCTCTGTAGGCAGGCGATGCCGGGTTTTGTTTGTTCTGAGGGACCGGCTGCAGTAGATCCATTTGGACAAGTTTTGGAAACAAATTAGAGTAAGATTCACCAATTGGAGTAAAAGTTTGCCTCCTGGGTGGCTCACGAGGAGTAAAGTTATTCTATGGAGAACGGGGATTATAGTGGTTTTGGTGGGGAGGCTGATTTCTTGGGAATGGAACTTGGTTTCTATTGGCATGTGGCTGTGGCCGAGCGAAGGGTTGAGCATTCATAACCGCATAAGGTGGAAGAGCATAAGCCATATCATGAGGGTAGTAATGTTGAGGGGTTCTTTCGGAAAACACATGTCTAGAAGCCCGGTATCTTCTTGCCCCTGATGCTGCCATAACTGTTTCCTCTTTCTTTTTACCTTTGGCCATTCCTCCAGACCCACCTTGGATGGCTTGGGAGGTTGCTCTGATGGCCGACTGACTCAAAATTCGGCCCGTTTTCATACCATTTTCTACCATTTCCCCGATCTTAATAGCCTCTGCAAAAGGTTTGCCCATGGCTGACATCATGTTCTGGAAATAATCCGCTTCCTGGGCCTGAAGAAAAACAGTGACCATTTCTACTTCATCCATGGGAGGTTTCACCCTCGATGCCTGTTCGTGCCACTTAATAGCATATTCTCTGAAGCTTTTCGAGGGCTTCTTCTTCAAATTTGCCAAGGAGTTCCTGTCTGGTGCGATATCGATGTTATATTGAAACTGCCTTACAAAATCTCTGGCAAGATCGTCCCAAATGTGCCATCGTGAGACATCTTGGTCCATATACCATTCTGAGGCGATGCCTACTAAGCTTTCTCCGAAGTATGCCATCAACAACTCCTCTTTTCCGCCAGCTCCGCGCAACTGGTTGCAATACTTTTTCAAGTGAGCAATGGGATCGCCATGCCCATCATACTTTTCGAACTTTGGCGTTTTAAATCCCATGGGCAGGTGCATGTGAGGGAACATGCACAGATCAGTATAAGAAACACTTTTTTGCCCATTCAAGCCTTGCATATTCTTCAGACTCTACTCAAGGCTCCTCATTCTTTTCGCCATCTCATCTTGGTTCAGGAGCTTTGGGGGTGATCTTAGCCTGGCATAAGCTCAAATGGTGGTGGCTGAGGGTAATTATATGTGGGATATTGAGGAGGATCCACTGGAAAGACAGGGTTTTGGAAGGTGAAAGCTGAGGGATCAAAGGCGGGCCTCGGCAGTGAAGGTTGTGTTGTAGCAGAGCATGGTGGAGCAGTGAAGATGTTAGGAGATGCTCCTGCTAGGAACACCTGGGGGCGGACCTCAGAAGGTGTTCCGACGAAGTGAGCGGTCATAGTAGGTTGTCCCAACGGAGTATGAGGGTGGCTGATGGGGACATTGGAGGTACCCCCAGATCTAGGGAATAGTTCAAGGAATCCAGGAATGGCGCTTGGAGGCTCCCTTCCATTGGTCCAGGCGTCCCACATCTCCATGAGTCGGAGACGTAGTATCCGGTTCTCTTTCGCTGTGACAGACTCAGATGCCGGGATCCCCGAGATGGGGCTCTCCTCAGAGATGGGAACTGCGGGCAAAGTCATTTCTGTAGACATTTCCACACTTCCTTTCGATCTGGTAAAGTATTGATGCGATGCCAGCTTACCACAACCAACCACCGTTTCTAAAATCTAGGCTGGAAATTGACAGCAACACACAGTTAGTTTGAGACAAGTAACAGATAAGTAATCGCACGTTGGGGTGTGATGCACCTATACAGTTAAATGAGTGTCTACATGTTTGCACTGGTTGCATGCGTCATCCCGGCTTTTCTTTTCCTATTTTCTCTTCTTTTGATTTCTACTCTTTATTTTTCTTGCTTTTCTTTCTCTTTCTATTTTTCTCTCATTTTTCTTTTCCCTCGATTTTCCATTTTCTGCTTTTCCCTTTTCTTTTGCCATGATTTTTCTCTCAATTCCTTATTCTCTCTTTCTGCGTTTCTTTCTCTCTTGTTTTTCTTTTATTTCCTCGTATTTTCTTCCTTTTTTTTTCTTAGGGTTACGGTCGAATCCTATGGAGATTGCCTATGTATCATGACCCCGCATGAATCAGACCAAGCGTAGTTCGTGCAAAATAAATGTAAACTAGAAGCAAAATGTTTTGGGATTTTCAATTTTATTGATAGCAAATACTTTGATTACAAAGACTCAAAACTGACAAATATAAACAACATAACAGACTCTGATAAAAAGAAGAACTACAGACTCCACCGTCAACTATTCTATTTCAAAAGAAAATACAGACTCAAACAACTGACAGACTCTTAGCGAAAAGAAAATATAGACTCAAACACTGACAGACTCTAGTAAAAAGGAAGTATGACAATCACGAATACATTAAAGCTCCTGGTGCCCGCGGGACATCGTTCGGTCTCGCCGCGGGCCTATATGCAGGTTCCCCTTGAAGTCTGTCCAGGTCACTCATTATTTGCTTCAAAAATATCATCACCGATGCAAAGAAGGTGGTGTGAGTCATGTTCTCGCACATTTGGCATTTCCTAGTAATGTAGTGAGCAACGGTTAAGATTCTTTCTCTGATTCTGCCCTTTTCCTGAAGCAACCGCCCTATCTGTTGGGCCTTGGCTTCCAAAGTCTGCTCGGCTACCTGGTTTTGTTCCTGGAGTTGTTGCAAGTCCATTTCTAATTGTGCCAATGCCGCGTAGCAATGCTCTCTTTCAATCTTGAATTCTTTTGCCTGTTTGATCATTTTGTTNGGAACCTCAATTCGCTTATAAACCTGCTGATTTTACTTCCAGCTGCTAAGTGTATTCAATAACTTTTGTAATGAAGAAAAAAATAACAATGTACGTCTATTTAGATCAACAGGCTACTGATTATTTGATTCTACCTAGTGCTCATAGAATTCAAGGAATTAATACGAAACAATTAACATCTACATTGAGGCCTTAAACTCAAACGCATGTCTTCTGATTTTAAAACCAAATTACTGAAGTTAACACTAAAACATTTGTCAAGCCTAGGCTGGGCATGGATATGAGCCTACATACTGATTTTCAAACTCAGTTCCAAGTTTATGTCACTTTTTGATTTTAAAGTAAAACTATCATAAGAGATCAAAACTATACTACACTAAGGATACTGTTTTTTAGATGAATCAACACAAATCCAAAGTTCAACAGTCCAATATAGTCCAGAGTTATTTACATTGAGTATATTCACCAAATCAAAGAGACTACTCGAAATTCAAACAATCAGATCTACGACAAAACTACGCAGCAAACTTCATTTCATATCTCAAATGATTTCTACATTGTGTCGGGCTTAGGAAGTGTACCTGGAAGTTACAACGAAGAAGAAGAAATTAGTAACAGCAAACAATAGGCAGCAACAAGCTCAAAAAGGATCTCAAATCCCAGGATTGGTATCAAATGAAACCCAGCAGTTCACACACCCAGCAAATTGACTTGAAAACCCAAATTCATACTCGAAATTAACCCAGAAACCTTAGAAAAACCTCAATCACTGAAAGCAGGAAACGCTCAAACCATCTCTGACCTTAGACGAGTTAGGAATTCAAAATTGCTGTGAAGTAAACTTCAATAGAATAGTAATTTTTTGAGTTTTTTCTTTTTTTGCACTGTTTTTGGTTTTTCTGAAGATTTAAGACCTAAAAGGAATTTTTCTAACTCTAAATTTCAAATTTGGTTTTTGGAATTTGAAATTCAAATTTTTCAGATTGTCCCTAACTTGCAGAAAGTGTTTTGGGGAGAATTTTAGAGGCTGGAAATTTTGGGAATTTTTCAGATTTCAAAACTTGTGAAAGAAGGCATGGGGACTGCCTTTTATAGGCAGGAAAGGGATAGGAAGTATCTAGAATTCATTCACTCATTTCCCCCCTTTTTATTTTAGTGTTAGAATAGTCATGTAAATAGGAGTAAATAAATAACCCTAATCCAATATATGTTAGGAGTAGGACATGTTATGTGTGTATATATATAGGGCTCATTGTAACATATGTATATACATCAATAATATATTTTCTCCCGTGCTTTCTCACATGGTATCAGAGCTTTAGTGAGAAACATATCGCTGTGCATCATTCCAGCGACTTCCGGGAAGAAAGAACTCAGTCACCGTGCAATTTTCCGGTGACCTAAGTGACTTATTGCGTCAAAGTCACTAATTAACAGTGTTGTGCAAAATCCAACACCACCACAAGGTTCCCAAGAGAGATCCGACCAAACCCCAGAAAAAATCACCGGAAAATNAGGTGACACTTCTCCTTTAGATCGATCCCGGACACAAGTATTTGCCGCCAAGTATTGACATTCGCTCCAAACCCGACGGACCCTTGCTTTAGGAAATTGGCCATCAGGACCAATCTCAACTACTTGGATACTATGATCGTAGTCCTTTGGCACTACTTGGCATCTCCCGAGTTGCTTTAAAACCCGATACGGAGCATAAGGCTGAATGCTCTTAAGACCCATCAAGAGGAAGTGCGGCCCCGCTGCTGGCATATATATGATTTCATCAACAGGTAACCATCCAAACGTCCACTCTATTTGACTGGCAGTGAGGGACCGAAAGTATGATGTCCAGCCTGTGAATCCTTCAGGCAAGCTGACCCCCTTAATCCTCGTATAAACTCCTCTATACAGGTTTTCTCTGTAGACCCATAACTCAGGAACTGAGGACGATGGCACAGGTGTTCGGTCATCCACATTTGCAACAAGAGATTGCACCCCTCAAAGAAGTCTCCTCCGGCTTTGCAGGTTGTAAGAGCGCGGAAGATTCAGCTAATATCATGGCCGCAAGAGTGCTTTTGGCTTGAGTAAGTAGAGTGCTGACGACCCCGGCTATCTTTATGTCAATATTTCCATCTTTCCTCGGGAATACCAAAAGCCCCAAAAAGACCACCATAAAAGCAAAACGTCTATGTTATTCCCATCTTTGGCGGTTTTCTTTGCTACATATCTTGTTTTCCGGGTTATTGAACCCTCCGATGTGGCCATATCTATGGTATATGAAGTGTGGAGTACAAAAGCCATCCGCCAAATCCGTGTTGTGGACTGTCCTACTTATCTTTAGTGAGTCTAAGAATTTATGCACGGCCACGGTTCTCGGGGCAACCAAGTACTTGTGTCTTAAAGGAACCTCAGCACGTCCGATGTACCCGGCTATTTCCTCCAAGGTCGGGGTGAGTTCAAAGTCTGAAAAATGGAACACGTTGTGCGTCGGGTCCCAGCATGTAACTAATGCCCTTATGATGTCTCCCCGAGGCGTAATTTCCAACAAACCGGTAAGCCCTTTCAAATATTTTTTGACTTCATCTTGTCCTTCTCCTCCTTGATCGTTCCACCACAAACGCAACTCCAAAGGGATTTTATTCATGATTGAGAAAGGTTTATTTTGAATCGTGCTCATCCTGCACATTTATTTAAAGTGATTTAATGACTTATTTTGACTTAAACAGAAAAATGGCTATTTTTGCAAAATTTCCATTTAAGAAAAACAAAGACTTGGCTTTGCAGTTACGGCCTTTCAGCACTTCTGGGGAAGATTTTAAGGCTGTGCCTGCAAACCATTTAAAATTGACTCAGGGTGGCTGTTCTTGCAAAAACAGCCTTCAGGCGTCCTTTTGGGAACATTCGGCTTATTTTAAAACAAGAATGGCATCACCCGACTTATTTGACAAAAATTAAAATTTTGGTATTGTTTTTGGCTATTTTGCGAAAAGATGGTTGGACCCGATGAGGGTTGCCTACGTATCTCACATCCGGTGAGAATCAAACTAGCGTAGTTCGGGCAGATTTGCCAAAAACTATTTTGAACAAAAGTTTTCTTTCTATGTTGTTTTTCAAATATTTTTCTCTTTTCCTTTTTTCATTTTTCAAAAATTCGGCAGCATTTCGGTACTATTTGGGCATTGCTCTTTTTTTTTCTTTTCTTTTTTGTTCATTTTTGTTTTCAAATGGTCACCCTCACTTAGTCCTAACACTGCTTATTTTTCTCAATTTTTACTCATTTAGACAAGCCGATCAACATGCAAAGCCGAGCAAATAAATGCGCAAGTAGCACGCAAGATGCATCAGGATGGTCAATTCATTTCAGGTCACCTGTCCTAGAAGGACCCAACCCCTATGTTGAGTCCCCCTAAGTCAAATGCACATGATGCAAACAAACGTCCTACTAGGGATCCGGCATGAGGTCGAGTTATTCTAGGTTCAAAACCTGAGTATATGTTCTAGACTGTGTACCCGAGCGAACAACTCGAGTCGAGGAGGGGGCTACGTACCGGGAACCAAAAGGCCATCCGGCTTAGTAACTTGTCCGGCCTCTTTCTTATTTTAAGGTATTGACACTAACAGAATAGAGAGTCTCAACCAGTGAGCACATCCCCGGAGATGAGAAGAGAAGGGTTTCGTAACAATTTTATATATACAATTCAGATAATATCAAAGCGGTAAAACATTTAGCACATATAGCATGGAACATGTAGAAAAATCAGATAAAACCAAATATAACAATTATACTAAGCTCGAATTCTTCAACCATGAATCGAAATTCTGGGTTCGTGTCCCCAGCAGAGTCGTCAGAGCTGTCACACCTCCTTTTTACACGCCTACCCCGAAGGATAATGTATAAGGGAGTTTTTCCATTTAAAGTGACATTATTCGAAATGGGATTATTTATTTAGTTTTAGAGTCGCCACTTGGGATAGGATTGGCTTTTGGTTTCCCAAGTCACCGATTTAACTTGAATCCCAAATCGAGAAAAATTTTGACTTCCCAGTTGGAGTCTGCGAACCAGAAATTCTGAATAACGAATTCTGTTGACCCGAGGGAAGGTGTTAGGCACCCCCGAATCCCGTGGTTCTAGCACGGTCGCTTAAATTATTATAATTGGCTAAAAAATCTGATTTTAACACATGTTTTAACTGATGTGCTTTTTAACTTTAAACCGCTTTTATTATTATGTTTTAAAGAGAATTGCAACGTCGTGAAAACACACCTCGAACCACGTCAAATAAATGCACCCGCGGTTTTCGACACATTTCGACTTCGTTGAGATTTGGATTTGGGTCACATAAATGTGCACCCGAGTTTAGGAAGGTAATATTATTTAAATAACAGGCCTAAAGCAACTAGCGTATTGTTAACTTTGCGGGAGGCCATGAAATTCGCTAAATGGCACATCCCGAATTCTAAGGATTTTAATATGAACATTGAAAGAGGGCCACGCGATTTTTGATTGTATTTGGGCGCGGCGCACCTCATTTATTTTTAAAAGGATATCCTAAAAGGACTATGGTTTTCTATTAAGCATTGTCTCCACAAGGCCTATTTAATCTGCTACTAGCCTAATGCAAATCAAATAATAGCCCTGAACTAAGTTTAAGCCATTGGGCTCCGAGATAAGCCCAAAGAGGAGGAAGCCCAGTCCAGCTTTACAAAACTGGCCAGTCATGGGCCTTCGCCCAGGCCCAAACGAGAAGTGAATTAGAACATCAGTAGAGTTGAAGCCCAACTTAATTGAAAATGGGCTGTTGAGCCCTGATCCTTCAATGGATCCAAACCAAACGGAACCTCAATTCGCTTATAAACCTGCTGATTTTACTTCCAGCTGCTAAGTGTATTCAATAACTTTTGTAATGAAGAAAAAAATAACAATGTACGTCTATTTAGATCAACAGGCTACTGATTATTTGATTCTACCTAATGCTCATAGAATTCAAGGAATTAATACGAAACAATTAACATCTACATTGAGGCCTTAAACTCAAACGCATGTCTTCTGATTTTAAAACTAAATTACTGAAGTTAACACTAAAACATTTGTCAAGCCTAGGCTGGGCATGGATATGAGCCTACATACTGATTTTCAAACTCAGTTCCAAGTTTATGTCACTTTTTGATTTTAAAGTAAAACTATCATAAGAGATCAAAACTATACTACACTAAGGATATTGTTTTTTAGATGAATCAACACAAATCCAAAGTTCAACAGTCCAATATAGTCCAGAGTTATTTACATTGAGTATATTAACCAAATCAAAGAGACTACTTGAAATTTTAAACAATCAGATCTACGACAAAACTACGCAGCAAACTTCATTTCATATCTCAAATTGATTTCTACATTGTGTCGGGCTTAGGAAGTGTACCTAGAAGTTACAACGAAGAAGAAGAAATCAGTAACAGCAAACAATATGCAGCAACAAGCTCAAAAAGGATCTCAAATCCCAAGATTGGTATCAAATGAAACCCAGCAGTTCACACACCCAGCAAATTGACTTGAAAACCCAAATTCAAACTCGAAATTAACCCAGAAACCTTAGAAAAACCTCAATCACTGAAAGCAGGAAACGCTCAAACCATCTCTGACTTTAGACGAGTTAGGAATTCAAAATTGTTGTGAAGTAAACTTCAATTAAATAGTAATTTTTTGAGTTTTTTTTTGCACTGTTTTTGGTTTTCTGAAGATTTAAGACCTAAAAGGAAACTTTCTAACTCTAAATTTCAAATTTGGTTTTTGGAATTTGAAATTCAAATTTTTCAGATTGTCCCTAACTTGCAGAAAGTGTTTTGGGGAGAATTTTAGAGGCTGGAAATTTTGGGAATTTTTCAGATTTCAAAACTTGTGAAAGAAGGCATGGGGACTGCCTTTTATAGGCAGGAAAGGGAGAGGAAGTTTCTAGAATTCATTCACTCATTTTCCCCCTTTTTATTTCAGTTTTTATACATTAATCCCTAAATTTTTGGCTTGTTGCCCAAGTTACTGCATTGAGTTCCTGAAATTATAGCTATGGCCCTATTCTAGAAGATTCTAGGGTGTTCTAATTTAACCTACAGCATTCTAACCAATTTTAAGTACCTAGATTACCCCTGAATTTGTTTTGAAATTACTACCCTAACACTTCAAGCTAGTTACAGTTAACTATAGTTAATCAAGGAGTTGAATTATTCAGCTATATCCAATCACCTAAGCCTAACAATTACTTGAAATCAACCACTGAACTAAAGAACAATTACCAATCAAAATCATGCATCAAAAGAACTTAAATCAATTACTTAAACTAATTCGAACAGTTAGTGAACAAACTAATTACTGAACAATTACTGAACAACTACTGATTCGAAACACAAAATCCAAACTATTAAAAGCCTAATTAACCCTAACTTTTAAAAAAAAATCAAATCACAACTAAACGAACAGATTATTACTATTAAAAGAAAATCGGACACATCAAAATCAAAGGGAGACTAACAGAAAATCTGACTAAACAACAATTAAACGCTTGAACTAATCAAAATTAAACTAACACTTAAACACTTGAATTAACAGAAACAAAACAAAAATCAAATCAAGATAAAAAATCAGAAAATTTAAAGAACGTACTGATTTTAAAATAAATGGCCCTTCCTCGCACTAACTTGAATCTAGCCCCAAAAATAATATTATGTGTTTATTTCATGTCAAAATAAGCATATAATATCATTTTTGGGACCATTGGACACTGATAACCCATGAATCGCGATTTCAACTTTGTTTAAACCCTAGATGTGAAATTAGGGAAATCCGCTTGGGTTTTTGTGAAATAATCAAGAGTATGGGGCTTATGGTGACCTGGGGGTTATAGGGTATGGATTTGGTATGGTATGGGTGGCGGCGGCGCCGTGCACGGTGGTGGCGGTGCCTAGGGTTTCGAATATTTGAGGCGTTTGGTTGGGATTCGAGGGCAAAGGTTTGGGGGCTTAGAAAGAGGAGAGGAAGGCAATTCTACGGTGAAAATTTGGGCGAGTTTGGAGGTTTACCGCCGCCGTGGGCGATTTCCGGCGGCCGAATGGGGCGGAGCCAGCGACGGAGACGGGGGGGCAGGGGGGTACGAGGAAGTAGCCTCTGTCTCTACATTTTCTAAAGTGTTTATTACACTTTTATTTAAATCTCATTGTTGAATCTGGGCCGTTAGATTACGGGAATGGACGGTCTAGATTTCTTGACGCCAAAACGGCGTCGTTTAGAAATTAAAGGGGGCAGGCCAGGTTTAGGGTGTGGGGTGGACTGATGGATTGAGGGGTTTTGGGCATTTGGGCTGTGGTTTGCACGAAAATGGCCCAAAATTGGCCTACTTCCTTATCTCAAATTCTTTTATTTGTTTTTCCTTCTTTTTCTTTTGTATTTTTTTTGAATTTTGGATTTTATTAAATGCAAAAAATTAAAAATAGCCAATCCTGATTTAATTCTAAATGAGACTAATTAATTTTCCTAAAATTAATTAAATCCTAATTTTAAAAGGAAAATTAAACAAAAGTAAAATTAACGGAACAAAAATGTACAGGATTGTTTTTGTTATTTTCTCTTATTTTCCAATGATGTTTAATTAATCTAAAAATCTAAAATTAGCTATTTTATAATTTTTTTCATTTTTTGTGACACCTAAAAATGCACACAAAAATGCAAACAAAACACAAAATCATGCAATTAATTCCTAGAAATTCAAATACTAAAAGAAAAATTCTAATTCTAATGAATTCTATAAGAGTAATTTAAGCGTGGCAAAAATCACGTGCTCACAAGGAATATGTGGTACATTGTGGCTTTCTCCTGAATAGGTATCAGAGATTAATAGAGTGTTGACCTTGTTGGCTATCATATGTGAAGAGTGTGCATTTTTGGAAAGGACCTTGAGTTTTGGTTTGCGGGTGCGTGGTTAGTAACAGGGTGATTACTAGGTTTCGAGGCTTTCGAAGTTCATGTTTTGTAACGCGGTCAGAAATCCTATATGGGTGCTTCATCAGAATGATAGGGTGTGAGTGATATATCATCCACTTAATCTGCATAGTTGAGTTGGGTATGGAAACTTTGGTATTCCTGGGGTTTTGGGGCTAGATGTCGTCATTATGGACTATTCCCTGTTTTCGGATCTTGAAGAAATGCCGAGAATGGGATAATTAATAGCATGTATTACCGATAAGTTGTTGTGGATCTTTTGAAGATTATTTATCTAATTG
The DNA here is from genome assembly GCF_001879085.1 of Nicotiana attenuata. Classification (NCBI taxonomy): domain Eukaryota; kingdom Viridiplantae; phylum Streptophyta; class Magnoliopsida; order Solanales; family Solanaceae; genus Nicotiana; species Nicotiana attenuata. The sequence continues at coordinate 76,763,471 of NC_031994.1, forward strand.
GGAAGGATCAGGATTTGGTAGGTACTATTTGAAAGCTCAATGATAATATGCATCTTGTACCAGATCCAGCTTGTGTGCTCCTATGAGATCGTCATTATGGTTATGTAATCGGCAGAATGGATATTTTTTTGTGCCCCTAGCCTATGATATGTGCTACACTTTTATGTTGTGTTAGGCGGTGGGGTTGTATGATTATTTCCCACGCATGTTGTAATTCTGTTCAGGCCTTATGGCGATGCGGGTGAGATAGCCCTCGTGATGTTGATTTGCTCATTGCACCTTATATGTGCTTGCTTCTCTCCTATTTTATTACTTCTATTCATTGTTCCCATAGTTTTACTTATGCACTCCGTTGTGCTTGATATCAGTATTCATATATTCAGTAAACCCGAGCATTTTGGCTTGATGAGTATTTGGGAGCGGGCTGCACGCCGCAGCGGATGTTATGGGGGATACCCTTTCCTTGTGTTTATTTGGTGTTGTGTCTTCCCTCTGTGGGACGATTTGATGAAAAACCTATACGTTTGTTGTCACACATGTTGTACTTGTTAGATAATTCTTCTACATTATTTTCCTTTATTTGTGCTGCATAATTGAGTCATTGCTGGTTTGGTGTACGAATTGTGTATTGTGAGAATCAGTGTGGTTCCGTGATGAGTTGTAAGTTGGATTGCTTGTATTGGGTAAGATGAGGTTCTTAGACCTGAGTTTAGTGCTATAGTATTGGGGGTGAGGAATGTTTGGAAGTATGTGGGTGTTTCTGCTGAGATTTGGGTAATGGCCCTTGGCGGGCGGGAGAGTTTCGTGACTTGTTGACTTCATGGGCGGCTATGAGTTTCCACATGTTTCTTTATCACGGGTAGTGTTGTGAAAGTCCGGAACAAGGTTGTATTCAATGTAAAGTATATTACCGGCATCCAAGATGTTATTTGAGCAGCTATGGTGGTCAGCGGTTATTGCTTCGAGTATGTGAGTTGTGTGGAACAACATGTGATTGTATTCTGGATTGGAATTTTTGGGTCGATTCAGCTTGTTCGGGTGTATGTATGAGGAGCTCATGCAGTGGTTCGATGGCCTTGGAACGACTCCGGGCACGTTCGAGGACGAACGTATGTTTAAGTGGAGGAGGATGTAACGACCCAACTGGTCGTTTTGACCAATTGCGTCTGGTTCGGCAGTTTGAGGTCACGAGTAGCTTCATATTATGTGTATCGACTTGCGTGCGCAGTCCGGGCGTGAAACCGGAAAGTTTTTATGTGAAAATATGAAAAATATAGTAATTTCTAGAGTTAAAATTTGGTTTTTAGTTGACTTAGGTCAACATTTTTGGTAAATGGACTCGGATTTGTGTTTCGACAATCCCGGGAGGTCCGCGGTAAAATATGGGACTCGGGCGTATGCCCGAAATTGAATTCCGAGGCCCCTAGCCTTAGAATACAATTTTTGAAGAAAATTGTTGTGCTGGTTTTTAAAGGAAATAAAGAAATGAATTAATGTTTGAACTCATTGGTATCGGGCCCGTATTTTGGTTCCGGAGCCTGGTAAAAGTTTGTTATGATATTTAAGTCCTATCTGTGAAATTTGGTGAGAATCGGAAATGAATTGACGTGACTTGGACGTCCGATTGAAAAGTTAGAAAATCATGAGTTTTGAGGTTAAATTCGTAATTTTTGATGTTATTTTGATGATTTGATCGTACGAGCAAGTCCGTATGATGTTTTTAGACTTGCTTGCATGTTTGGTTTGGAGCCCCGAGGGCTTGGGTGAGTTTCGGAGAGGTTTAGGCTATGTTGTGCTTGTTTTTGGATGCTTCATCATCGTTTCTTCAAGAAAAAATAATACCACATTGAGCAAACGAGGTCCAAATTCAGTTTTGTTTGAACCATTAGATCCGTATCGAATTTACGGAGCCATAGGAAAAATAATCATCTAATTTGGACATTGTATGAGGAAGTTATGCTCATTTTCGTGTCGGGAAAAATTGCAGGTTTCTGGTGTGTTCGCAAATGCGAACCTTTTCATCGCATTTGCGATGCCCAGTTCGCAAATGCGAACTTTTTGTCGCAAATGCGACTTCTGCCAGCCCTGATTTGTATGCAATTTGTGAGGATTCGCAATTGCGAACCCTGGGTCGCAAACGCGACATCTGAGACCTGTTAAGTGAGGTTTTTCACGAGATTTTTACCCATTTTTCAATTTTCTCAAACCCTAAACCTCCATGGGCGATTTTCCAAAGACCCAAACTTCTCCAAATCATTGGGTAAGTGTCTCTAATCAATTTCCAACTATATTTTATGATTATATCTTAGATTTAACATCAAATACATGAGAATCTAAAGGAAAATATGGGGAAAATTGTGAAATCTTTCAAAAATGTAAAATGATGATTTGAATGACCAAATAGTATCGGAATTAGATAATTTTTGTATGGGTGAACTCGTACCAGAATGGGTGTTCGGTTTTTGTAAATTTTGTCGGGTTCCGAGGTGCGGGCTCGGGGAGTTGACTTTTGTTGACTTTTTGCAAATTGTATAAGAATCATAGTTTTGTCAATTGAAATTATTTTCTCTTGCATTGTTTGATATATTCAAGTCGTCTTTGGCTAGATTGAGCCGAGCATTGATGAATTGGTAAAGGAAAAGCTAAATTGAGTATTGAATTGGCCGGATTGAGGTAAGTATCTTGCCTAACCTTGTGTGGGGGACTTCTCCCTTAGGATTTGAGTCTTCTATGCTATTTGTAGTCCGTGCACGCGAGGTGACGAGTGTGTGATCGAACTTATTTGTGAAAAATTTGCCTTTAAGGTTCTTAGGTCCTTATGTTCATTATGTGGGAAGTATTCCATTATGATTGAGTTTCCTAATTGCTTAATTTACCTCTATATGCTCCATACGATGTCGTTAGCTTCCCTCTAACTCTTACTTGTTACTTGGCCTTATTTGCCTTAATTGAAGAGATTGTTCTTCTTATCGTTTGTTATCTCTAAATTGTAAATTACTCTATGACCCCGTGTATATATGCTATGTGTCCAAATTGTTGTGGTTGCCGGTGTAGTTATCACATGCATGATATGCCTTGTTGTTTTGTTAAGATTATTGCGCTTCTTGGTTTTTCTGTGATTCTCTTATTGCCGTGTATTCATACTCTTGGTGGTGGAATTCCTTGTGATTGGGTTGTTGGATTGTTTTTGAGTATTCTTCGTGTTGCTGCTGTGCGTTTATTTTTGGACTACGGGACGGTATCCCGGGAGATCCCCCTGCAATGTTTACTTTGGGACTACGGGATGGTATCCCGGGAGATCCCCCTGCATGTTTACTTTGGGACTACGAATCGTTATTTCGGGAGATCCCCCTGCACTTTTATATTGGAACTACGGGACTGCACCCGGTAGATTCTCCAAGTACTGTGTATTTATATTTGGGACTACGGATCGGTATTCCGGGAGATCCCCGCGCACTATGAGTTGAACTACGGGACGACACCAGGGAGATCCACTGGATATTTATATTTGGGACTACAGGACGGTATCCTGGGAGATCCCCAGTTGTTATCTCTGCATTGAGCTGTACTCCTTCTGTGATTATTTTGTCTCCGTTGTATTTGTTGTTATCAATTCAAGTGTTTTAACTGTTTAGATTCCTTTACTGCTGTGATCCTTCGTGTTGGAATCCATAATGTTTACAATACCTCTCCATATTTTATATATATATTTTAATACTTCAAATTTCAATAACTGTTACATTTTTTACTCAATTAGTTTCTCAATTAAATTTTCTTAAACCGTTTGAGGTTGTATTTTACTTAAAAAGGAATTTCTACTAAGTTAATTTATTAAATCCCATGTTAAAGGTAATAAATCATTGACGTTGTATTTTAATTGAAAATGGTACTTTTTTTTATTCAAATGATTTCTAATAATAACTTCATCTTTTCTTGTTGAGTTCCTAGTTGGTTTAGAAACTGTACTCTATTTTATGTTATGTAAATGAGACTCCTTAAATATCTTAATTGAATTGGTTATGGACCCTATGTACTGAGTAACATGAGAACGTCGTTGCGCAAAGTGAGACATAAATATGTGGGTACGAGGTGCCGGGTGTGCTAAATTGGTAATTGAGGTTATGATCTGGGACATCGAATTGAGATGGCTGGAATTGTGCATCAGAAATGATATGATTTATTGAGTTGTCATCGCCTTTCTTATTTGAGTACATTTTACTTGTCTGTGTCCCAGCTATGTTGGTGTTAATTTACTTGGTTATCTTCGTTTCCATCCGTGTTTCCCTTTATTGTTTCTACTGTTTGTGGTTTAAGTTTCTCCCTATTGCTGATATTACCTTGTTACCGTATCTCGATAGTTTATCGTTATATCCTGTTCAGTTTATTTGACCAGTAGGTGCCTTGACTGTTCCTCGTCACTACTCCACCGAGGTTAGTCTTGATACTTACTAGGCACCACTGTGGTGTGCTCATACTACACTTCTGTACATTTTTGCGTACAGATCCAGGTATTTGGTCGATAGTAGCTATGCGGATCATGGCAGCGGAGACTCAAGGTAAACATGCTGCTGCGTTCGCAGGCCTCGGAGTCACCTTCAGTTGTACTTATTTTTATTGGTTCCTTTTGTTTCGGAATAGTGACATATTTATTTTGTATAACTACTCTTAGAAAAGCTTATGACTTGTACCGCCGATTTTGGAAATTGTAATTTGTTCAGAGTAATTAATTTAAAGTTAGTAAATATCAATGTAATTTCAGTTAATGTTCGGCTTACCTAGTTTAGAGACTAGGTGCCATCACGACTCCTTCGGAGGGATTTTTGGGTCGTGACAAGTTGGTATCAGAGCTCTAGGTTCATAGGTGCTACGAGTCATAAGCATGTTTAGTAGACTCTTGCGGATCGGTACGGAGACGTCTGTACTTATCTTCGAGAGGCTATAGAACTATTAGGATAATCTCACATTCTTCACTCCTTATCATGCGATATTGATTCAGCTTGAAGTGTATAACTTATGTTCCTTTACATCCACTCGTGTATAATATTACGCTCTCAGTGTCCGCTATGCGCCAGTGGTTCGTGATGCTACAGACGGGCCACGAAGGAGTCAAGGATGCTCAGGCATTGTCTCAACGAGTCATTCAGACTGAAGATACAACGGTAGTGAGAGGTTATTCAGTTGTTCATATGGAGGCGCAGCGGTTCCTGGCATCTGATTGACGAGTGCGATCCTGGAAAGGTTTAATTGGTTGACTTGTCGTCGTGATTGTGACAAGGTCACGGGGTGGGTGTTGATTGGGAATAGTTGGTGGTATTGGAGTACCTTGTGATTTGTGTTGTACGAGCTGTAAAGGTTAGTTTTGCGGATCATCAGACGTTGTTTTCTATGGCTTTGCGCTGTCACGACCCGGATTTCCCACCATTGGGATCGTGATGGCGCCTACTCGTGGTAGCTAGGCAAGCCAACATATTTACCTTTCATTAATAAATAAATCTGTTAACAATCTATAGCATCAATAAGAAATATGGAATTTAATAATAATAATAGCGGAAGTCTAATTTATAAGTCTGAATCAAAACGCGGAATAGTCAACAATAGCCTCTACCCAAGATTTGGTGTCATATTACTCACGAACCACTAAGAATAAACTAAATACAAAGGTCTGAAAAAAATATAACAGCTGTCTGTCTCGAAAACAATGAGGCAACAATCAAAAGGAAAATATAAAGAAGAGACGCCGGGCCTGCGGACGCCTGCAAGGCTACCTCGGTCTCGTGAATAGGAAAGTCTGCTCCCGAACTACTGCTGCTGCTGCTCCTCAAAACCTGGACCTGTGCAAAAATGCACAGAAGTGTAGCATCAGCACAACCGACCCCATGTGCTGGTAAGTGTCTAGCCTAACCCCGGCGAATTAGTGACGAGGCTAGACTGGACATCACATAAACCTGTGCAGTTATAAATATACAGCGGGAATCGAATATCAAGTAATTAACAACAAGGGGAGGGAGACATGCTAAGGGGAGATACAATATTAACAGCAATCTAGAGTAACAACTAAAACAGCTTAGGTTCACAATGAACAAAGAATCAATACTCAAATACAAACACATAGCCTCAATAACTGTTGCGGCGTGCAACCCGCTCCATAATTACTATTGTTGCGGCGTGCAACCCGCTCCACAAATACCACTGTTGC
>NC_031994.1:76771714-76775523 GCF_001879085.1 Nicotiana attenuata
GAAGAAGGGATTTGCTGTGCAAAAATTGCAGAAAATCTGCTATGTTTTCTAAGTGTAAAACTACCCCGAACCACCTCCGAATCACTCCCGAGCCCTCGGGGCTCCCAACAAAACACACACACTAACTCAATAACATCCTACGAACTTAGTCGAGCGATCAAATCGCCAAAATAACATCAAAATCAATGAATCCAACCTCAAAATCATCATTTTCATTTCAAACTTCTTAAACTTCTAACTTTAGATATTTAGGTCCGAAACACGTCAAATGACATCCGATTTCGACCAAACTTTACAGAAAGCGCTTAACACATATTTAAGACTTGTACCGGGCGCCGGAACCAAAATACGAGCCCGATACCATAGTCTTTTAATCAATTTTCATTTCTATTTTCCTTAATAATTTCAGAAAAATAATTTCACAGAAAAATTCATTTCTCGGGCTCTCGACCTCGAAATTCGACTCCGGGCATACGCCCGAGTCTCGTATTTTTCTACGGACCCTCCAGGACCGCCTAATCACGGGTCCGGGTCCGTGTACCAAAAATATTGACCAAAGTCAACTATAGCAATATTAATATCAAAATTCTTCAAATTTTTCACAAAGTTCACATATTTCAATCATAAAAGCTTTCCGGCTTCGCATTCGGACTGCGCACGCAAATCGAGGCAACTAAAAGCGAGGTTTTTAAGGCCTCGGAAGCACGGAAATAGGAAGAAATCCGGTGATGACCCTTTGGGTCACATTCTCCACCTCTAAAACAACCGTTCGTCCTCGAACGGACAAAAGAAGGAAGTACCTGAGTCGGGAAATAGATGAGGATAACGGCTCCGCATATCGAACTCGGACTCCCAGGTCGAGGCCTCAGGGGGCTGACCTCTCCACTGAACACGAATAGAGGGAAAACTCCTAGATCTCAACTGACGGACCTGCCGGTCTAGAATAGCTACCGGCTCCTCCTCATGAGATAAATCTTTGTCCAACTGGACAGTGCTGAAGTCTAATACATGGGTAGGATCGCCGTGATACCTCCGAAGCATAGACACATGAAAAAAACTGGGTGCACGGCTGACAGGCTAGGTGGCAATGCAAGTCTATAAGCCACCTCTCCTACTCGATCAAGAATCTCAAACGGGCCAATGTACCTAGGGCTAATCTTGCCCTTCTTTCCGAACCTCATCACGCCCTTCATAGGCGACACCTGGAGCATACCCGCTCACCAACCATGAAAGCTACATCTCGAACCTTACGATCTGCACAGCTCTTTTGCCTAGACTGAGCTGAACGAAGTCTGTCCTGAATGACCTTGACCTTCTCCAAGGCCTCCTGAACTAATCTGTACCTATCAACCGAGCCTCTCCCGGCTCGAACCATCCAATCGGAGACCGACACCGCCTACCATATAAGGCCTCACAAGGAGCCATATGGATGCTCGACTGGTAGCTGTTATTGTAGGCAAACTCCGCTAAAGGCAAGAACTGATCCCATGAACCTCCAAAGTCAATAACACAAGCCCGGAGCATATCCTCCAAAATCTGAATAGTCCGCTCGGACTGACCGTCCGTCTGAGGATGGAACGCTGTGCTCAACTGAACCTGGGTACCTAACTCCTGCTGAACCGCTCTCCAAAAGCGCGAGGTAAACTGCATACCCCGATCTGAAATGATAGATACTGGCACTCCATGAAGGCGAACAATCTCCCGGATATAAATCTCAGCTAACCTCTCGGATGAATAGGAGACTGCCACTGGAATGAAATGCGCTGACTTGGTCAGCCTATCAACAATGACCCAAATAGCATCAAACTTCTTCCGAGTCAGCGGAAGTCCAGTAATGAAATCCATGGTAATCCTCTCCCACTTCCACTCGGGGAGCTCAATCCTCTGAAACAAACCATCGGGCCTCTGATGCTCATACTTGACCTGCTGACAGTTCAAACACCGAGCCACATACGCAACAATATCCTTCTTCATCCTACGCTACCAATAATGCTACCGCAAGTCCTGATACATCTTTGCGGCGCCCGGGTGAATAGAATACCGAGAACTATAGGCCTCCGCTAAGATCAATTCTCGAATCACATCAACATTGGGCACACAAACTCGCCCCTGCAATCTCAAGACACCATCATCATCTAAGGTCACCTTCGTGGCACCTCCACGCTGCACCGTCTCTCTCAGGACACACAAATGGGGATCATCAAACTGCCGGTCACGGATACGCTCCAATAGAGAAGAACGAGCGACCGTGCAAGCTGACACTCTGCTAGGCTCAGAAATATCTAATCTCACCAATCGATTGGCCAAAGCCTGAACATCTAAAGCAAGCGGTCTCTGGCTGACCGGGATATAAGCAAGACTACCTATGCTGGCGGACTTTCTACTCAACGCATCGGCCACCACGTTGGCCTTCCCCGGGTGATACAAGATAGTAACATCATAATCTTTCAACAACTCGAACCACCTCCTCTGCCTCAAATTCAAATCCTTTTGCTTAAATAAGTACTACAGACTCTTATGATCGGTGAACACCTCGCACGTCACGCCATACAAATAGTGCCTCCAAATCTTCAAGGCGTGGACAATGGCTGCCAACTCCAGATCATGCACTGGATAGTTCTTCTCATGAATTTTCAACTGCCTCGAAGCATAGGCAATGACCTTGCCATCCTGCATCAACACTGCTCCAAGCCCCACACGGGAAGCATCACAATAAACAGTATAGGGCCCTGAACCTGTGGGCAGAACCAACACCGGTGCCGTAGTCAGAGCTGTCTTGAGCTTCTAAAAGCTCGCCTCACACTCATCCGACCATCTGAACTGGGCACCCTTTTGGGTCAATCTGGTCATCGGGGCTGCAATAGATGAGAATCCCTCCACGAACCGTCTGTAGTAGCCTGCCAACCCCAAGAAACTCCGGATCTCTGTAGCTGATGCTGGTCTAGGCCAGTTCTTCACTGCCTCTATCTTCTTTGGGTCCACCTGAATACCCTCAGCTGATACAACGTGACCCAGGAATGCAACTGAACTCAGCCAGAACTCACACTTGGAGAACTTGGCATATAACTGACTATCCCTCAGAGTCTGAAGAACCACTCTAAGGTGCTGCTTATGCTCCTCCTGGCTACGGGAGTACACCAAAATATCATCAATAAAGACTATCACGAACATGTCCAAATATGGCCTGAACACTCGGTTCATCAACTCCATAAATGCTGCTGGGGCATTGGTCAATCCAAATGACATAACCAGGAACTCGTAATGCCCATACCGAGTGCGAAAGGCTGTCTTAGGGACATCGGATGCCCTAATCCTCAACTGATGGTAGCCAGATCGCAAGTCAATCTTGGAGAATACCCTGGCACCCTGAAGCTGGTTGAACAAATCATCAATCCTCGGCAGTGGATACTTATTCTTGACCGTTACCTTGTTCAATTGCCGGTAATCAATACACATCCTCATTGACCCATCCTTCTTCTTGACAAATAACACTGGCGCACCCCAAGGAGACACACTGGGTCTAATGAAACCCTTCTCCAGCAAATCCTGCAACTGTTCTTTAACTCCTCAACTCCGACGGGGCCATTCTGTACGGCGGAATAGAAATGGGCTGAGTGCCCGGAACCAAGTCAATACAGAAATCTATATCCCTGTCGGGTGGCATACCCGGCAGGTCTGAAGGAAAGACATCGGAAAACTCCCGGACAGTAGGCACAGAGTCTATGGAAGGGACCTCAGCATTGGAATCACGAATATGGGCCAAATAGGCCAGGCACCCCTTCTCGACCATACGTCGAGCCTTCACGTAC
>NC_031994.1:76778026-76786972 GCF_001879085.1 Nicotiana attenuata
GAGTTCGGCTCCCTCACGTGTCGAGGGTACTGAGTATCTCGTAACGAGGTCGTATCATCCCCTTCATTGCGAGTCTCACTGATTAAGTCATCATATTCGGGAGGTCGCTTTTACTTCACAATTCTTTTTCACAACTCGAGCAGATGCTCCAGACGTTCAATTATCACTTATACTTTCGCAATTCGTTCTACAACTGGAGCCGACGCTCCTCAATGAATCAAGTCATTTCATATATTTCCAATATTCGTATCACAGTTCGAGCCAATGCTCCTAGGAATCAAATTATCATATCACCATTCACATGTTATTCACAATATATGGAAATTCTCCAATAAATATGAAATTCACAATAAGTTCATGATAATCACATTATAAGGACTCACGGTCATGCTAGACACCAATGTATAGATACTCGTCACCATGCCTATACATCGTACTCGATCACATAGCAGTTAGCAACAAGACTCAACTCCTATTCCCTCAAGCTAGGGTTACCCAAACACTTACCTCAAAGCCTTGAAATCCACTTAATCCTCAACTATTGCTTTACCTCGTGGTTCTACCTCCAATTCGCTCGAATGTAATCACAAATTGCTCAATTACTTTAATAAACATTATATGAATCAATTTGAATGCATAAAAATGAGTTTCCCAAGTTTTTTCCAAAAATTCCAAAATTGCCCCCGGGCTCACGTGGTTAAAACTCGAGGTTCGAACCAAAATCTGGCTACCCATTCCCCCACGAGTTCAAATATATAATTTGTTTTGAAATCGAACCTCAAATCGAGGTCCAACTCCCCAATTTATAGAAAACCTAGGTTCTACCTTTCACCCATGAAAATCTTTGATTTCAAGTGGAAAACATGTTTAATGATGTTAAAGATTGAAAGAATTGAGTAAAAATCAAATTACAAGTGATTTGGGATGAATTTTGCTCTTGAAAATTCGCCTATGGTGTTTGGGTTTTGAAAGAATGGTGAAAAGTGGTGAAAATTCGACTAGGTATAAAATTTGCTGGGCCTCGGATATGGGAAATGCGAACAGAGGTTCGCATTTGCGAACAAAACAGGCGTGGGAATTGCGAACATTTTAGTTCGCATTTGCAAACTTGGGTGTGGAGGCCAGGTTTCGCATTTGCGAAAACTCGATCGCATTTGCGATCAGTGGCCTCTCGCATTTGCGAGCAAAATCCTCGCATTTGCGACCTGTGCGTAATTTCCCAGACCTCGCAATTGCGACTCGAAGCTCGCATTTGCGAGCTCGCAATTGCGAGTCTCCCTTTCGCATTTGCGAAAACCACAGAAGCCAACATACCAGATTTTTAAAAAAAATGAGAAATGCAATCCGATGCCTATCCAAAACTCACTCGAGCCCTCGGGGCTCCAAACAAAACACGCATACAACCTCAAAAACATCCTACGGACTTGCTCGTGCGATCAAATCGCCAAGATAACATCATTTACATAGAATCAAGCCTCAAAGCACATGTTTTTTCATTATAACTTCATAAACTTCAAACTTTAGATATCTAGGTCCGAAACACGTTAAATGACGTCCGATTTCGACCAAACTTCACAGAAAGTGCTTACCACATATTTAAGACTTGTACCGGGCGCCGGAACCAAAATACGAGCCCGATACCATAGTCTTTTAATCAATTTTCATTTCCATTTTCCTTAATAATTTCAGATAAACAATTTCACGGAAAAATTCATATCTCGGGCTCTAGACCTCGGAATTCGATTCCGGGCACATGCCCGAGTCCCATATTTTTCTACGGACCTTCCGGGACCGTCCAACCTCGGGTCCGGATCCGTTTACCAAAAATGTTGACCAAAGTCAACTATAATCATATTAATATCAAATTCTTCAAATTTTTCACGGAATTCACATATTTCAACATAAAAGCTTTCCGGCTACGCGCCCGGACTGCGCACGCAAATCGGGGCAAGTAAAAATGAGGTTTTAAGTCTCAAAAGCACAGAATGGATGAGGAAATAGGTGATGACCCTTTGGGTCGTCACATGCGCCAAGTGGAGGAGTCCATCAGCGGCATTCAGATTGCATAGTCAGACTTGCGTCAGTTTCGGCCTGAGGTATATGTATGTGTGGTGTTGGTAGGTTCCCAGAATTTGTATATGACTAAGGTCTAATATCTTGCACGGGACGATGTTGGAATTTTTATCGGGATTATTGCATATCGACTATCCGAAGAAATGGGTCAGCTTTGTGGTGTTGGGTCAGCATAACGATGAAGTGATTGGTCCTTTGAATAGGAATTCTCTACTGGTATTTGTGGAAGAACTCTTGGATTGGACGGTTTGTATGACTCGGTTGAGTTGGGGAGGTGCAGTCCTGATGGCTTATTTGCGTGCGGGTGGATCTCAGAGGGTTCTCGATGGTTTGACGAGAGCTTGAGTTGGATATCTACTATGGGCATGAGGAATATGTGGTACATTGTGGCTTTCTCCTGAATAGGTATCAGAGATTAATAGAGTGTTGACCTAGTTGGCTATCATATGTGAAGAGTGTGCATTTTTCGAAAGGACCTTGAGTTTTGGTTTGCGGGTGCGTGGTTAGTAACAGGGTGATTACTGGGTTCAAGGCTTTCGAAGTTCATGTTTTGTAACGCGGTAAGAAATCCTATATGGGTGCTTCATCAGAATGATAGGGTGTGAGTGATATATCATCCACTTAATCTGCATAGTTGAGTTGGGTATGGAAACATTGGTATTCCTGGGGTTTTGGGGCTAGATGTCGTCATTATGGACTATTCCCTGTTTCCGAATCTTGAAGAAATACCGAGAATGGGATAATTAATAGCATGTATTACCGATAAGTTGTTGTGGATCTTTTGAAGATTATTTATCTAATTGGGAAGGATCGGGATTTGGTAGGTACTATTTGAAAGCTCAATGATAATATGCATCTTGTACCAGGTCCAGCTTGTGTGCTCTTGTGAGATCGTCATTATGGTTATGTAATCGGCAGAATGGATATTATTTGTGCCCCTAGCCTATGATATGTGCTACACTTTTATGTTGTGTTAGGCGGTGGGGTTGTATGATTATTTCCCACGCATGTTGTAATTCTGTTCAGGCCTTATGGCGATGCGGGTGAGATAGCCCTCGTGATGTTGATTTGCTCATTGCACCTTATATGTGCTTGCTTCTCTCCTATTTTATTACTTCTATTCATTGTTCCCACAGAAATGATATGATTTATTGAGTTGACATCGCCTTTCTTATTTGAGTACATTTTACTTGTCTGTGTCCCAGCTATGTTGGTGTTAATTTACTTGGTTATCTTCGTTTCCATCCGTGTTTCCCTTTATTGTTTCTACTGTTTGTGGTTTGAGTTTCTCCCTATTGCTGATATTACCTTGTTATCGTATCTCGATAGTTTATCGTTATATCCTGTTTAGTTTATTTGACCAGTAGGTGCCTTGACTGTTCCTCGTCACTACTCTACCGAGGTTAGTCTTGATACTTACTGGGCACCACTATGGTGTGCTCATACTACACTTCTGTACATTTTTTTGTACAGATCCAAGTATTTGGTCGATTGTAGCTGTGCGGATCATCGCAGCGGAGACTCAAAGTAAACCTGCTGCTGCTTTCGCAGGCCTCGGAGTCACCTTCAGTTGTACTTATTTTCATTGGTTCCTTTTGTTTCGGAAGAGTGACGTATTTATTTTGTATAACTACTCTTAGAAAAGCTTATGACTTGTACCACCGGTTTTGGAAATTGTAATTTGTTCAGAGTAATTTAATTTAAAGTTAGTAAATATCAATATAATTTCAGTTAATGTTAGGCTTACCTAGTTTAGAGACTAGGTGCCATCACGACGCCTTCGGAGGGATTTTTGGGTCGTGACAGTTACCGCCATTTCCATATTACATTACTCTTCAGTTGTGTTTAGAGGCTCCGTAGATAGGTTGTGAGTAGTGTCAGGAATTGGAATTAAAGTAGAAATATTGATGTTTGGCAAAGATTTATAAAACTTGTAATATTTTGATAATTATGATTTAAGCTGCTAATGGAAATGAAATGGAAGTTGTTAATGAAATACTTGCTAAGTGTGATTAATGGAGTCCATCTCCTATTTATTCATGAATTAGTTTGTGTAGAATGAAATCTAACAGGCTTGCTCAGTTGGGTTTACTCGGTTGAGCGCCGGTCGTGCTCCTCGGTTTTTGGGGCGTGACAAACTTGGTATTAGAGCCTAAGGTTTTAAAGTGTCCTAGGATGTCTCGGAGCCGTGTCTAGTAGAGTCCTTCTTATCGGTGTGTAGTCGAGCACATCTATAAGTTGGAGGCTATTCGGACATTTAGGAATTTCACCCTTCTTTGATACTCCCATCATGCGATAAAGCTCAAGTTAGGGAGTTAGTTTTCTCTCCAAGCGTTACTCCCAAAATGAGTAATCATGATACCATAATCCGCGAATTTGAAGCCATGAGGGGGGGGTGATCCCACCATTGAGTCCGAGGGGATTGCCCAAGGACTTGTTAGGAGAATGTATTGAGCTGTGGAGGGATTGGTAGAACCTATCGCTAAGAGGGGAGTTTCCTTGTCCCTATTGATGTCACTGCACCACCAAATCTTATAGTATATCGGCATGGTACCAACGTACGTTAGGGATGTGGAGTCGAGGCGCATCGATTCAGCTATTGCCCTATCAACCTAAGGTCACCAAGTAAGTCACTACTTAGCACAACCAACGTACTCTTGTTGTATATGTACATTCATATTGAAGAGTCCTCATAAACATGGTCTTAATAAGATGTGAGTCACAAAAATTTGTGTGTACCTACTCTTTGAAGGAGACGTATTATTCGTGAATCCACTCTACCACAAATTCTCTTATTTACATCCTCTTGTGGAATTAAGTTCTATAAATACGCCCTTGAATGGAGTTATGACTCTAGGATTGATACTTCCCACTTTCTTTCCTAAATTCTCAACAGGGGACTACATCCGATGAATCTCTTACAAAATCTTTTTATGGACAACGTCTGCTCATTTGTGCCTATGCATGCACCATCGTAAAGTTTACCTGTGTGGTGTCAAGTTCCATGTAAAGCATCCCAGTGTTGCGATCCTTCTCGAGTCACTCTTTTACTCGCTTGTGTATATGGCTTATATGGTTTGAACAATCATTCTACTCTCTTGCGAGTATCATCATGAAAGCTTCTCAATGTCTAGTAACATAAGAGCATACCTTAACACCTATCACATGAGTGCATGTCAATCGAAATGGTCACCGTGTGCATAAAGTCTCTCTGAAAATTGAGATCCTCATATCCCCGTCATAGGAAGATCTTGTGTCGCCATCTTAGTATAACTTTCGTATCCACTTGGGACATCCCGCAGTAAGTAACTCACTTTGTTCCTAGTATCGTGGTTGCCCGTGGCGTGGTTGTGTATTACAGTTGGGAGTTAATATAGTAGAAGCATGTCCAACTCATAACAAATGTTTATTTTCTCTTTACACCTCCACAACATGTGATAATCGTGTTCCTT
Source organism: Nicotiana attenuata (assembly GCF_001879085.1). Lineage (NCBI taxonomy): Eukaryota > Viridiplantae > Streptophyta > Magnoliopsida > Solanales > Solanaceae > Nicotiana > Nicotiana attenuata. The sequence goes on from NC_031994.1 coordinate 76,783,552, forward strand.
AGTTAGTGAATTCATTGTGCTAGTTTCCCCACACTTGTTCGATAACCATGAGAGAACATATCCTTCTATGTGTCATCATAACACTTCCTTTATCATAAGAACCCTTACTAGGCTCTCCGTCAAGACCAAGCGCACCTTTGGAGGTTATCGTAGCACAACGCTTGTTTCTCCTGTTTTCTGTCTTTCATTAGCATCTGGGTACTTCTCAAGTCAAAATCCATGGAGAACTCATTATGAACATTTGCAAACCTTCCGTGATTATTTTAGACTATCTCATTGGGTTCCCACCTCACTTCAAGTTCATCAAAGGTTGATAGTATGCCGCAATTGCTGAGATAGAATGATCTCCCTTCGATAATGGATTATCTATACATGTGCTAGTCCAACGATCTGCTAATCAGTCTAACTCTCGCCTTTTGGTTTTGGGTTGACCAAGGAGCAATACACCTAGTAACACATTCGTATTCCAAAGCTTCTCTCTCAATCAAATCTTATGGCATCTCCCAATTTGGCTGGTAATAGTTGGTTGTGTAGAAGTGTGCTGTAGTGCTTCCTTGTGAAGTAGAGTTGCTAAACATAACTGGATTTTTGAATTCTGGAGCTATACATCACATGACTACATACACAGATCTCCTTTCAAAAAGGTAGCTTCTCGTAATCGCTTTATATTACCACCATTCCTAGTGGTTACAATGTAAAGGTTACTTCCATAAGGCTCTCTCACTTTCTTTTCATTTGTCTTGCATCATGTGTTGATTACCCGTGATCTTCAATGCGATATTATCTCAATGTCTCGACTAGTTATCCAACTATATGATCTGATTTAATTAACCTCACTTTTATGTACTCAACAAGTGCCTTGAGAGTGGGCAAATTTCCCCTTTTCTATAGACTTCTAATGTCTTCGACTCTGTTTAAGCTTGTTGATTCCAAGCGGTACTCTTACTTGTGCTGCCTTACTATCTATTTTCATCTGGTAACTCTCCTTGTGAATCTAATTTTATGCCTTATGGCATCAAGGGTCGGGGTATGTTCCTTTTGTTAGGATAAAAAAATGTTGCTCGCACTCCTTATGAGATTCTCTCCTAAACAATCATCTACTTGCTCTACTTGTCCATGTGACTAGATAACCTAGGTTACTTTTCCCCGATAAATGCATTAAGACGTCTCATTATTTCAAACTTATCCATGTGGGCACTTTGAGGCCTTGTTTTATACCGACTCGTAATGATTTTAAGTACTTTCTTTCCACTGTTGACGATTTTCTATGACTACAAGGGCTTGTCTCATAGGTTTCAAAAGTAATGATTTTCCTTAAAGTTCAAGCTTAAATTGCCATGATTTCAAACCAAAGTGTGTCCCCTTTCCAAAAGTCTTAAATGGGTCGGATTGGATGGGTTACGTGGCAATCTACTCACTCGACTTCTAGAATAATTGACTATATCATTGTCATGTGAGGGGAGTTTTGCTACCCTAGGTATTCCACCTCCTTGGGTGGATAAGAGTGTCATTTGTCATTCTCCCCAGAGCATCATGTTAACCATTAGAACGCCTCTAGCCAATACATGATTTCGTCCCAACATTTAGATGTCCTAGCTATGTGGTTTTACTCGTGAAAGGTTGAGATTAGATGCCTTCAGATTTTTGCACATATCATGAGCATATTGATTTGGAAGACAAGTTGTCGTATCTTTAGTTCTCTCATGTAGGGTCAATTGTCAGGGAGGGTTAAGTTGTTTGAATTATGATAATCTCCTAAGTGTTTAACTTCATTTTCATCCTCATGGGCTTATAGCATAGCTTCCTTGTGTCAGCTAACGTCAGGAGTGTAATTCAACTTCATGTATTTTGAATCCCATATCGCATTCAAGGTGCCAAAGTATTCTCATTCTTGATAAATTGATTTTCCCTACACTCTAGGAGACGACTGGGTCATGTACTTGAATATTCCTCCTTAATGATTCCTATTACCAATGTACTAATTACCCCTATGCCTCATTTGTCTAATAATTGATGTCGTCACAGTAATTAACCATGTCAGCATTGTTAGTTGTAATTTTCTTGTCCCTTAGCATATAACCTCAGAAAGTACTCTGCTCGGCGCATTAATGAATTCCTGGATAACTCCAGCCCAATCTTGAACTTTTTGTTCCTCATTGCATTAAATTTATTAGGTATTGAAGGTCCAAACATGTCAAATGGGGATCATCCCCCTGTGATCACATATATTCGATAGGTAGTTTTATGGCCAGTTTATGATAGCACATCTTAGAGTAATCGTCGAAGTTCATCAAAGGTTTAGCATGGGTGTTCGAGTAGAGATTTAGAATTCAGGAGGGTGAACCGATTATTCTCAAAATTTTCCCCTGTAGATGTTATGTTGAATTGATAATGAGGGGTACGTAAGCGCATTTCCCATTTGGTCGCACTAAGAGTATGATGTTTCCCATAGTTGTTCCTCATGAATTTGTGTTTTCATATGTCTATGTCTAAGAAGGTAGGTGGTGATCATTTGAGTATCATCCTGGTGTAAATTATTGAAGGTGAATGTTAATGGATAGTTAGCTTATGCGAGGTATCTAGCTGTCATCCTTGTTAGATAAGTTTAGGGGTTGGGATTGCTTCCATGAATGTGTTATGACAAAGCTTGTGGGTCGAGGAGGCCACCTTGAAGGCCGAAAGTATCGTGGAAGGAAAATATTTTCGCTTGATTGTGTATCAATAAGCTTTGACTTGAAAGGTACCTTATAGGTGTTATGATCTAAAATGTGCAGTCCATGTTCAGGTGTCATTATGATAATGTAGTGCTCATAATGCTGAGGTTCGTGTTATTGATATATACATTGTGGTGCTTTATCAAGTTGTGGATGTATTTTTAGGATGGTTTTGGTGGTTCTCTGACAGGTGGATAGTCCTAGTTACAAAGGAGACTCTGTCGAAATTTCTGAAAAATTTGGGAGTTAGTCAAAATTTAGGGACTTGAGGTAGGTGAGAAAAGAGATATACTATGTTAAGCGTTAGGGCGGACTCTACTCCTCATTCGAGGATGAATGATCCTAAGGGGGGGAGAATGTAAGGCCCCGAAAATTTTCGCCAAGTAAATTAGGATTTCGTGGTGCCATGTAGGCTAATTATAATATTTTATGTGGTATTAACATGAGGGGAATCAATTGGATTTGGTAAATAAGTGTATAAGCCTTATAATAAGTAATGTGGGGTCTAATAGGAGGCCTAAGTCTAAGTCACGTTAGAAAATTTCTTTAATGGGCTAAAATTCCAAATGAGTTTGCACAAGACCCCACTTTGAACGAGCATATATATATATGCATATATATATATATATATATATATATATATATATATATATATATATATATATATATATATATATATATATATATATATATATATATATATATAT
>NC_031994.1:76787384-76852671 GCF_001879085.1 Nicotiana attenuata
GGCCATGCTATGTGACACTAAGCTATAGTATGTGGGATTAATGAACTATTTTGGGTAGTTCTTGATGAAATTGGATAAGGGAAGAAGGAATTTCCATTGTAGAACCTTGTAGTCTACTTCACTTGTTAGGTGTTTGATGAAATTCCTAAGAGGGTTACACCATGGGCAATCTTCCTAATTATTAATTGATTTTCGCTATTTCCTTGTAGATTGTTATTGATAGAGGTGTTGGTGTATTCTAAAAACTTAAAGGAAAGCTCTTTGAGGTATGTATGGCTAAAACCCCCTCTTCTTAGAAATTCAGCTCCCATGGTGTCCATGTAAAATTGTAAGTATGGAAGTTGATTAACGTAGTATTTGTTATTTCAAAGGAATTAGTATTGCAAGAATATATGTGAAAAGTATGTCCCAATATGTTCAATATGCTATTCTTGATAAATTGGTGATATGTGAAGAACGTGGACTATATGCTAAATTGCCTAGATTTCAAGTCAAGTTTAAATCGTGATTATTATGCCAAATCATGTGAATCTCTTTCTATGCTTACAACTTGAATTGCTCTTGTATGTGCCCATTATCTTAAATTATAAGTTTGATGTTGAAAGTGAAAGTGATGTGGAATGTGAGTTGTGAAATGTGGCTTAGCGCCAAGTATGATGTGATAATTGTGGCCCTAAGTGCCTATGAATTTATATATGTGAAATAAAGATTGAAATGAGGTGATTGATGGAAAAGGGAAACACCTTGGTAAGGCGGCCTAGCCGATCGGGCCGAGATCAGACGCCATGCTACACACATGGTGGTATTGTGCTGATATTGGAACCGGAAAGCGAGAATGAAATTGTGATTGAGGCATACGTCTCAAATGAGACGGCTTAGCCGATCGGGCCGTGATCGGACTCCGCTCAAGAAAGCGGTGGTATTGTGAATGATGATGCAACAATATGGAATGCCCCAAACTAAAGTTATGGAAATTGTGCGAAAGCTATGTGATCCCTTATTTGTATTTGATGATGTGGTGATAGTTTAAAGCTTTGTTGATCCTTATGATTTCTTTATTCTTGTATGGTTGTTCTTTCTAATGACATGGTGTTTAGTTATACATACTAGTGCTATTCGATGGCACTAACGTCCCTTTTGCCGGGGGCGCTACGTCTTTAAATGGATGTAGGTGTTTCTAAGGCAAGCAGTGTTGGTCGCAGCTAGTGCCACATCTTCCTTTCAGCTGACTTGGTGAGCCCCACTTTGTTTTGGGGTCCTGTCTCATCTATTTATCATGTACTTTGTATTTGAGGTATAGCCGGAGCCTTGTTACCGGCATTTTCATATTACATTACTCTTCAGTTGTGTTTAGAGGCTCTGTAGACAGGTTGTGGATAGTGTCAAGTATTGGAATTAAAGTAGAAATATTAATGTTTGGCAAAGATTTATAAAACTTGTAATATTTTGATAATTATGATTTAAGCTGCTAATGGTGAAATGGAAGTTGTTAATGAAATACTTGCTAAGTGTGATTAATGGAGTCCATATCCTATTTATTCATGAATTAGTTTGGATAGAATGAAACCTAACAGGCTTGCTCAGTCGGGTTTACTCGGTTGAGCGCCGGTCGTGCTCCTCGGTTTTTGGGGCGTGACAGTTGGGCCACTGCCACCGGCTCCCGGGAAGGTGAGATTTCTTTTAGTTTTAACTAATTACTTCACCAAGTGGGTTGAAGCAGGTCTTTACCAAAAAATCGGCGAGCACGAAGTGGTCGATTTCCTATAGGCAAACATAGTCTGCCGGTTCGGAATACTGAAGGAGATTGCCTACGACAACGGGCCACAGTTCATAGGCTCAAAGGTTACAAAATTCCTTGAAGACTTGAAGATTAAAAGAATCACATCTTCGCTATACCATCCGAGCGCAAATGGGCAGGCGGGATCAACCGATAAAGTGATTATTCAAAACCTCAAAAAAAGGTTGGAAGCAGCCAAAGGAAACTGCCTTGAAAAATTTCCGGGAGTGTTGTGGGAATATCGGACGACAGCCAAATCAAGCATGGGAGAGACGCCTTTCTCTCTCGTATGCGGTGTAGAAGCTCTGATCTCGGTAGAAATAGGATAACCGACTTTGCGGTATTTTCGGGCGGACAAAGAAATGAATAATAAAGCATTGCTAGTCAAATTGGAGCTGCTAGACGAATGCAGAGACTTGACGCACATAAGGATGGTGGCCCAGAAACAAAGGATGGAAGGTATTATAATCGAAGGGCCAATCTCCATTATTTCAAAGTGGGAGACTTGGTTTTAAGAAAATTGACTCAAAACACCCCGGAGCTCAATGCAGGGAAGCTGGGTTCGACATGGGAAGGCCCCTACCGGGTTTCAGCTGTCACTAGGAAAGGATCATATGAACTAGAAAACCAAGACGGAGTCAAATTTCCAAGCAACTGGAATGTGACCCACCTCAAAAGTTATTACTGATGATGAACACTGCTTGTACTGAAAGTATGTGCTGCACTCTTTTTTCCTTTGCCTGATTTTTGTCCCAATTGGGTTTTTCTGGCAAGGTTTTTAACGAGGCAACAACAAAAAGCATACTACGAAGGAAAAGCCATCAGTAGATATAAGACCTTTAAACGGCAAGGCATCGAAACGACAAACTACTGCGAGATGGTTAAATAGTCTTTGGCTCGGTGGCAAATTCCAAATGGGAAGCAAAACTTGCCACTAGACCAATGGCTATTCAACTATTTACAGGTGTCTTCCCTACAAGCCACTAGAGGGTGGTTAGATAATCTTTGGCTCGATAGCAAAGTTCCTACAGGAAACAAAGCTTGCTATTGAACCAAATATTATCCAATCATTCACTAGTGGAATTCTCAAAGGAGCAAGACTTCTAGTGCTCCAATTCGCATTCTTCACATTCGAACACTAGGGGGAATAATATGAGAATACATCAACCTGATTGCCACAGAAATCGGGACTACGAGATCCGGGAACAAATATACCTCATCGGGACCGGGGACTACACAGCCAGCTCTATAGAAACAAGTTGTACAAATTAGCCACATGTAATGGCAATTTCTTTTCTTTCAGTAAAAGGAATGCTTATGTACTTTTGAAGATAGAAGGAATAAAATAAAGTCTTTTTATTTTTATCTTGTTTCTTGTCCAAACGATGAATTGATTTTATCATTTGAAAGTTAATCAAGTACTTCAAATGCTAGTGTCAGAATGAACATGAGACATCCTCTTCAAGAGCACCATAAACATAAGAGGCTTATGAAACCATCATAGTAAAGGGTCAGTTCCGGAACAGTTCATGTCCAGAACACAAATGCTATCGGGGAAAAATGCACCTGAAACCTTGCCTAATATGACGTAAAAGGAATAAATTTTGCATAATGCCTAAACAAAAAAGCACTTTTATTTATTAAACGTTCCAAGCAGCACAAGTACAGAAATACAAAAAGCAACAAAAGAAAAGAAAGCAAAAAGCTAAACTACGTTGCCCCCAGAACTCAGGGAAAAAGAAGCATCAATGCCCCCGGAGAAGTAGGCGGATCTACCGTCGGCTCAGGATCTTGGCCTTCATCGTTATTCTCTTCAAGTTCCTCCTCGGTCTCTGAGAACTCGGAATTGAAACCAAAAGAGTCAATTGCATCAGGCTGATCCGGGAGGCATCCTCGAGCAGTTAACTCCAGCTCTCAAGCCTTGGCGATTTCATCGTCAATATAAATGACGCCCGCCATGGCCTCTTCCAAGGTTTTTCTCCTCATATTATAAATGGAATGTGTATTTTGGATGATGAGGGAATTCGCTCGGTGCTGAACTTCTGATTTAGGCCTATCAACCTCGGTTAGAAGGCCATCCCGCTCGGTTCTCGTGGCCCTAAGGCTAAGATCAAGATCACGGATAGTGGTTACATGAACCTTATTATGTTCCATGATCCTCTTATACTTATCCTTCATCTGGGCACGCTTCTCCTCAGCAGCAACAACCTCTTCATCTTTGGGGTTCATGGCTACCTCCAAGTTGTTCACTCTCTCAATGGAGGTAGATTCGCGCTCGGCAGCAGCGAGTAGAGCATCTTGGACCGCAACTCATTTTGCGTTAGCTTCTTGAAACTGTACATTTAGCTGAGGGGCTTCTTGGCTGAGGGCCATCACTTCCTACTCACTCTATTGTAACCGAGCCTCTAACTCACTCGCCTCGGCAACTTTTGCTTCCAGCATCGGGAGGCAAGCAGCAATTTGGTTCCTCTCGGTTAATAACTGATCACGCTCGGACTTGGGTCCTTCTTTATCAAGGATCAATTTTTGAAGGCCCTAGGAAGCAAGGAAGTTGTCCTGCGAAACAAATACCAATATTAAAATACCCTTCATGACAACTCAAGAAAAAACAAGTAACAAAAGAGCAAGTTCGGTATCGTTGCCGCATTGTGCATGGCTTTATTTAAAAACACTCTCCCGAACGAGAGTGTATTTTCTTCTTATCCCTCTCTAAAGCCAACAGCGTCAGATAATTGGTGAGTTCCACCGGCCAGGACAGTAGATGACACTCAATAGACATCGAGAGGGAGACACTCCTCCTCCTCTGAGGATCTGCAGAAGGGGGTGGGTAGTTGTGCCCCAAATTCTCGTGGTCTGGGGACTAGGGAGGAGGGACATCCTCCTCTCAGGTGTCTGTGGCCAATGGAGGTGATGTAGTAGTTGCTGGTGATAAAGGTATGACCGGTGTAGAAGGAGATAAAGCTAATGGTGTTGTGGGTTGAGAAGCAGCTGCGGCAGATGCAGTACTGTTTGTTGGTTGCTCACCAACCGAAGGCGGAAGTGACTCGGTACTCAGACTCATAGTACCGGGAGCAGCAACTGGGACCAGAAAAGGAGAATTGGCATTCTTCACCAAGTCAAATTCTCCAGAGCGCTTGGGCATCATCCTCGGTTGGGGTTATAAGCTCTTCAGATTGAGCATTCTGTTGAGCTAATGAAGGTCTTGTCTCCTTTGTAGGGAAGCCCCTTTATCACTGGTTTTCCCATCATCGTCAATAACCATAGTGGCTGCGGCTGGCTCGGGTGTGGCTTTCTTCACTTTTTTTGTTCTTGCCCTCGAATGAGGAAGAACGCTGCCTTTTTAGTTGCTTGTTCTCTGGACGGGGACTCCGAGAGGAAGCACTTGCACCGGAAGCAAATCCGATGGTGCCTATTCGGGTGAGAGCCTCCTTCAACAACCTCGTAGCCTCTACAAAATCAAACAAAATGTCCTCCTCAGGGATGGTAACAAAGCCCTGCGGGAGACCTGAATCCAACAAAAAGGGGAGGTTAACCAATTTTCTTATGTACAAACATGAAATGAATGCAGAATCGATTTTACGAGTCAACTCACCATGATTCTTGGCCCTCCATCCGTATTTGAGGGCCAACTCTTTCCACCGGTGGGTCTCAGGCGTGGTGATGTCTAGAATCTTCTGAACCTACCAGTCCAGGCCTTCAACGCTTGGTGGTGTCCACCGAGTTGGTGAAATAATGAAAGGAGAAAGATCATCAATGACATGAAACAACCTTTTTTCAGAAAAAAAAAGATAGAGTTTGAATTTACGGGTTCGAGTCCAGGACTCAGGGAAGGATGGAGTTGTGGCTGTGATGATTTCCCTGGTGGAAATAACAACAAATCGCTCCACCCACCCACGGTCGTTGTCGTCATCCATGCTAGTGAGCAAAGTATGGTGGCCACGTTTGCTGAAATTTTACTCCCCCACAGAAAATCTTGGGGGAGTAGAGATTCATCATACGGCCAAGGTGAGCTCCTCCTTCATTTCCTGGCACAACCGCCACAGACAGGACACTGCTCGCCACACCGAAGGGCCCACATGTGCCAAATAAACCTGGTATCGACGACACAACTCCAAAATCACGGGGTCAAGTCCCCCGCTCAAAGAAAATGCACCCGGAGTGAATGGGTACATGTAAATGTACGTGAAGCCCTTCTTAGTGAAGGTTACTCGCTCCACCAGATCGGGAGCAATAATGTTCAGGTCGTGGCATTCACAGTCCTCCTTACAATAGAAATGCTGGAAGGGCGAATAGAAAAAGGATACTTGCGAACAGCCCAAGTGCGGGAATTTGAAAAGGGAACTTATCTTCGAAGTCCTTGGCTGTGTTGAGATGTTTAGGGATGACGGTGCTCACCATAGGAGGGTCAGCATCAACGTCGATTTCTTTGTCTTTGCTCTTCTTCGGACTCTCACCGAAGAGAAGACCGAAGTTCTTAGAAGAGTTAGTGAAAGAAGTCATGATCAGCATAAGGTGATAAGAGTTCTTTAAAGAAGATCAAAGAAGTATGAAAGGAGTAAAGAGTTGAATGCAAAGAAGTTGAGAGATATTGTAAAACTGTTAAGTGTAAAAGAAGAAGAATGAGGCGTATAAGTAAAGGAATAGGCAGCTAAAATGGTAGCCATTATTAGTTGGAGAATCGGCGAAAATAATGCTAAATCATGGAGTAACACATGTTCGGGGTATTAAATGCGAAGAGACGTGCGTCTTATCAAGCGTTAGAAACTTTTCAGAAGGGTTCAAAAAATTTTCTGCCAAGAAAGGAATCTTCACCAACTTCCCGGTGACACAAAGATGTGCCACGGAAAGCAGTGAGACTATCTGTATAGATAAAATCGATTCACATTAAATACTCGAATGACAGAGTGACACGTGGAACTTGGGATAGACGGAAGATGAAGCAAGTGGAAACCAAGACCGAGAACAACCGCTTCGGTTGGAATCGGGTAGATCCTGAAGAGAACATTATCAATGAGAGCAAACAAATACTTGTCACCAGATGTTATTCAATGAAAAATATTACTCAGTATTAAATATACATCCATTATAGAGAATTTTAGCATTCATGACCTACCGTTACATATTTATCAGTAGCCCCCATTATTGTCATTTAAGAGGGGCTTGATCCTAGGACTATGTTTCCTAGGTATAGCTATAAATAGTGACTTCAACAACCATTGTAAGGACACGAAAATTCTGACAAACTTATGCTACACATTATTCCAAGCTAAATAATACTTTTTTTTAACGACATTCTTATTGCTGCCTTCAGAAGCCTTGCTCCCGGAACCATGCTATCTGCTATTTTATCTCGATTTCAACGCTAAGTCTTGCATTTTATTTCATTTATTATCATGTTGGGATCAAATCGATTTACTTGTCTATAAACCGCGTTATAAATTCAACTGTATCATTTTACGGGTAAACAATATAGCCAACAAAGGGGTCACACAACAGCTGCAATTGATAAAGACTAGGAGATGGGGGAAGATGAAGAGAGAAGTGGTAGCAGGCATATGGGGGGCAATGATATATCATACATGACAAGTAAGAATGTATATAGCAATTGTTAAAGCCGTTATTAGTTGGTTTAAGGAGTTAGAAGAGTTAGTTACGGCAGATAGTTACAGAGCAAAGCTATATACTCTATCAGTGAAGAATTGTAGGAGTTAATCTGATTTTACACATTTCTTCTATCAATAATATCTTCTTCTTTCTTCTCTTATCTCTCTAATTCAATTTGACGCAACTCTGTTCAAGGATTGATTCTTCCACCCCAATCTTTTAGGACTGCGTAACTGAGTTCTTCATTGAGCTCGCTTCAAAGAAATTGGAGGATTTTTAGAAGCACCAATGTGAATACACAATTTGCAATTGCACAGGTACAGAAAGTAGTCAAAATTAGACTAAAGAGTATACAAACATCAAAGAAAGCTAACAAGTCTTATAGTCTGCTCCAGAAGTTATGTAATTAGTTAGGTACTGATTCTAATTTTATTGCTTCTATTAGCTTGATTAGAGCAGGAGGCTGTATTAGAATAGAGTAATGAGTTAGTTACTGTTTTCTTGTTGGTTGACCTGGATGTAGCGCCTTGACACGGTGGTAGCAAACATAGGTGCTTGAGAGTTTGTAAACATTGGTTGTTAATGGTAATGTTTCACATTTATTTGTTACAAAAAAAAATACAATTACAATACAATAAATAAGTCTTACTTGGTATGAATAGAATTGTAATTAGAGTGAATGTCTATCTTGTAGAGAGTTTTACTTTATCACTAAGTCATTTTCTCCCTATAAATAGAGGGGTCTTACCCCATTGTAAATCATCCCAAAAATTTAATAAGAATTAGTCTCTCTTTCTCTGCAATATTGTTCTTCTTCTTTATTGTTTTATTTCATGTTACTAGCACGAGACTCTACCGTCTCAAGAAGCTCTTTGAGAAGACTAAGGTATAACTTTTCTCCTCTTTTAATTATGACTGATATCATGAAAAGAAAGTTCGTTGCCCTTGAAATTTCGGGCAAGAACTATATGACATGGGTGTTGGATGCTGAAATCCATTTAGATGCAATGGGTCTTGGAGACGCCATTAAAGATAAAACTAAAGCATCCACCCAAGACTGTGCTAAGGCCTTGATTTTCTTGCGCCATCACCTTGATGAAGGGTTGAAAATAGAATATCTCACAGTCAAAGATCCACTTGTTTTGTGGAATGGCTTAAAGTAAAAATATGACAACTTAATGTTGGTCACTCTTCCACAAGCACGATATGATTGGGCTCATCTGAGGCTCCAAGACTTTAAGTCTATTTCTGAATATAATTCTACAATATAATGTTTAGAATTACTTCTAAATTGAAACTCTGTGGAGATACTATCACTGACTATGATATGCTTGAAAAAACGTTCACAACGTTTCATGCCTCCAATATGGTCTTGCAACAGCACTACCGAGAGAAAGTTTTCAAGAAGTACTCTGAGTTGATTTCTCTTCTCCTTGTGGCTGAACGAAATAACGATTTGCTCATGAGAAATCACGAAAATCGACCCACTGGGTCTACACCATTACCTGAAGTGGATGAGGTGTATTCCCATTATGCTAAGTGTAGAAAAGATCGTGTCCCTATTCGTGGTCGTGGTCGTGGCCGTGGCCGTGGACAAGGAAGAAATTTTTCTGGTGTTAATCACCCCCCAAAGAAAAATAACCACCAAAAGTGAAAAGGGAAAGATGAGAAGCCAAAGGCAAATGGTTCAGAAATCGAATGTTATTGTTGCGGTGGAAAAGGGCATTGGGCAAATATTTATCGTGTACCAAGACATTTGGTTGAGCTTTATCAAGCATCTCTAAAGATTAAAGGCCCTGAAGCCAATTTTGTCTCTAACAATGATTTTGACATCACCCACTTGGATGTGACAGACTTCTTTGAGCACCCTGATGAGAAAATAGACCACTTGATCGGTGATGGATCCGTGGTTAAAGATGATTGAGTAGTTTAAATTTTATTTTTTCCTATTCGTAGTAGTTAGTGAATAAACATTATGTAATCATAGTTCTTTACATGAGTAGTAGTCATTAGTTTTATTTGTGTTACGCAATAATGTTAGTTCGTTTTGATTAAATATAGTTCTACTGTTTATTTTAAACAATATTTCAGTTTGGTTAGATTTTAAGGATTAACATATTTTTTTTATTGAAGTAATATTGTAATGTGAAGAAAATATTTAGTTACTGGTTTTGAAAAAAATAGGTATGAATGTATAGATTGTTACTGGCAATTGGCAACTAGCAAGAACATTCGCCAACAAAAGCAAATGTCTTTTTTTTGTTACCTAGATTTGACGGCTTTAATTCTTTGGTTTGTTGAATTGACAATCAAATCATCTTAGTTAATTTTCAGAATTGCACGTTTGATATTTAACAAAAGAAAGTAATATTATTGTCTTGTCGCCAGTCACTACTAATAATTAGTCAGTACTGCTATACGATTAACTAGTCTAGTTTATAAAATTTTGTTATGAATTTTAGTGTTGAATTAGAATATAGACTATTAAAGATAGCCTAATTGAGCAAACCCATATAGTACATGAAAGCATATTCTAATTTTACTGTTTTTGTTTAGTGGTGCTAAATACTAATATTTATTAGTATATTTTCTTTTGTATGTCAAACCATTGGAAGCAAACATGGATATACCACAAAGCAAACTTGGATCAAAGTTCAATTGTAAAAATATTTGTTTAGTTGATTCATGTACAACACATACAATATTCAAAGAGAATAAATATTTCTCTCATTTAAGTATGTGTAAGGCAGATGTTACTACGATTTATAGTAGTAGTAAATTAATTGAAGGCTCTGCAAGAGCTACTATAACTCTGCCTAAGGGAATAATACTTATCATAGAGAATGCAATGTTCTCCTCCAAGTCCAAGAGGAACTTGTTGAGTTTTAAAGATATCCGCCGAAATGGATATCATATTGAGACAATAGATGAGAATAATCTTGAATATCTCATCATTACCAAGAATGTCTCTGGCCAAAAGAGGGTTATTGAGAAGTTCCCATCTTTATCTTGTGGCCTTTATTGAACAAGAATTAGTGCAATTGAAGCACATTTTACCATAAACCAAAAGGTTAATGATTCCAATACTTTTGTACTTTGGCATGATCGATGGGGACACCCTGGATCAATTATGATGAGACGAATTATAGAAAACTCAAATGGGCATCCATTAAAGAATTTAAAGATTCTTTTAAATAATGAATTTTCTTGCATTTCTTGTTATCAAGGCAAGTTAATTATAAGACCATCACCAACAAAAGTTGGGATTGAGTCCCCTGCGTTTTTAGAACGTATACAAGGGGAACATTTGTGGACCTATTCACCCACCTAGTGGGTCGTTTAGATATTGTATGGTCTTAATAGACGCATCTATCTTCTAGATGGTCTCATGTGTGCTTATTGTCATCTCGTAACCTCGCGTTTGCAAAATTAATGGCACGAATAATTCGATTACGGGCGTAATTTCCCAATAATCCAATTAAGTCTATTAGACTTGATAATGCTGCTGAGTTTTCATCCCAAGCATTTAATGATTATTGCTTATCAATTGGGATAAAAGTGGAACATCCTGTAGCTCATGTTCACACTCAAAATGGCCTTGCAGAGTCTTTAATTAAATGTCTGCAATTGATAGCAAGACCGTTACTCATGAAAACGAGGCTGCCCACTACTATTTGGGGTCACGCCATTTTGCATGCAGCAATGCTAGTTCGTCTCACACCGATAAATTATCATAAATATTCCCCGTTGAAATTAGTTTTGGGTCAAGAACCTAATATATCTCATTTAAGAATTTTTGGATGCGCAGTATATGTGCCTGTAGTACCGCCATATCGCACCAAAATGGGCTCCCAAAGAAGGTTTGGAATATATGCTGGGTTTGAATCGCCCTCCATTATTCGCTACCTCGAAACATTAACGGGGGATTTGTTCACTGCACGATTTGCAGACTGTCGATTCGATGGGACACTTTTCCCATAATTAGGGGGAGAAAATGGTAAAACCAAACCAGAAATTTTGCAAAAAAGTCCATCATTGTCTCATCATGATCCACGTGCCTCTATTTGTGAAAAAGAGGTGCAAAAGATTATTCATTTGCAAAAAATAACAAATCAAATACCAGATACATTTACGGATTTGAAAAGGATAACAAAATCACATATCCCTGCAGAGAATATTCCAATCCGTATTGATGTCCCTGTTGGACAATCTTCTAGTGTCATAGCTAATGAGTCAAAAGCATGCCTAAAACGTGGAAGACCATTAGGTTCTAAGGGTCGAAATCCTAGAAAAAGAAAAACAAATGATCAAGATGACACTACGAAAGAGTCTCATGAAGAAATCCACGATTTAACCAATCCTGAGATTCATGAGGAAATCACTAAGCCTGAGACTCAAGAAAATAAGGAATTGTCAATAAATCCAACGATATTGAGATAAATTTAAATCGACTGGATATAGTGGTGGGTTATGTCTTTGCATATAATGTTGCATCTAGCATTATGCAAGATAGTGAGGATCTTGAACCTCAATCTATTGGAGAATGTCGACGAAGACGTGATTGGCCAAAATGGCCAGAAGCAATCCAATCAGAGTTGAATTCACTTGCAAAACATGAAGTTTTTGGGCCTGTAGTCCAAACACCTAATGGTGTTAAGCCTGTTGGCTATAAATGGGTCTTTGTAGGCAAAGGAAATGAGAAAAATAAGGTACAAAGATATAAGGCACGCCTTGTTGCACAAGAATTTTCACAAAGGCCTGGTGTCGATTATGAAGAGACATATTCACCCGTTATGGATGCTATAATGTTCCGTTATCTTATTAGTTTTGCTGTCCATGAAAAGCTTGACATGCATTTAATGGATGTGGTTACCGCCTACCTTTATGGCTCACTTGATAATGAGATATACATGAAAATTCCCGAGGGATTTAAAATGCCTAACGCACATAATTCAAAGTACCGGGAAATGTTTTTAATCAAATTGCAAAGATCTTTGTATGGTCTAAAGCGATCAGGACGAATGTGGTACAATCGTCTTAGTGAGTATTTATTAAAGGAAGGTTATATAAATGATGCCATTTGTCCATATGTTTTTATAAACAAAACAACATCGGAATTCGTTGTACTTGCCGTATATGTTGATGACATTAACCTTATTGGAACTCCTATAGAACTCCAAAAGGCAATTGATTATTTAAAGAAAGAATTCGAGATGAAAGATCTCGGAAAGACAAAATTATGTCTTGGTTTGCAAATTAACATTTGGCAAACGGAATTTTTGTTCATCAATCTGCCTACGTAGAAAAGGTATTAAAACGGTTTTACATGGATGGAGCACATCCATTACGTACTCCGATGATTGTTCGATCACTTGATGTGAAGAAGGATCCATTTCGACCTCAAGAAAAGAATGAAGAGCTACTTGGTCCCGAAGTACCATATCTTAGTGCAATTGGTGCACGAATGTATCTTGCTAACACTACAAGGCTTTACATAACTTTTTCAGTTAATGTCTTAGCAAGATATAGCTTTGCTCCTACAAGGCGACACTGGAATGGAATCAAACACATATTGCGGTATCTAAAAGGAATTACCGATATAGGCTTATTTTATGGCAATAATTGCAGTCCTCATCTTGTTGGTTATGCCGATGCCGGGTATTTATCCGATCCACACAAGGCTCGATCTCAAACATGTTATGTGTTTACCTGTGGAGGCACTGCCATATCTTGGCGATCGACTAAGCAATCAATTGTAGCTACTTCATCTAATCATGCTGAGATAATTGCCATTCATGAAGCAAGTCGAGAGTGTGTGTGGTTGAGGTCTATAATACATCTTATTCGAGACAAATGTGGTTTGAAATGTGACAAACTACCCACGATTTTGTATGAAGACAATGCAGCATGCATAGCCCAATTGAAGGGAGGATTAATAAAAGGAGATAGAACAAAGCACACTTCACCAAAGTTATTTTTCACACATGATCTTCAAAAGAATGGTGATATCAATGTGCAACAGATTCGTTCAAGTGATAATATGGCTGATTTGTTCACAAAATCTCTACCGACGTCATCAAGAAGCTAGTGCACAAGATTGGGATGCGAAGGCTCAAGGATGTAAATTGATGTTCTCATCAGGGGGAGTTTAATATGTGTTGAACTCTTTTTTCCTTACAAGGTTTTGTCCCACTAGATTTTCCTTGCAAGGTTTTTAACGAGGCAACCAAAAGGCGGATTATTAAATATGTGTACTCTTTTTCCTTTTCTAGAATTTTTTTCCATTGGGTTTTATTTTAGTTAAGGTTTTAACGAGGCACATTACTTATTAAGTAGACATTCAAGGGGGAGTGCTATGAATAGAATTGTAATTAGAGTGAATGTCTATCTTGTAAAGAGTTTTACTTTGTCACTAAGTTATTTTTCCCCTATAAATAGTGGGGTCTTACCCATTGTAAATCATCCCAAAAAATTCAATAAGAATTACTCTCTCTTTCTCTACAATATTGTAAATTCTTCTTCTTTATTGTTTTATTTCATTACTCCAATATTAAAAAAATTGGGATTTTTGATGGGTTTACAAAAGTTAAAAGTAAAAGAGAAGGCACTAAACCCTCACATTAACCCAAAACCCAAAACAATAGCTCCATTCCCAGGTCTATTACCTCCGCCGTCGCAGCCGTGCACTACCGGAAAAAATGGACAAAGCCAAAAAGAAGAAGAAAAACCCAACCCCAGAAGTCCAATTTCGCTTAAGCCTAGACAACTGTTCAAAAACCAAAGATCTTTCAACTGCCATCTCCTTATACGAATCTGCTCTTTCAACAATCCGCTTTTCCAATAACCACTTCAACTCTTTTCTTTATATCTGCTCCAACGCTGTTTCAGACCCATCAACGAAAAAACCCGCTATCGAATTCGGGTTTCGAATCTTTGATCATATGGTTTCGAGCAATGTAACCCCCAATGAGGCTACTGTCACGGCAGTTGCTAGGCTTGCGGCTGCAACTGATGATGGTGATAAAGCGTTTGAGTTAGCTAAAGGAATGGGGAATTGTGGGAAGTTAAGGACTTATGGGCCGGCTTTGTTTTGTTATTGTAAGATGGGTGAGGCTGATAAGGCCTATCAAGTTGAAGATCACATGAGGTCTATTGGGTTGCAACTTGAGGAAGCTGAGCTTGTTGGTTTGTTAAAAGTGAGTTCTTTCTTTGTTTTTATATTTTCCTAGTTATTGCTAATTAGCTAATTAATGAGCGTTTTGGTAATTTCATGTTGTAGTTTGTTTAGATGGTGGTTCAAGATATAGTCTTCTTGCACCATGTATTTTGTTTGTGGAAAAGACTAATTGGTACACTGGTTGATGGTTCAATGAATTGTAATATGCAGATTTTTATTTTATGTTTGTACTTTTATCTTCCAAGTTATTACATATTGGAATAGATGGGCTCGAATAGAGCGGAATGGTTAAACATGATCCATATAGCTAATCCAGACTAGTTTTGCACTGCTTTGCATTTGACATTTGTCAAAACTTTCGTTCTATTGGTTTTGCTATCTATTAAGATCTCTGGGATAGGCTGCAATTCTGTGTGTGGTTGGAGTGTGGGTGGGGTGGGATTGCTAGGTTGTACTCAACTAAAAGAACGTACCATGTTTTTGTTTAGTGGGAAAGCGGAACTTATACACCGGTCAATAGTTTAGTAAGTTGTAATATGCTGATTTTTGTTTAACGTTTGTACTAACCTTCAAATTATTCGGTATAGGAATGAAATGGGGGCTAATAGAGCGGAATAGTTATAGGATTCATAATGCTGTCTCCAACTATTTGGGATTGAGGCATAGTTTGTTGATTGTACTTTTACCTTCTTTCAGGTGAGTGTGGAGAAAGAAAGGGAAGAGAAGGTCTATCAATATTTACATAAACTGAGAATGTCAGTTAGGAGTGTAAGTGAGTCAGCAGCAGAAATCATACATAGTTGGTTTGGAGGGGAAGTGGCAGCTAAGGTGGGGTTATCCGACTGGGACATGGGTCAGGTGAAAGAAGCAATTTTACAAAATGGAGGGGGGTGGCACGGTCGTGGATGGCTTGGAAAGGGTAAATGGACTGTACAGAGGTCCCGAATAGCTCCAGATGGGAGGTGTCTAACTTGTCGAGAACAGTTGGTTTGTGTTGATATTGACAAAGCAGAGACAGAAAGATTTGCGGAGGCAGTCGCTTCTTTGGCTATGGAAAGGGAAGTTCATTCTAATTTTAAGGAATTTCAGGTGAGGAAGTTACTTTTTTTTTCTTCTTTGTATGTGATTTACCACAACGATTCTATTCAAATGTGACATATATGCTGTGTCTTTCACGTATTCTCTGAGTTTTCTCCTAACTTCTCCTTGAATTGCTTAGGACTGGTTGGAACAGCATTCAGAATATGATGCTGTGGTGGATGCAGCAAATGTTGGGCTCTATCAGCAGAACTTTGCTGAGGGTGGATTTAGTATTGCACAGGTTGTAAATATTAAGTTTGCTATTTACTGACATTTCGTTTGGTTCTTCAATTTAATGTTTTTAAAACAGCATTTTGACTCATGTTCCATCATGTATTGCAATAGAGCAGCTTGTAATTGTTGTGAAAGAATTGCATAGCAGAAGCAACAAGTGGCCACTGGTTGTATTACATAAGAAGCGTCTTCGTGCACTTCTTGAGGATGCTTGCTATAGAGAGTTGCTTGAAGAGTGGATAAATGAAAAAGTACTTTATGGAACACCCTTTGGATCCAATGATGACTGGTAAAAGCCCAAGACTTTATGACCTCTCTTCTCCCCTCTTCACTAGGTTTGTTTTAAAGTATTCTAATGATCAACGAAAAGTTGAATTTAGCAATTTTATATCACATTGATTTCCTTCACCTTTTTACATTGTTGAGACCTCTTGTAGTCATCATTTGTCTAGCTTTTCTTGTGCCTCCTGTGATAATATGCAATATTTAGTATTTACCTGGGAATCGAGAAAATACCGTGTTTCTTCTTGTCCATTTGATTGTTGTATATTATTTTCCTATAGCATTCTCAGTAAATCTACGTTATATATGGTGTACGGAACTTGAATTTGTTTGTATGGTAATATTTACAGTTATTACCACCAAAAAAAACCCTATGCTATCTGACGTAGTGCAATATGATATAGGTACTGGCTTTATGCAGCAGTGAAACGTAAGTGTTTGCTCGTGACAAATGATGAAATGAGAGATCACATTTTTGAGCTCCTGGGCAGTAGCTTTTTTGCCATATGGAAAGAAAGACATCAGGTTCAATTGCTTAGAGAATTTATATTTCCAAATATTAATTTCATTCTTTACAGTCATTTTATGTTTTTATGGATTCTTAAAAGTTAATTTATGTCCTGTAACTTTTGTATTCATATTTTTCCTTCAATTGAGATCCATTGTTCAGATGATAGATTGAATGTGAAAATTGATAGGATTTGGATGATGTACTCAATATATTTTATTTTCTTGTTCTTCTTTTGGAATAATGCTATCAATTGATATGTAATGGACAGGCTTTAAATCCCTTGTGTTCTTGGATTAAAAATTCTATCAGGTTATTAGATTCATCTCAAGCCCTTCAATGGCAGAAACAATTGGTTGTCTATAGTTTCAGGGACAAATGAAATCAATCAGAAAATTTATTTCTTGGTGCCTTGCATTTTTGTTTTTCCTCTTCATCGAAAATGTTAAGTTTATGTAATTCATCATAGTAGATCAAGCCAACAAATAGCTTTATTTAGTGGCATGATTAAGCTATAGGAAGACATTAGTTATTTGATCCAATTAATTTTGATCCATATTTATTGTGCAAAAGCTGGTCTGGACACTGCCTCGATAAAAAAAAACTCGATGTAAATTGGTCTATTAACTTGTGATCTTATGCCGGTCATGATGTTGATGTTCCTGTGAGTTGCAATCCTTGTTTCAGTATTATTTTATCTCACTAATCAACCAACCTAAACTATATTAGTTCCTCTCTATCTTCACTATCACCCTTTTGGATGGATTGAACAAAATTTGGCTTGATATGAAGTATGCGAATACTTGATCCTCGTAAGTTTTGTAATGGGCCATTGACAATATGGATGAGGGTCAGTTATGGTCTTACCTATGTTATAAAGACTTCAAAAATTGTTCAGGCACTCATTCATTTATTTATGACTATTTTATGTTAGTCCGTCTCTATCTTGGCTATCCCTTTCTTTCAAAATTTGTCTGTTTTATGCTATGATTCTTATAATTAGTGGGTATTTGATTAGATGATGTTTCATAATTATGATAATGTGACGCTCTGTTTCTCTGGGAAAAAAATAAATTACTTTGACAAGTTGATGTGCCTTGGTAATTTTGTAGGTCAAGTACACTTTTGTTAAAGGGGAACCTAAGCTTCTGATGCCACCCACATATTCTGCTGTCATTCAGGTATTTTATCTTGTTCTCATTTGCTATTAAACTGTGTTCTTTCCTTGACTGATGTTTCTTGTTCTTTATACATAGTAATCTATACAAAGGTGACTGTCAGCATCTCAATTATGCCTTTTATTCGTGTCTCCTATTTTTCGCTTAATGTTAAATATACATTTTCTTTTATTTTCCCGGTGTCTAGGGAAAGAGAATAAACGCAGCAAGCTGGGGTTCATCTCATTCTTAAGGCCAGATGACAAACTAAGAGAAATATCTATTTGTTATAGATATAGGCTCTCAGTGCCCATGATCCAGCTATCTTTATTAACGTGATTTATGCTTATTGGAGTGGTTTAAAAGGGGTAATGTAGATGAGTCTATACGGTTTTCTCGTGTCTTTATAAAAAAATATAAAAAAGAAGGGGAGCTTTGGAACAGTGGTAAAGTTGTCTCCGTGTGAACTATAGGTCACGGGTTCGAGCCGTGGAATCAGCTACTACTGATGCTTGCAGGTGGTTGCCTACATTACATCCCTTGGTGGACGGCCCTTCCCCGGTTCCTGTGTGAACGTGGGATGCTTTATGCACCAGGCTGCCTTTTTATAATAAAAGAAAAATGTGACGTGTTTCTTTGTTGCCGAGTAGTGAGTTGAGATGATCAATATGTCTTTAACTATTGAGACCTACCTAAGTGCATTAATACCTCTATCAATTCTTGCGGAGTTTGATCTCTTACCTTAACTTGCATCTTATACCATATTGGATGACAATTTCTGGATGACATAACTTAACATTGTATGGATTGGTAAATGAAAAATGATCTATTATGACCTATTGATTAATTTCTAGTTTTACTTCACGATCAGTTAGCTTAAGTTATTTAGTATATTTTTCTATCTATATTTTGAGTTTCCAATTAATATAATAATGTTCCAGTATTGTTAGTCTTTGGATGTTTACATCTCATATATTATTTTACGTCTATCTCAGGAATCCGAGAACGGATCGTGGCATGTGCCTCTGTCGGGTGAAGTAGCTGAGGAGTCGTCAAGGATATGGCTCTGCATCACCAGACAAGCTTCATGTGAATCCAACAATAAGCAGCATGCAAGTGTAGAAGCTTTCGAAGTTAGTGAACTTGTATGCAGTGATCAAATTGAAGACTCTTGCCATTCAGATAGTTTTGCAAGTCAGAATGGCTTAATTAGATGTTCTGGTTTGGCTGGTAAGAGGAAAGAGAGGTCCCCATCTCCATCTCACTCCAGTCTATAATCTTGAAATTTGAAGGTGATGCCTTTTAGAACCTTACCAACTGCATTGCATTATGGGTTCCCCACTCATATCAACTCAACTGTTTCCTCACCAAGTTAACTCCCCCCCCCCCCCCCCCCTCACCCCCCAACAAATTAATGAACTGGGGGGAATTTATTTGTGTGCGTGTTCGTCAAATGAACATAAAAGATTTGAAATTATGCATAATCCCTTGCATGGAATGCAGCTTCTGGTCAAGACTGTTGTACTAAATGTAATGTCAAAGCTGAAACATTAGCAACATAAATGACTGGCAGGGGATACATCTCTTCAGCACCACTCTCGGGTTTTTTTCTATTACAAATGGATTCTTCAGTTTCTGCAAATTTGTGTTGGCATCTTAAGTTTATCTCTGTCGATGTTGGTAATCAGTTTCTGCAAATTTGTGTTGGCATCTGAAGTTTTTCTCCATCGAGGTTGGTAATCCTTTGCAAGATGCAAGGAGCTTGATGTTCTTCAAGAGGTTGCACACTCATATGTTTAAGGAAGTAGATGTTTTTGAAGAGTCGCAGACCTACATATTTAAGTATATACACTCATTATAACCGAATTTTCCGGGGTTTTATCTTGTTATTACCTTTTCTTTGAAATGCTAACATGCAAAAGGCTTTGATTATCCTAGTTTGCGTCTTACCAGAAAAGTAATTCGGACATAGTTTCCTTCTTAGCATATAATATAAATGGAGTGGAGAGAATATTTGGGCAAACATAGAAAAGGAGAGAGAAACTCTGACTTGGGAAATGTGCAATTTTACTTTTCTCTTTCCAATGGCCATCTCCGGCACAAATGGTTCTTATTAGTAGAAAGCAGCGGGCGCTTCACAAGCAACCTAAAGATCGACAAGGATAATCTTAAATGGGTATGCGAGCAGCTTCAACAAGCTTCAATGGGTACATATGATTTATGCAGACGTTGGGGGCGAAATATTCAAGCTACACCTATAGAGTATATCAGAACTTCAACCACTATGGTCGTTTTGTAAGGATTGAAGCATGGCTAGGGGATAAGAAATCATGGGTGATAATTCCAGAAGAGGGATATAATACTGGGTGGAGAGATATAGCAGGAAAAAGTTTGCAATTTTTGGGTAATCATCGCATCACCATACATTGTCGCACTAAGCTAGAGGTATCATACTTTGAAGCTGCTAGCAAGGAAGAATGGACAGAACAAGGTTCAAGAGGGAAAGTTGTGGTGGAAGATAATATGGTCAAAATCATACCAGAAGCAAGTAACAACACTCAAATTTTTTTGTCTACTGTCCTAATTGGTACTCTCAACGACCCGTTCAGTCCTTCACCATCACCAGAGGTTTTACGGAACTGGTTCGTTAAGAGATGGCAAGTCATAACAGGAATTAGTGTAACAAGTGTAACCCACAATCAATTCCTTTTTCGGTTGCCATCACAACAGGAAGCCGAGAGAGTTAAAGCAGGGGAGTGGTTTTGGAATGGAAGAAAGTTATCACTTAAATGGCGGTCGCCGGTGATTGGGTCCAACATGGCAAAGCCACGCTCAGATAAAAAATGGGTTAGAACCTTTGGTATCCTGTTACATGTCTGGTTAGAAAGTACCTTTCGGTCTATCGGGGAATTATGTGGAGGCTTTGTTGGAATTGACATGGATACAAAATCAAGAACCAATTTGATATGGGCACGGATCTACATGAAAGAATCGCTGGCAGAGATTCTAAGCAAGGTGGAGGTAGAAGTGGGTGATTGGAGATATAAAATAGCAATCTTACCAGATGAGTACGTACGAATCGTTGGAAAAAGGTCGCCGTTTCTCTGAAGGGAATGGGTCAGGGAAAGGACATCTCGAACCCCACCAAACCTATTGTCAAGTCTATTGACAACTATGTGGAGGATCGTGTGGTGGTCAGATCTAGCAGGGATTCAAAATTGATGGACAACTTTTGCAAAGAACCCATGCCGGTTCAATTTTCATTTAAGTCGGATAATGCTGGGCCTTCGGGTACGAAAAGTTTGGACCAGGCATACTATTCTAAAAGTCCAAAAAACAGGGGAAAGGGAAAGGAGAAATTTGTTTATAAAAGGCCCAAACAAATCTGGAAATATAAAGGCCCAATTACCACTACACCAACCCATAGCCAACCTATTATATTACCCACTCCTCATATCAAATCCTTGTCAAATTTTCACCAACCAAAAGATACAGAACAACACTTGGAAGCGGATGATGAAGCAGAGGAAAGGAGTTACCCTCTTCTTCTACGTGGGCCAACTATGAGGATCACTTCACCATTGGTAAGTGATACTGATTCTGCTCATTCTTCTCTCTTTCAGCGACTGTCCATCTTTCCTATGGTACGACTCTGTAGACCAAAGAATTCAGAATCCTTTTATAATTGAAACATCCAAGTGGACCAAATTGGTAATGGGAAAGCATGCAAGGTGTTTGGAATTAACTTAAAGGGTTTTGAGCATGAAATCTTCGACATGATTATGAGAATGGAACAAAGAAGACAACAACAACTGGTGATCAATAAGCAAGGGATAAGGGCAAGAAAACAAAGAAGACGAAGGGGGAAACTGAAGTCAAGATATTGATCTGCTCGGTGAATTATGATGGGGGTGAGACGAAGAACAGGGGTAGGAAATACCAATCATTTTCTAGATGAAAGTTAAGATTTTGAGCTGGAATATAAGGGGGTTGAATAACAATGGGAAGAGGGACACTCTTAAATCATTAATCAGTGAGTGAAAATCAGATGTTCTCTATCTTCAAGAAACTAAATTAGAAGAGTGGAACAGATTCTTAGCCAGGCAGATTTGGGGCAACAGATTGGTCGATTGGGTTGAACTCAAAGCCAATGGTACTAGGGGTGGGATCATCATCATGTGGGATAGAAGATAGTGGAATTGCTCTCAAATACAGCATGGAATTTACTCTATCTCTTGTATGTTGGAAAGTCTAAATGAGATCTTCAGTTGGTTCTTTACAGGGGTCTATGGGCCGCACACTAACATTGAAAGGGAAGAGTTGTGGAATGAACTTGGAGCCATAAGAGGGATTTGGCCTGATTAATGGGTTATATGGGGTGATTTTAACGTATGCAGATTCGAAAATGAGAGACTAAATTGTGTGAGAAGATCCAGGGCCATGCGAAAATTTTCAAATGTAATTCAAGATCTTTGCTTGGTGGATGTTCCTTTGCAGGGGGCTTTTTACACATGGACTAGAGGGGAGGACACCATTCAAGCATCCATCTAGAATAGATAGATTTTTGATCTCAAATGAATGGAATGATTCCTTCAGCAAAATCAATCAGATTGCTCTCCCTAATGTCATCTCTGATCACATTCCACTCATGCTAGAATGTGGTGACCGGAACACTAACTCTTCTTACTTTAAATTTAAGAACATGTGGTTGGGATGGAGGGCTTCATGCATAAAGTCAAGGCATGGTGGCAGAGCTATGAAGTCAATGGTAGTCCCGACTTTATTCTTACACAAAAACTCAAGCTACTCAAGAAAGATCTTACCATCTGGAATAAGGGGGAATTGGGATTGATAGGGCTTAAGAAAAGAAAAGCACTAGAAGACCTTCTCACATTGCAATAGAACACTGAAGGTAGAACACAAACTCAGGAAGAGAAAGAGAAGATCATAAGCCTAAAAATGGAAGTGCAACAAATGGCCAAAGCAGAAGAAGTATCATGGAGGCAAAAATCAAGATGCCTGTGGCTCAAAGAAGGCGACAGGAACACAAAGTTTTTTCAGAAAATGGCTAATTCCAACAGAAGATCAAATGAAATTGACAGACTCAAAGTAGGGGATGAAATTACGGAAGACAAAGATCTCACCAAGGGTGAAATTCTTAGTTTCTATCGGCGACTTTACACAGAAAATGAGAATTGGAGACCTACAGCAAGGTTTGATAATGTTGCAACAATCACAGGGGAAGAAAAAGTGTAGCTGGAGAGAACCTCTTTATAGAAGAGGAGGTTATAGCAGTCATTAAAGAGTGTGCTCCAAACAAAGCTCCAAGTCCAGATGGTTACACCATGGCATTTTATTAGAAATTATGGGAGATAATTAAAGAAGATATTATGGGAGCACTCAAACACTTTCACCAGAATGGCCAGATGGTTAGGTCATGCAATGCCTCTGGGTTAGGTCATGCAATGCCTCTTTTATTGCACTGATTCCCAAGAAGAAAGGTGCAATAGAACTCAAGGACTATAGACCTATCAACTTAATTGGAAGTGTATACAAGATTGCCTCCGAAATCCTAGTAGAAAGACTGAAAAGAGTGATTGGGAAGCTTGTCTCAGGGCATCAAAATGCATTCATCAAAACACGACAAATCATTGATGCTGCACTAATTGCTAATGAGGTACTAGACTGGAGACAGAAATCAGGGCAGCCAGGTCTCCTTTTCAAACTTGATATTGAAAAGGCCTTTGACCAGCTAAACTGGTCTTACCTATTCAATATACTTCGGAAGATGGGGTTTGGTGCAGGTTGGATCAGGTGGATCAAGTTTTGTGTAACAACTGTGAAGTATTCAATCCTTGTTAATGGAGGTCCTGATGGGTTCTTCTCCCCACAGAAAGGATTGAGATAGGGGGATCCTCTCTCACCCTTTTTGTTCATTTTGGCAATGGAAGGCCTTAGCAAAATACTTGACAAAGCAAACCAAATACACTGGTTGGAGGGTTTCAAGGTGGAAAGTTCTGTTAGGAGCTCAATTAGTGTCTCTCATCTCTTGTATGCAGATGACACATTTATTTTTTGTGGAGCTGATAGGTCGCAAGTGCTCTATCTTAACCTCACACTCATGATTTTTGAAGCTATATCCGGCCTCCACATGAACAGATTGAAGAGCACTATTTACCCCGTAAATATAGTCCCAAATATGGAGGAGCTAGCTGAGCTAATGGGTTGCAATGTGGGATCTTTTCCCACAACATATTTGGGTCTACCACTTGGAGCCAAAGTCAAGTCACCAGATATCTAGAATGGGATATTAGAGAAATTTGAAAAAATGCTTGAAACTTGGCAAATGCAGTATCTTTCACTAGGGGACAGAATAACACTCATTAACAGTGTCCTGGACAGCATACCAACATACTTCATGTCCCTATTTCGATACCAGCCAGGGTGCAGAAAAGGCTAGACAAAATTAGAATAAACTTTCAGTGGGAAGGGAATAGTCAAAACAACAAATTTCATCTGGTGAAATGGCCAAGAGTGATTCTGCCAAAAGAGCATGGAGGATTGGGCATAAAAGACCTAGCATTGCACAATATGAGCATGCTAATGAAGTGGCATTGGAGGTACAACATTGAGAACACTGGGAGGTGGAAAGATGTGATCATGGCAAAGTATGGGGTGCAGAGTCATGGTGCACCAAACAGAGTAGGTTACCACATGACATTGGTCCTTAGAAGCATATTTTAAGCCTATGGGGTGAATTCCAACTCAATTGTTCAATAAAGCTAGGGAATGGAGCACATGTATCATTCTGGAAGGATAAGTGGTTAGGGAACCAGACTCTGAAAGAAGACTACCCAAATTTATATCTCATAGCTAGCAACCAAAACTCCACAATGGGTCAAATATGGCATAACAGCTCATGGGACCTACAAACAAGGAGAAACTTACAGGACTGGGAGCTAAATGACTTTCTGGAGCTTCAATCTAAGCTAGCAAGGGTCACTATCAAACCTTAGGAGAGAGACAAACTATTATGGGATGGCCAACATGATGGGATATTCACTGTCAAGAAAGGTTATGCACATTTGTGCTCGAACAAGGAGTTGATTGACAATTGGCCATGGAAACTCATCTGGAGAACTAAACTTTCACCTAAAGTAATTGGCTTCACTTGGATAACCTTATATGAAGCATGTCTCACTCAAGATAATCTAAGTCGAAGGAACATCTACATAGTGAATAGGTGCTACAAGTGTTAGATGAGAGAGTGTGAGGTATCTTTTTCTCCCTTGTGCAGTTGCAGCAGATTTGTGGAGTATGTTTTTCTCAATTTTTGGACTAGCCTGGGTCATGCCTAATAGTATTAAAGAGGCCTACAAAAGCTGCTGCTCTTGGAGAGTTGGCAAATCCATCAAAAAAACTTGGCTTTTGGTCTCCGCTTCTATTTTCTGGTGTATATGGACTGAAAGAAATAGCAGATGTTTTGATGGGATATTAACTCCAAACCATGCTCTTAAAGCTAAATGTTTATTGAACCTTTTTACTAGGCTTAATCAGGCACCTGTATCTATTATGATCATTTTTTGGATTGTGTCTGCTCCTTAGTTTTAACATAGGTTTATTTTTGTTTTATTTATGAGCAGACACACTCTATTTACTTGTACCCTGTTTTGATATGCATCTTCTCGATGCTTTTAATGAAATTCTTACTTCATCAAAAAATATAAAATGGATACATTTAATTGAAAGTGATAAGTATCATCAGCAAAGGAGACGTGGTACACTTTCACACCTTATCAATTAAACCATCAAAGTAGAAACATAAATTGTTTGAAGTGGTAAACAATTTTTCCCCCTGCTTTAATCACTTAAATACATATTTTACCACACCAGGTACGTGAGTGTTCATAAAATAATCTTCCCAGTTGATGCTCTTGGGATCAAAATTGAACACGTCCATTTCAATACCAGCCTCCTTCGCTTCTCTACGTAATTTTTCTGTGTTCATGTCATCAAATCTGTCATAAAATTTCCAACATTATTAGGTATTAGCTTCTGATCATACAACTCAACGCAGAGAGAGATCTTGATTAAAGAAAAGATGAGTTTAACTTCTATAGACGGACTCTGTATACAAAGTTAGACCGTACAAAGATATGTATTTACTTACATTCCTTTGAAGAATAAATAGGGCCCGTAAAGATCTATCAACCGCATCACAAAATTGATTTTCCGGTGAAGCTCCAAACATTTGCCTTGAAAGTATTGGCAGAGTGTTGTGTTCACTATTTCTAATACCTGTATATATATATTCGATGAACAATTTTTAATACTAATTACAAAGAATTATACCATTTAGAACAAGAAACTTAATAAGTTTCTTTTTTGTTATTCATTTAGGTCTAGCTGTTTGGCATAAGTGAAAAATGAAACCAAACCTTCAAAGGAAGCAAGTAATGAAGGGCCATATATCTGTGAAAGCTATCCATTGTACTCAAAACAGTAACTTTTCCAACAATGACTGTTTTTCCATCCTTGTTAATCCATGGATGCTCTCTGAAGTAACGCAATCCATAGTCCTGAAGACTAGTGAAATCTATAGGATTTGACACTGACGATCCGACCTGGTATATTATTTGACTTCCTCTTTCGTCCGCATGACCCATCATGCTTACTATCATTGCATTCACAACCATATCTGCTGGAATCTGCACATAATATAGCACACCCGTTGAGCCCTCTATATAAATTAAAGTCGAAAATGATATTCAGAAATCGTTATCTTCATTGAAATATATATGCTTCAATATATGTAGTGTTCATACTTACTACGTCAATAACGGCTTTAGGGTCGCCGAGGAAGCATGTTAGTCTTCCTTTACCATATCCAACTGCTAAACTATCAATAGTTCTGCATGCCCCAAAGAAGACGAGGAAAAGCCCCAATTATATTATAAATAAAACAGCTCATGAAATTTTTTCGTTCAGGTTTCAACAAATAAAATTAAAAATAGGTGGAGTATTGATCTATATTTATATACCTTATACCTTCAACCCAACCAGGGAAAGGTTCTTGGAAGGTACTAGTAATTATAGTAGGACGAAGGATTACAAGAGGTATGTCTTCTTTCAAGTTTCCCAATAGCATCTCTCCCATTGCTTTTGTGAATACATAGGTATTGGGCCATCCATACTTTCTTGCTCTTCACAAATCAAGGTCAAGAGAATATATTAGTAAAATGTTACTCTAGTTGATATTATTATGATATGCGCTGGTGAGAGGTAGCAGCCCATGGAACTAATTGATCGTGGCGAAGCTAGAAATTTTATTAAGGGATATCAAAATACAAAAAAGTTATACACACCAAGAAAATAAGGTGAGTTAACATATAGTGCATGTGTGTGTGTATATATATATGAATTTTTGTCCTAGCTAAATAGTGTAATTTTTCCATAATAAGGTGGCTCCGCCACTATTAGTCGAGGTGTGCATAAACTGCCCGAACACCACAATTATAAAACATAGAAAAAAGAAGATATTTTTGATGTTGTGTGTTGATGTTAATTTAGGGAAGATACCTTTCAAGGCCAAGCTCCTTCATGGCTGAAGTAATAGATTGTTCAGAAGAACCCTTAGCTTTGAGTTGTTTCAATGTTTCCTCCATAACTTTCTTCTCTGTATCAATATCTAGTCCTGATGTACCGTTCAGAGTCTCCCCCATGCTATAGGGCGTCTCCAATATCAACCCTGCCTTCTCCCCAGATACAAACGCTATAGAATACAAATGTAATTAATTAGTCACCTTCTTATTACTTTTCTTACTTTTCCTTCTCCTTGAAATAAAATCAATCAAGTAGTGTAACTAGTTTCTAGGTTTCCAATTATAAATGTTCATCATTTGTTTTCAGAAAGAAAGTCATAACACTAGCAGGCTCGAGATTTGGGACCGTTTGGCCATAAATTTTGGCAGTTTGTTTTGAATTTTTTTTTGAAAACAATATTTGTTCATGGAATATGATCAGTTTTTTAAAAAAAAATTAAATTGTTTTCAAATTCCCAAAAACTAGTTTTATGGCAGTTTTTGGGTAAAATATTTCCACGCACAAAACTTCAACTTTTTTTCTAAATAAAAAGCATGTCCAAATACAACTTCAACTTTCAAAAATTATTTTTTAACACAACTTTGAAAACTTGTTTTTCAAGTTTCAACCAAATTTGTGTCCAAATGTTAGTTTAAGAATTGGAAGAGGTAAGGTACCGTATTCCTCTCTCTTGCATGTATCTTTTTACTCATTGGAATTTTGATAAACAACTACTTAATACTGTAATACATTAATCCCTTTTAAAGGAAAAACAACAAGGCACTAAAACCTTAACATCCTAAATGAAATACACTTCAATTTTGTTTTAGTCTGAATGAAAATAATAAATCGCCGCAACAGATTAATCAATATTTAAGGATAAGCATAACAAAAAGTTAGAGGAGAAAAAAGGACCCAAGAAAATGAGGTGGAAGGTACCAACCAGTTGACACGTGAAGAAGAACCTTCAATTTACTACACTTTTTGGCAAAGTCGAGTACGAATATAGCTCCAAACGTATTGAGATCCAATGCCACATCGTATCTGAAAATTGAACACTGTTTGAATTAAGAAAACACGGACTACTTCACATAAAATTTGCATTGGCGGATGATGTTAGGCTAGAAATCCGTGTATTAGCTGTAGTATTACATTCCAATTATTGTATTTTTACGTGTGTTTGAGCTCAAATGATAGTGAATTATACTTAGTACTTGTTTTGAAGGAAGTGATCCCGAGTTCAAAAGTTAATTTGGAGCTAAATCGATCAATCTGGAGCTTTGAAGTCTGAGTAAAAGCTCAATACATTAAGCCGGGATCGTGTTCGGAGGTCGTGTACCAAATCTGGATGTCAAAAGAGGATGAAATAATTTCACTCGGCGCGGCAGTGTAAAAAAATTGGCCTAACAAGAAAATGCAAGCCTGCTGATAAACTCCACAAGCGCGCCACACAGTGCGGCGTAGGGTGCGCCACGCCAATGGAAATTTCCTGCGGCCTGTTAGAATCAACTCTCTAAACTTCCCCACAAGCACACCGCGTGGCGCGTCGCCCCATGCGGCGCGCCTGTACAAATTTTACAGAGCTAAGTCCTATTTCGCGCAGGAAAGGGTGTTTCGTCTGGGCCCGACCCTACTTGGTATAAATACATATAAAAACGCTATTTTGAGGAATTTTGACACATCTGAGACCTGGGGAGACTATTTTGGAAGGGAGAAGACGTTTTGGACAATTTTCGGAGGAGATTACCATCGAGTTCTTCATTCCTTCATCTTTACTTTGTAATTTAATTATGTAAATTATTTGGGAAATTGTTACTATGAGTATGAGTAGCTAAAGTCCTAATCTAGGGTTTTGATGGAACCTATTGGAGGATGAATTTCTCGTTACGTTAATATAGATTTGCCATAGTATTCTCTCTATTTGTTCAACTGTATGCTTATTGCTGTTGATTGAAGGGCCCTCAATTAACTGTTCCTATTTAGTGTGCATTACTCGGGAGAGAGTGCATATTTAGGTAGTTGTTGAACATCATCACTCCTAACGTATATGAGGGATCAATACGAAGGGTTTAAAGGTGGGATTAGGGATAACGAAACCTTGGGTGTGATCTAAGTGAGTTGTACTTAAGGCTAGCTAGTGTAATTCGGAAGAATATATCTAGTATATTGGTGTAATTACTCGGGAGAGGTTTATGACAGTCAGAGTGCTCATGATCGATAGAGAAGACTTAGGAAAATTTATCGCAAACGTAGCGGAAAGGATTCTGACAATAGGGGAAATCAGAACCTTAGATCATTCCAATTCTTGTTTACAACCCGTTTCGTAGTTAGTTATTCTTTATTGCATTTTCTTTACGTATTAATTAGTTAGTAAACATCCACTTTATTACTTAAATATTTCTGAAGATTGATTGCGAGAATTTGTGTGAGTCCAATAGCAGTGTTTAATTCCCTGTGGGATCGACTCTGGACTTATTAACCGGAATATATTTGCAACGACCGCTTTATCCTTTTTATAAGGCATAGTTGGGTGTGATCAAATTTTGGCGCCGTTGCCGAGGAATTAACAGTGTTTTTAATTACAGTTAAAAGAAGTGCAAAAATTCTTAGTGTAGTCAATTTTCTTCAATTTTGAACTGAATACATTAAAATTCTAACGTTTGTAGTCTTAAGTTTTACAGGTGCATGCCTAGAAACTCCTCAAGAACTGGTGAATTGTTTGAAGCATTATCAGATCCTGAGGAAGTTTTCAAGGCATTGAATCGTGCAAACAAGAAAGGCAAACAACAACAGAACTCAACAGAAAAAATCAAACCAGACATGGGAGACGAAGTAAACAACAGAAAAATTGGGAATGACCCAAACAATCAGGGTGTGGTGTCGCTTGTGCCAGAAGCAGCATTGTACAATTGGGTACAGCCCACCGCCGACAACTTAGCAACCGCAATTGCAGTCCCTCAGATACAAGCAGAATCATTCCAAATCACAAATAACATACTTCATTTGTTGCAGAACAAGGGACTGTTCTCAGGGTCATACGTTGAAGATCCTCAGCAGCATCTGAAGAATTTCCTGTCGATCTGTGCCAAGCAAAGGCAACATAATGTGACAACGGAAGCAATACGACTGTTGTTGTTTCCATTCTCAGTGACTGGAGCAGCTCAGACTTGGCTTAATTCACTCCCCATAAACTCCATCACTACTTGGGATGAATTAGTCAAGCAATTTGTGAACAAATTCCACCCACCCAATAAGACTGCTCAACAAATTGATGAGATATTGAGCTTCAGACAGAAACCAACAGAGACATTACAAGAAACGTGGGAGAGGTTCAAGGGTCTGCTGGCTACGTGTCCACATCATGGTATTCCGGAGCAGATGTTGGGGCAGAGGTTTTACATGGGTTTGGCAGATAGCTTGAAGGACAATGTTGAAGCTTCAGCAGGTGGATCATTTTTGAGCAAAACATTCAGAGAAAGCAAGATCCTACTTGACAAGATGGCACAAAACTCAGGATGGATGACAAGAAACGCTCCAATCACTCATGTGGTTCACTCAGTGTCTTTAGACCCAACTAACTCCATAGCTGAAAATATGGCCACTCTAGTGACACAAATGAGCATCCTCACTAAAAAGGTTGATGAATCAGGCCAGAAGCAGCAGGTACACATAGTTGATGCAACTAATGGGGGCTTATGTACATCATGCATTAATTAACCATATGTCTTCTCGTGGAGTGCGGAAAGTGATAACCAACAATATCAGGAGAACATGAATTATGTGGCCAACTATGTGGGACAGAGGCAAGGTGGTCAGAATTGGGGTCAGCAGAATCAACAATATAGACCAGCTCCGCAGCAGTACAACAACAGCAACAATCTTGGGGCTATGCGACCACAAGGTCAAGTGGTGCCTTACCAAAGGCAACAGGGTTACAACCAGCAAAATCAGCAGTAGGCTTATCAACAACCTCAACAACAACGGACTGTGAGACACGAAGATGGGTCCACTTAAAAAATAACTGAAAGAGTAGACTCACATGAATCGGCAATAAAAATATTGAGATTCAATTAGGACAGATTTCGATGGCTTTAAATAATCGTCCCCAAGGGACGTTACCTGCAGACACACAAATCAATCCAAAAGAGTAGGGCCCGAAACAGCTTATGGCAGTGAGTCTCCGAAATGGTAGAGACCTAGATCTGGAGCAAGAAATTGCTCATGAAAGCAGACCTACTGAGACACTGGTGCCAGTACCCATTGAGATAGATGATTCAGCAGGGTTAACTGAGGTGACGGTACAATATGTACAAGAGAACGTCAACAAAGAAAAAGAGGTTGTGAAAGAGACTGAGGTAGCATAGGAACCGATAGTAGAAGCAGTGCCTAAGCAAGAAAAAAATCAAATCACAGGGAAGAAACGACCTCCAGCACCATTCCCACAGAGATTAGCCAAGTATCAGAAAGATGAGCAGTACAAGAAATTCTTGGAGATCTTGAAGCGAATTCAGGTAAACATTCTATTGATTGATGCTTAAAAGGAGATGCCTGGTTATGCGAAAATGATGAAGGACTTGATGTCCCGCAGTTCGACTTTCAAGACATGGCCACGGTTACACTGACTCAGACTTGCAGTGCCGTTGTGACGAGACCCATCTCTAAGAAGCTGTCTGACCCTGGGAGTTTCACAATCCCATGCACAATAGGCAACTATGCATTTGCTAAGGCACTGTGTGGTCTGGGGGCAAGCATAAAACTTATGCCCCTGGCTATCTACAAAAGGCTAGGCATTGGAAGAGCTAGACCCACGTCCATGTTACTACAGCTGGCTGACCGGACAGTGAAGAGGCCCTCTGGTATTCTAGATAATGTATTAGTACAGGTTGGGAAGTTTGTGTTCCCAGCAGATTTTGCCATTCTTGACTGTCGGGTTGACGAGGAAATTCCTATAATTTTGGAAAGACCATTCTTGGCCACCGGAAGAGCTTTAATTGACTGTGAAACTGGAGAGCTCAAGATTAGATTAAATGATAAAGAGATAACATTCAACGTGTAGAAATCTATCCGGCGACCAAGTGAATTTGCTAATTGCTCTCTAATAGATGCCGTGGAAGTAATTTTGGAGGAGGAAGATGAGACATTGAACACTAAAGACCCTCTAGCAGCCTGTATCATGAACTTAGATGAAGCCAATGGAGAAGACTTGGCAGAGTGGGTACTTGCTCTTGAAGGCCAAGGTTTTTGGAGAAGGGAGCTCGAATTTGAGCCTTTACACTTAGAGGAAAGAAAAACTCCTCCAGCTAAGCCATCTATAGAAGAGCCACCAAAGTTGGAACTGAAGCCACTGCCATCTCATCTCAGGTATGCCTTCTTAGGACCTAACTCAACTTTACCTGTTATTATCTCATCTAGTTTGTTAGAAGTGCAGGCAGAACAGCTTTTGCAGGTACTGACAGAGTGCAAGACTACAATTGGTTGGACCATTGCAGACATTAAGGGTATCATCCTGTCCTTCTGTATGCATAAGATTTTACTGGAAGATGGGCACAAATCTTCCAGAGAACATCAAAGAAGGCTGAACCCCAACATGAAAGAAGTGGTGAAGAAAGAAGTGATTAAGTGGTTAGATGCGGGAATCATATTCCCCATCTCTGATAGCAACTGGGTCAGTCCAGTTCAGTGTGTGCCAAAAAAGGGAGGTATGACAGTAGTGAAAAATGAGAAGAACGAATTGATCTTTACACGAACAATTACAGGAAGTTGAACTTGGCTACCCGGAAAGACCATTTCCCACTGTCATTCATTGATCAGATGCTGGATAGATTGGCAGGGGGGTCCCACTTTTGCTTTCTGGATGGTACTCGGGGTATAATCAGATCACTATTGCCCCGGAGGACAGAGAGAAAACATCGTTCACTTGCCCTTATGGAATCTATGCTTTTCGAAGAATGTCGTTTGGCCTATGCTACGCACCTGCCACATTCCAAAGGTGCATGATGGCCATCTTCACGGATATTCACGGATATGGTAGAGGAAATAATGGAGGTCTTCATGGATGACTTCTCAGTGGTGGGGAATTCATTCGATGATTGCCTTATGAACTTGAGAAGAGTATTGAAGAGGTGTATCGAGACGAATCTGGAACTTAACTGGGAAAAGTGCCATTTCATGATACAGGAAGGTATAGTCTTGGGGCACCTAGTGTCGAGTAAAGGCATTGAGGTAGATCGTCCAAAGGTTGATGTGATAGAAAAGCTTCCACCACCTACTTCCGTCAAAGCAATCAGAAGTTTCCTCGGGCACGCCGGTTTCTATAGGAGATTTATAAAAGATTTTTCCAAAATTGCTAACCCCTTGTGTAAATTTCTTGAAAAAGATCACCCTTTTGTATTTTCTGATGACTGCAGGGTAGCATTTGAGGAATTGAAGAAGAGACTGGTAACAACACCTATCATAGTTGCCCCTGACTGGGAGCAACCACTGATGTGTGATGCGAGTGACTATGTTGTGGGAGCAGTTCTTGGGCAGCGAAAAGACAAAGTCATGCATCCAATATACTACGCAAGTAGAACTCTGAGTGGAGCCCAGCTAAATTACACTGTAACCGAGAAGGAGATGCTGGCAGTGGTGTTCGCGTTTGACAAATTCAGGTCATACCTGATAGGCTCAAAGGTAATTGTTTATACTGACCATGCTGCTCTCAGGTACTGAATCGAGAAGAAGGAGTCAAAACCGCGCCTGATTCGATAGGTGCTACTGCTGCAAGAATTTGATTTGGAAATCCGTGACCGAAAGGGAACGGAGAACCAAGTAGCTGATCATTTGTCTAGAATGGAAGGAGCTGAGAAGAAGGTTGAGGTAGAAGAGATCCTGGAAACTTTCCCAGATGAACAACTATTAGCCACAAGTCTTGAGAAATCGCCATGGTATGCAGACATTGCAAACTACCTCGCGAGCGGTATTGTTCCTTATGACCTTTCCTCTGTCCAAAAGAAAAAGTTCTTTCGTGATTGTCGTATGTATTATTGGGATGAGCCTTATCTGTTTAGGATTTATATTGATAACATGATCCGGAGATGTATCCCCGAGATAGAGCAGTCTTCTATTTTGCAGGCATGTCACGCGTCGCCATATGGTGGGCATTTCGGGGGGTAAGGACAGCTGCAAAAGTCTTGGAGTCGGGCTTCTACTGGCCAACATTGTTCAAAGATGCACATTTATGGATAAAGGGTTGTGATGAATGCCAACGAACCGGGAATATTTCCCGCCGACATGAGATGCCTATGAACCCAATTCAAGAGGTAGAAGTGTTTGATGTATGGGGAATCGATTTCATCGAGCCTTTCGTCAGCTCATATGGCAACAAGTACATACTCGTCGTTGTGGACTATGTGTCCAAATGGGTGGAGGCTGCAGCGCTCCCTGCAAATGATGCAAAAGGGGTAATTGGTTTTTTGAGAAAGAACATATTCACCCGATTTGGCAATCCAAGGGCAATAATCAGTGACGGAGGCACTCACCTTTGTAATCGAGCCTTCGCGAAGTTGTTAGAGAATTATGATGTACGCCACAAGGTTTTCACCCCATATCATCCACAAATGAGTGGGCAAGTGGAAGTTTCGAACAGAGAGATAAAGAGTGTGTTGACTAAGACTGTGAATGCTACTAGAACGGATTGGGCGAGAAAGTTAGACGATGCACTCTAGGACTATCGTAACGCTTTCAAAACTCTGATCGACATGTCGCCGTACAAATTGGTGTTTGGGAAGGCGTGTCACTTACCAGTGGAGTTGGAGCATAGAGCTTTGTGGGCATTGAGGCAGCTAAAT
The DNA here is from genome assembly GCF_001879085.1 of Nicotiana attenuata. NCBI lineage: Eukaryota > Viridiplantae > Streptophyta > Magnoliopsida > Solanales > Solanaceae > Nicotiana > Nicotiana attenuata. Next base: position 76,822,615 of record NC_031994.1, read on the forward strand.
CTCGACATAAAAGCTGCAGGCACAAGTAGAGTCACAGAGTTGCACGAGCTTGATGAGTTTCGCTACCACGCTTTTGAGAGCACCAGACTATACAAGGAGAGAACGAAGATGATGCATGACAAAAATATCCTGGAGTGGAGTTTTAAACCCGGAGATAGGGTAATGCTATACAATTCAAGGTTGAGGTTATTTCCGGGCAAATTAAAGTCAAGATGGTCAGGACCATTTCGTGTGGTAGAGATTCATCCCACCGGCGCCGTAGAGATTGCTGCGGAGAATGGCTCTCGCACATTCAGAGTTAATGGGCACAGGTTGAAACATTATGTGGGAATGGATGATGCGAAAGTAGTGTCGGTGACTCATTTGCTAGAGCCACCAATGTTGAGCAAATCTTGAGACGATAGCCTGCGTCGTGCCGCGATGTTAAATCAGGCGCTTGTTGGGAGGCAACCCAATTTTTAACCTTACTAACCCATATTTGTAGTTTAGGATTATTAGAATTTAGGAGTTGTGAGACTTGTTTGGGCAGGTACAAGCATGAATTGGACATAAAATAAGTACATAATAGAGTCGGGGTGCAACCCGTAAGCTAAATGTCGAAAATGAAGCAGACTCTGTGAAATATGGCCTAGCACGCCACATGGGGCGCCGTGCGATGCGCCGCGCCAGGCCAAATGGGTTTGAGGAAGAAAAAAATCATAACCTCTGATAATTTACACTACCGCGCCGCATTGGGCGCCGCAACCTGCGACGCGGCAGTGCATAACATATATATATATATATATATATGTTTTTTCTTAGTTTGTTTTTGTTTAAATCAAAGACCCGTTGCCCCCCCCCCTTTCTCCTTTCTCCTTCATTCTGTCACGCTCCAGCCCTTCCCCCCAATTCCCCTATTTTTTTCCTTCTCAAATTCCTTTCCCACACACACCTTCCATCCCTTCCATTCATCTTCAAGGTAAGCGTTCCTCTCCTCTCATCTCTTTTCTTTGAGTAATTGATTGTAGTTAAGTAGTATTAGCTTATTTTGAACTAAACCCTAGGTAGTTGTAGTTGTGCTAATTTGTTTCAATTTCATTGCTTATTTTGGCCTAAATTTGTGCTTAACTTGTGGGGTTTCCATTATTCTTATGATTGTGGAAGATTTTTGATATGTCTTGGTGGTTATTGAATAGTTTGATGGTGAAGTTGGGTAGAGGTGCCTTTATGGCCGAAAATAGGAGGAATATTTGTGTAAATTTGGAGCAATTTGTGACCTTGTTACATTGTGGTGGTTGTAGGATGGTTGATTGGTATGTTTGTGTAGTAATCTTAGAAGAATTAAAGTTGAAATTATGAGGTAACTTTGGTGAATACCATGTGCTTGATTAAATGTCCCAATGACATGGAAAGTGACATTGTAGCTTAGTTGGAGGATAATTGTATGAGATAATATGGTGCTAGGTGCTAATTGGAATGTTCGATTCATGTTATGTGCTTCTGTAGTGTGGTATTGTAATTTCTAAAGTTTGTTAGTTGTGCATTAGTATAGCTTCTTTTCTTTCTCTTCTTAGTTACTAGATTAGCTTCTTAATTTTGTATTTTAAGCTAGTATAGTCCGTGGTTTTGTGGTTGTACTATTATGTTGGTGGTTGGGTGGGTTGTTGATTGCTTTTGGCGTACTTCCAATGGGGTAGTCTGAGTCCCTGATATACATTTTACTTGTGAACATACCAATAACTTAAGTGTGGGGTGGTTACCCCGTTTGGTCTTGTTTTGGTTTACGTGTTGTGGCTAATATTGTTCGTCTTGTGCAGGTACAATGTCTCGCCGCCCGAGTAAACACTCTAACACTGGTTCTTCCGAGGTTGCTTCTAGTAGCCATCGTGGTGGGAGACGGGCACCTCCTTCCGCCCAGTGGAGGAGGAAGAGGAGCGCATTGACCCTGATGCGGATGAGGTGCCAGCGTGCGAATATGGTATACGGGTTGTCCTAGCCCATGCTCGACGCTGGTTCCAGACATTTATCCCGGCGGTGACCCCGGAGCCTGAGGTTTCTATTGACGATGGGAAGTTGGCCCGCAAATATAGTGAGATATACAACAACATTCGAGCTTTGGGTTTCGACAGTCTGTTCCGTCCAGGTGATGCGGTGAATGTGACCCTAGTCAAAGAGTTTTATGCTAACCGGCAACCTGAGGCCAGCCTGGATGCTGTGTACGAAGTGAAGGTACGGGGTAAAGTGATTACATTCTCCTCCCAGGTGATCAATCGGATTATGGGCTTCACAGAGCATTCCCACAAGCTCTTTCAGAGGTTTCTCCGTCGGCCAGACTATCTAGCTATCCGCTGACTGCTATGTGGCGCTGACTCTTCTTCCGCGTGGGCACGGGATGCGAACGAATTAAACAAGGACATGAAGAAGGGAACATTCCAACGGCCAGCCAGGTTTGTTTTGCGGTTGATTAATGCCAAAATCATGCCCACTCAAAGTGACATTGATGTCCCACGACTGAAAGTGTGTTTGATCTATGCCTTGTTGACACGGATGCGGTTCGATCTTGGAAAAATCATGTTGGAGCATATGGCTAAAGTGCGACCACTTGGAGCCCGCCGTCTACATTACCCGAGTATGATCACTCGATTGTTGCGAGCGCACCATGTAGAGGAGGAGTTTCACTATGACCGGACTATTCCAGTGCCTTATCCTATCAAGGCCTATGATGTTACGTTGGTGATAGAGAACCCTGCTACTGCTGTTAATTCGGACCAGAGGTTGGTTCGCGCTGAGGAGATGCTACAACTGCTGTTTGCTGACTTGCGCCTTTGTGCTGCACGGGGGGAGACCGACTTGGAGGAGTTGCAGCAAGATCACCCCCTTTCTGCTATCACTCAGCAGTGGTTGGGGTTGGCGAGAGGAGGACAGCTGCCACCAGATGAGGATGTGAACTCCATTCCCTCAGATGATGAGGAGTATTCGCGCACCTTCGAGGGTGCTGACGATTAGGCCATGGGCCTCAGGGAGTCACCTTTTCACTCTTGATTTTACTGTTTTGCATTGGAGACAATGCAATCTCTTAAGTGTGGGGTGGGGTGCTCCTATTTGATTGTATTTGTATTTTTTTTATTTGCCAGTTGGTTTTGTTTGATTTGTTTCTTGCTTTCGTAAATAATATGGTCTGTAAACTATAATTCTGAATTCTATCGGACTGTAATAGTTAGTAATTAAGTGTTTAGTTCGACTCTTCCCGACGATGGATTTCGTTGACTGGTTTCCTGAGGGAGTTGAGTCAAAAGAAAAAGAAAATAAAATTATATATATGTGAAAATCCAAAAATATTTCTTTTATTTTAGTATTTTTTGTAGGTAGTGTAACAATTTCCCCTTGGTTTTTATTTGTGTCGCGGTTCTTTTCCAAAGGTTTTGCTTGAACCGGGTGTAGTTAAATCCTTTCATTTTTTAGGAATTAAGAATCTTTAGTCAGAAAGCTAATTTAAAGGATCAATTTCCCTTAACTGCATATGCCTTGAGAGTGGTAAGTGCCTTAGTTGTGACACCTACGCTCAATTCTTGACTCTTAAATAAGTGCCTTAAATTGTGTGATTATAACTGTGCTTAACTGCTTTGACTAGAGTGTCTTGATGAGTCCAATCCTGAGTGAGTTATGTGCCCATGTGTGTGTAAGGGTTTTGTGTTATTCTGTGCGTTGTATTTGATGCCTAGAACTTGCCCCGTGTGTTTGCAAAGCGAAATAGTAGTTTTGTTCAGTTTTGAAAGTGATATAGGCGTTTCCTTGTTGAGCCATATATATATATATTTTCTTTTTTACCCGCCTAACTGTTATGTATCATAGTTAACCCCTTTGAGCCTGAAATCCTGTTCTTTGGCAACCACATTATAAGCCTTACCCAATTGTTTGAATTGACCATATATTTGAACCTTTTCACCTCTCATGAGCACTTGAATTGTATTGAACCTTGAAAAGGTTAAAGTGTGGGGTGATTGGTTTGGCTTTTGAGTGGAGCTAATAAAATAAGGAGAAAGGTGCACTATTTTGAAAAAGTAAGAGCCACTAGAATTAAAAAAAAAGGAAAAAAAATATAGTTATATTGATGTGAAAAATATTCTTTGATAGTGGGGACTCTCGGTATAATTGTGCTTAAAAAGAAGTATGGGGTAATATACATTGAGGTAAAGGAAATTTTTTTATTTGACATAAGTATGGGCTTGAGTGTCGAAGTATATGTATTAAAGTGCTTAAGGGAGGTGTAGTCACTCATATCCAAATGTATCCTACCCGACCTGCAGCCTACATTACAACCAATTAAAGTCCTACTTGATCCTAGACTGAATGAGCTCGATTAGTAGAGTAGTACACTATGGGCAAGCCTATGGTGCATCGTTTGTGGCATATGAATATTATTTCTGAGAGTGAGTAAATTTTTTCTATCTTGAGTTCCTAAGTGTCTTAAATTTTATTCTGTGGAACTACGCTCCTTTCTTGTGTGAGGGCACTTGGTTCATGAAGGAAAGGTAATGTCATTGACCTCTATGTTAGAGTGAGTGGGCAAGTTGTGAATAATGCATGGTACTTTTGAGTCGAATCTTGAGGGTGGGATGTTATGATAAGGTGCTCAGTCTACTTTAATTATTCTTGGCATGGTGTATCAGGGAGGTTGTTTGATGAAAGGTCATCCCTAGGTGAAGTGTAGTTTAAATGCTCGAGGACGAGCAATGGTCTAAGTGTGGGGTGTTGATGTTAGGCTAGAAACCCGTGTTTTAGCCGTAGTATTACATTCCAATTACTGCATTTTTACGTGTGCTTGAGCTCAAATGATAGCGAATTACACTTAGTACGTGTTTTATGCCTTGCAGGAAGTGATCCCGAGTTCAAAAGTTAATTTGGAGCTAAATCAATCAATCTGGAGCTTTGAAGTCTGAGTAAAAGTCCAATACATTAAGCCGGGATCGTGTTCGGAGATCGTGTACCAAGTCCGGATGTCAAAAGAGGATGAAATAATTTCACTCTGAGAAAATTACACTGTCGCGCCGCATGGGGCGCTGCATAGCGCGGCGCAGCAGTGTAAAAAAAATGGCTTGACAAGAAAATGCAAGCCTGCTAATAAACTCCACAAGCACTCCGCACAGTGCGGCGCAGGGTGCGCCGCGCCAATGGAAATTTCCTGCGGCCTGTCAGAATCAACTCTCTGAACTTCCCCACAAGCACACCGCGTGGTGCATCGCCCCATGCGGCGCCCTGTACAAATTTTACAGAGCCAAGTCCTATTTCGCGCAGGAAAGGGTGTTTCGTCTGGGCCCGACCCTACTTTATATAAATACATATAAAAATGCTATTTTGAGGACTTTTGACACATCTAAGACCTAGGGAGACTATTTTGGAAGGGAGAAGACGTTTTGGACAATTTCCAGAGGAGATTATCATCGAGTTCTTCATTCCTTCATCTTTACTTTGTAATTTAATTATGCAAATTATTTGGAAAATTGTTACTATGAGTATGAGTAGCTAAACTCCTAATCTAGGGTTTTGATGGAACCTATTGGAGGATGAATTTCTCGTTACGTTAATATAGATTTGGCATAGTATTCTCTCTATTTGTTCAGCTATATGCTTATTGCTATTGATTGAAGGGCCCTCAATTAACTGTTCCTATTTAGTGAGCATTATTCGGGAGAGAGTGCATATTTAGGTAGTTGTTGAACATCATCACTCCTAACATATATGAAGGATCAATACGAAAGGTTTAAAGGTGGGATTAGGGATAACAAAACCTTGGGTGCGATATAAGTGAGCTGTACTTAAGGCTAGCTAGCGTAATTCGGGAGAATATGTCTAGTATATTGTTGAAATTACTCGGGAGAGGGTTACGACAGTCAGAGTGCTCATGATCAATAGAGAAGACTTAGGCAAATTTATAGCAAACGTAGCGGAAAGGATTCTGACAATAGGGAAAATCAGAACCTTAGATCATTCCAATTCTTATTTACAACCAGTTTCGTAGTTAGTTAATCTTTATTGCATTTTCTTTACATATTATTTAGTTAGTAAACATCAACTTTATTACTTAAATATTTCTTGATTACGAGAATTTGTGTGAGTCCAATAGCTGTGTTTAATAGGTTAATTCCCTGTGGGATTCGACTCCGGACTTGTTAACCGGAATATATTTATAACGACCGCTTTGTCCTTTTTATAAGGCATAGTTGGGTGTGATCAGCTGACAACTTGTAATTTTGTTTACCGCTAGTTAGGGGTGTACAAAGAAAACCGACAAACCGCATCAAACCGATAATCCGAGTCAAACCGAGAAAAAAAACCTGACTATGGTTTGGTTTGATTTGGTTTGGTGTTAGAAAAAAAAAATCCGACCTTAATTGGTTTGATTTGGTTTTAACTAAAAAAAAGCCAAATCGAAACCAAACCAACCCGACATTATATGTATACAAGTTTTAAAAATATTTTATACGTAAAAATAATTATTGTAATGTAATTTATAAATATAACTTAAACTCTTTAATAGTTCTCTCTTTTAATGTATTATTTCAAGCTTTGACTTAGAACTTTTGAATGGTCAAATATGTTTTACAGCCCGTAAAAGTTAGTAACCCAAATAAAGCCCAAAGCAAAATCAAATCAATACTAGCGCTAACAAAAAAAATTAAATTAAATACTAGAAATGACAATGGTATTGGATATTTACTCTTTTAGTTTTACATTAATTTAGACAGTGAAAATGTATAACTCCCTTTTAATATTATTTAATTAGTCATATAATTAATATTTAGTACTTATTAGTCATACTTATTTTAACATGACTTAGCAGTTTTAGATTATGCTATTGTATTATAGCTTTTTAATTAGCAATATTTATCTTATGCGATTTGTTGAAGATTTTAGTATAATCATGACTTATCTCACATTATTTTGTATTATTTTATTGGGTAACATCTTATATAATTTTATCCTACTAGGACCTAAGAAATATTAGAGCACAAATTATAAATTTTATGCTATGAAGATTTTGTCGGAAAAAAACCCGAAAAACCCGAGAAAAACCTTGATTGAAAAACCCGACTTTTGTTGGTTTGGTTTGATTTATAAATTTAAAAATCCGAGACAATTGGTTTAGTTTGGTAATTGAAAACCGAACCAACCCGGCCTATGTACACCCCTACCGCTAGTTATCGGCCTTATTTTAGACAATTAATTTCACTTATTATGAACAGTTATATATCTCATTTTTAAGTCTTGTGATAATATAAAGTTCTTTCACACTACCAAGGTAAAGATTACACTCGTTTGAATTTGACTAAGTAAAACTAAAAGAACTTGGTAGTACATACCTTTCATCAAAATTGGTAGTCGCAGCTATGTTAACAATAACATCTACTTCTCTCCACATTTCCTCCACCAAATTAGGGTCTTTCACCCCCAAGTTCTCACATGTGATATCACCAGGTATAATCGTGGCCTTTTCTCTGATAAAAGTATTCAAATTTGCCCCGTATTTTTCCCTTAGAAGCTTGAATAAGTTCTTTGCCACAGCCTGTTAATTAAAAGACGGAATTGATGTACAAAAAGTTGTGAAAAGATATTTACTATAGTTATTGTATTCGGAATTTTCACTAAAAAGATTCAAAAAATAAAAAAGTAAACCCATGTAAATGTCAAAAGGATTAACATCTACTGTATATACATAAAATTAATTATGACCCTATATATAAAATGCATTTTTCAAGCAAACAGATACAGCCGAACTTGCTTGCGTCACCTAGCTCCGCCCCTTTGTATCATGTACTTTTAGTAATCGAACCATGCTCTCATACCATAGTATATGTGTGTCTATTTACTGATGACTTACCTTTTGAAGATATATATACTATTTCCCACTCATTTCTCAATGTTTGCAAGGCAAAGGAAGTAATAAAATATGAGGGAAGAACTTAATTCGTGAAATGGGCCCTCAAAAGAAGAAATTGACTTATTGATGAGTTGTGTGATGTGAACTCTCCGGAAATAATGTTATAATTGTAGTTGAATGAATTTATATGTTGTTAGTAGGGTGTTCAAATCAAACCGGAAAATCTCCCCAAGTCGAAAAGTCATATCAAATCAATTAAAAAATTCAACTAGGTTTGGTTTGATTTAGTTTAATATTGAATAAAAAAAATAAACCAATTTATAAATATATATTTTTTTATATATTCATTTAGGACTTTATATGAAATTTTCTTTAAAAATACCTTAAAATATTTAAAAACCTCTCATGGGATGTAATATTTAATAGAACAATGAAGTGCATTCATTCTTATTTACTTAAATAATGAGTTGTATCACGTGCTTATCAGGTGTTATTGAAATGTATCTATTATCTCTTTGTTCTTCCATATTCATATATTAAAATTTTTTATATCTTTTTCGAATTTGTAATAGTATTTTGATAATTTAACGTTAAATAGAGCATATCATATTTATTTTTATTTTTAATTATTAAATTCGGTTAACCTTGAAAACATACATCAGCGAAATATTATTGTTAGACGTTTAAAAAAATAACTAGCATGTATTACTAACAAAAATCTCCCATAAGAATATTTCTAATAGATCAAATGTTTGTCAATTTTTTTTAATATTTACTAAATATATATTCGCTATCAAAATTTTATCTATAAATTTAAGAAAATAATATTGAAATAATATTCATATAACAAAAAATTCTGAAAAAATTGAGAAACCCGAAAAAATCGAACCAATATAGTTAATATGATTTGATTTTAACAAAAATCAAATTAATTTGGTCCATTTACACGCCTACTTGTTAGCTATTGTTGGCCCGACAAGATTAAGGACAAGGATGAAAAAGAAGATTTTTAAAAGGAAGACAACCAAATGTGGTATGTAGACTAACCTTAAAATCCAAGGAAAAGGATGTTCTCCTTATATATATAATATATCTTCTTTTTACTGGTCATTTTGAGCAATCATATTCCGGAGTAAATTTCATGGGTGGTCATTTAAATTTGTGTTCATTATTCAAAAGTTATTTTTCTTGCTACGTAAAAGGCATTCAACTTTGTATTCATTACCTAAAAGTCACTTTTTTTCTTTTTTTTACACAAAAATCATTTTACTATGATCTAGCTATCACAATAGTCACTTTGACCAGATTTTATTAAACTTTCACCTGAAAAGTCTATTTTGCCCTTGACATTTTAAATCCTCACTTTTATGTAATACCTTCTATATTGTATACTATATAATATACTTTACCTAAGATTTTTATTTATTATTAAATAATTTAATATTATTTTATTTATTATTCTTATAGTATATTCGTACATTTAATTTTCCCTTAACGTTAATTTTCAAGATATATAGGTAGCCTTATTAAATTTGTCAGTAACATTACTGTGAACAAATCTCAAGTCAACATTCTTAGCCATACCTAATGAAATATTTTTAATGATAATTATAAAATCAAAGTTCACAGATTTATCAGTCAAGCCATATTCGTGAATCTAATAAATAAAATACCCACATTTAGCACATGACACATCAGATTAATACTTTTAAATAAATAATATTAACAGATAAAGCTTTAAAATAATTAATATTAAACACAAATAACGTTGAATTTCTGTTTTAAAAATTTCACTGACAATAAAAAATTATCCTTTGTAAACAAATCTATTTTATTATTTCAAGTAAATATTTTTTGTCATTTTTATATTTTAAAACATCTTAATATTTGAATATGATTAAACAAATTGAGTGGCATGAGAAAATTAAATGTACGGATATATTATAAAAATAAAAATAAAATATAAAGTTATTTTAATTATAAGTAAAGTACCTAGATAAAAATATATTATATAGTATATAACATAGAAGCTATTACATAAATGGGAGAATTTTTAATGTCAAGGACATAATAGACTTTTCAAGTAAAAGTATTGTAAAATCTGGCCAATGTGATTTTTGCGATAACTAGAGCAAAGTAAAATAATTTTTGTGTAATTAAAGAAAGAAAAATGACTTTTGAGTAATGAACACAAAGTTGAATGATTTTTATGTTACAACTAAAGAAAAGAAAAGTGACTTTTGCATAAAACACAAAATTGAATGACTAGCCATGAAATTTACTCCCTATTCTGCACTTGGACTTGAATTCGCGCAAAAGTAACTTATTTTTGTCTCGTTTGATTCATTACTTCTCTCCCCACTTAATTAAAGAATAAGAATAAGTTTTCCCTATGTTTTAGGTTTTTCATCTCGCATATTAGTAGAGGATATGGGCTATAGTTTCAAGATATATTTTCTTAACATGGAATTAATATCAAAGCCATCCCTAATCTTAACATGGTTTATTCAATATTGAATCCTCATATTGTCCACACTTCAATCTCCAAATGTCAAGATTTGGACGTGTGAGGTGGGCGGTAGAGTCTTATATTTATTGAGCATATGAGATATGATTTCGTTATATGATCATGGATAATTTTACTGACTTCATAATTGCTTTTGAGGTGGAGTTAGACGCAAGAAATTATCTGAATAGCAATTTTTTCCTTTTCATGAAAAACTAAAGAACAAATTAAAGAGAAGGAAATTTTCGATTTTCAAAGACAGGATGGAGAACATTTTCACTAGCTTATACCTCAGTATTGAAACGCTGCAAAGCTGCCTTGTTATCTTTAGCTCTTAAAAGCAGATAGAGCTTCTTCACATTTGGTTGTACTCTGAGTATCTTCTCCACAAAAACTACAACCAAAATAAAAAGAAAAATTTAAATACACCATATTAAGAGAATCACAAGAGAGAGACACAGAGGAGATGTAGCTTAATAAAAGTACTTTTTGCAAGAAAGCCAGTGGCACCAGTAACAAGAATGTTTCTGTTCTCAAGAAACTTGAGAACACTTGTTAACTCCATTGTAGTAACTCAAGAAAGATATAATACAAGAGAAAGGCAAGAAAACACTTAATATTGTGTAGTAAGGAGAGTAGAATTAGCCACGAGAAAACCACAATAGAGTAAAGAATTAGGGTGGCATTTATTTTATATACTGTAAATGGGATTGAGTACACGCAAGATGTTGATATTTTCTACGGTAGATTGAAAAAGTAATGCTATTAGAATTATTTTATTGTTTTTTTCTTGTGACACTGAAGTTTCATATCAGGACATGAATGGTCAGGGGAAACTTAACTTTTTATAAATGCTCTTTGATTTGGTTTGACTTTTCTTATCCTCTCTTCTTTCCCTTGGCTCCTTCTATTTTTGTTGCATGCGAAAGGTCATCTACATATACATACAATTCTAAAGAAAAGAAACGACCTATGTGGTAAAACTCTATAAACATTTGGTAAGGGAAGGGTTTACCTATATAATATATATTATTGGTTTATACTTGGTCTAACCTACCATATTTTACTGAAATAGAACACTCCAGTACTTTTTAAAATAAAAAATATATTCTAAAGAAAATAAAAAAAGAGAGAAACATTTTACTAGTATTCTTATGTGTTGGAATTAGCTTATATCACATGCGAATTCAGAATTAAAATTCTTACATTAATTCGCCCTTTAAAATTATGAGTTTGACTTTCATATTTTTAATATTTTAGTAATTTGTTATATACTTTTTAATGTTCTGTGTAAAAATACCAAGTTAATCCATCGTGCAATTAGTCTGGCTGTCTTATGTTTTCAAAATGTGGCTTGTGTACTCTGAAAATATATCTGTTATTGGCTATAAGAATAATAAATAAGTCATCATTTAGAAAAAAAAAATTACATTAATCCAATACAATTCATTTCATATATGCCTAATTGAAGGCATTGGTGATTATCAATAGGGGTGTACATGAGTAGGGTTAGTTCGATTTTTATTAATATCAAATCAAATCAATTATATCGGCTTAGTTGATTCGATTTTATCAGTTTTTCCAAATTTTTTTGTCACATACGTATTATTTCAATCTTACTTTGTTAGTGTTATGAATAAACTTTGATAAGTTAGAGTATATGTTTATTAAGAACTGAACAAATTGACAAACATATATTCTATTAAAATGTTCTTATGAGAGAATTCTTTTGGTAACACATGATAGTTATTTTCTTAATCTAATAATAATTTTTTGTTGATGTACACTTTCAAGCTTAACAGAATTTTAATAAGTAAACATAGATTCAATATGAAACCTAAATAATGATATATTTTATTATATTTTAAAAATCACCGATAAAATACAATTTCAAATTCGAAAAAGATATAGGAGTTTAATAGATCTTAACCTATGAATATAGAAGAACAAAGAGATTGACACATTCAATAACACTTAATAAGAAAGTGATTATACACGTTACGATCAAGCATTATTTAAAGTAAATAAAGACGAATGTAATTCTATTAAATAACATCCTATGAGAAGATCACTAATATTTCTAGATATTTGTAAAGAAATACTATACATAATTTTAAAAATATATATAAATATTAGATATATATTTTATATTGGGTTTGTTAGGAAATTTTTACTCAATACCAAACTAAAACAAACCAAACTTAGTCGAATTTTTTTATCGATTTGGTTTGACTTTTTGATCTGATGCGACTTTTCGATTCGATTTGAACACCCCTAATTATCAATATATGGTCAATTTGACTAGCTTCGCTTACAAAAGATTGTAAGATATTTAATTTATTACCAATAAGTTTTATATAACTCCTACGATAGGAAAGATATATTTAATTCAAAAGACATGCATGTAAGATGTTATATGAAATTAGATGGTGCTTATAGCTAGCAATGTTAGCCCCCCCCCCCCCCCCCTCCAAAAAAAAAGAAGAGAAACTACCATCTTTGTCGGTTCATACGTAAATTAGTACAAAAACTAGCTAATTCGTAAACTATTACCAATATTAGCTAAATGCTATCAATATTAGCTAATTAATTATTTATAGAAAAAAAAATATTCAAAATTTTGCTCTTTTTTTTTTGAGTGGGTATTGTTGGAATAGATTGGGTACATTAAGGTGTTTCAATCTCAGTTTTAGAATGATTTGGTGAAGTTTTGAGGTGGTTTGACTTGAAATTTCAAAGTAGAAGATGAACATGAAAAAAGATGATATGTGTATCACACTGTGTATCATTTATTTATCGCATATGTATCATATGTGTATCAAATGTGTATCACATTGATATCCATGTATACCTGTGTGTGTAGGGCTGGGCATAATTTGGTAAATACCGAATTACCGTACCGAAACCGAAAATTTTGGTATTTGGTATACGGTATTTTGGTATTTGGTTAAAGTTTTTTTAAAAATTGGTATTAGGTATGGTATTTGGTATTTTAAAATAAAATACCGAAATACCGATACTGTACCGAAATATATATTATATTGCGCAAAGCACATATGATCAATTATAACATAAATATAAAAAATCTAAAATTTAACTTTACTTTATTCTCAAAGTTCATCAATTAACTCAAAACAAGTAACAAGACATTTCTAATGATCAAATATTCTTTTATGTACAATTTTCTCTATTTGGATCGATATTTGCTAGTTTTGGACAAAATATTTGTCAACAAACATTTTTAGTTTTGTATTTTTCAGTACTTTAATTAAGAATATTAGAGTGTATGACTCTATGCACTAGTTAGTATTCAAACCGAATAAACCGAAGTTACCGAACTGAATAAACCGAAACCGAAAGGAGAAAAAACCAAACCATACCGAATTTAATTGGGTACGGTATTGGTATAGGATTTTAAGAAACCGAATACCGAAAATACCGAACCGAAATATTTATATACCGTACCGTACCGACCGACAAACATCCCTATGTGTGTGAGATACATGCGTGATACATGTGTTCCAGAAGAATTATTTCAACTTGATTTTAACTACGAATTTTGATACCAAATCAGTCCAACTGATATCCAATCTTCCTCAAATTTTATATATTGACTCATTATATATTTTTTTATGAATTTCAACCATACCCATCGAAAAAGGTTCCTTTTTGCTTAGGTTTTTGGAATCTTGTATTTTTTTCTTTGTGTTTCATCACCTTGTTTGCTACCTCATCCAAAAAGTTTCTTTTCCTTCTTGCATATATTGTTGTTGATCACGCTTAAAAATATGGAAGGAGATTGATTCTTGGAGAGAAAGAATCCTTATTTGTCTAAGTTTTTAATTTTTATATGCATTTGACTAGTTTTGGTAAGTCAGTAATTAATGACTAAAGGCTAGTAAGTCTGGACTTATTTTGGACATTTCCATAAGATTCAAAAAAATATAGGGGATTATCACTTTTAGCCCGCGCGCCAGAAATTATTTACATTTGGTAGTTAAAAAAAATAAATTTGTATATANTATATATATATATATATATATATATATTAAAGTGACTATACAATATCATTTTCTCAAAACGTATCAACATCTTGAAGAGGAAAGTAAAAATTAAAAGAAACTATAATTTTTTAATTAACTAGTTACTACATAACATTTGTAAGAAATTCTTACATTTTCTTTCACGTTTAATTTGCTCGACCGACAATAGTACATTGTGAGTTTCTCTCTCTATGTATATACCGATAATGTTTTTATGGTTTTTCTTTCCTTTTAATTGTATAATAATACTCACATAGTTCATCAATGATAAGCATGGTTAGAAGTGGATTCAGAATTTAAACTTTGTGCAACATTCTTAAGTTAATATACAGTAATAACGGGATAAATCAAAAAATATTTATATAAATATTTAATAAATTTCTTAATACATATAAATAAAAGCTAGTAGATTCACGTAAACTCATAAATTACATTATAGATCCGCCCGTGCAGAGACTACAGTAGTACTTTTGGTGAATGAATCTTTTTTTTTTTTGTGGTCTTTCATTTGATTTACATAAGCGAAGTTTCCGTGTACGGAAGTAATTAAAGCAAATGAAGACTTGACTTTGAGAGTTTCTTATGGTAGTTGCTCCAATTTAATTACAAGTGTTGTCAGTACGGTTAGCTCATAACTCCCAACTCCCAAGTAGTATTATTTTTGTCGTCCTATATCTTTGTCTTATTTTGTCCATGTATAGGGGTGGCAAAATGGTTAAAAGAAAACAGTTAACCACCCATATTATCCACTAAAAATAGGTTAGATAATGAACTTTTTTAAAAACGGGTCAAATATGAATAAGAACTATATTATCCATTTAGAAAATGGATAACCAATGGATAACTAATTGATAACCAATGGGTCTAACTTTTACATTTGTAAAGCCTCAAATTGGGGGTTCCTCAAGTTAGGGAGACTAAGAATTCTCCCAAAAGTGATCATATGCAAGAAGTCATGAATAATATGATTATCCATATTATTCGCCGGTCAATCCGGTTTTTATCCGTATTAAATATAAGTCGGGTCGGATAGTTGATCTGTTTCTTCATTACCTGTTTTCGATCTGAACCATATCCGACCCAGTCCGCCCCGCCCGTTTGCG
The DNA here is from genome assembly GCF_001879085.1 of Nicotiana attenuata. Lineage (NCBI taxonomy): Eukaryota > Viridiplantae > Streptophyta > Magnoliopsida > Solanales > Solanaceae > Nicotiana > Nicotiana attenuata. The sequence continues at coordinate 76,838,125 of NC_031994.1, forward strand.
ACTCCTATCCGTGTACATCCTATATATTATATATCCACTTTTATGGGAAGAACTTGCCGACCAAAAAGGAAAGAAATAAAGAGTTTCAGCTGTTTAAAACTTATGTTATCCGCGGATCACAACTCACAAGTTTGGACATACAAAGGATGAGAGTTGTGGTAGGCTAGCAGGCACAAAACTAACCAATTTCATTATGAATCCTCAGTTACATTAGAAATAGTATTTGCATAATAATGACATGCTACTATCCTAGGGGAAGATCTATTATCTCTATGCCCAACTCCTCGTATAGTAGCCACGAAAAGAGAACTATAACACTTAGGTTGTTGAATGCTTTAGGATTAGATGAAAAAACTAACCCTAAGAGAGAGGCTATATACCCTACAAAATTTATTTTGTACCTAATACTTTGAAGTTTTCTATTACAATCAATAATGAGGAAGGTCGGATCCTTTTTTCTATTTGTTTTCTCTATTGAAATAGTTGCTGACTCAGCTGAATTAATTGTGGTTAGAGTCTAGTTATGTTAGGGGTTTGTTATTACTGTTAAGAGGTGGTTAAATGTACTGTTAAGAGTAGTTAAGTGCACATGTAGTGCATGTGAGGTCTAGCTGCATTTTGCCTATAAAAGCAGCTCATCACACTCTTCAGCTCAATGAGAATACATTACTCCTTCTTCTTCATTTCTCAATCTCATATTTTAGAAATATTTTCTTTGCATGTGCCTAATTCACTGCTCCATTGATAGAGCAGTGAAAGCTTCATCTCTGTGAAAAATTCTTCATGGTATCAGAGCGGCGATCGTGAGGATCTGATCCTACGTGAAGCTCCGGCGAAATTGAAACAATTTTTGATGGACATGGCTGGAAACGAGGTAAGGTCGCTTGACCATAATCACCCGCTATTTCTCCAAGCAGGAGACCCTCTAGGACTAGTTTTGATCCCAATTAAGCTCACAGGGCCATAAAATTATGCCCTGTGGAGTAGGGCAATGAAGCTAGCTCTGAGAGGAAAAGGTAAGCTTAGATTTGTAGATGGTTTCAGTACTAAGAGCAGGTACAGAGGTGAATTGGTTGAGCAATAGGAAAAATGCAACGCGATAGTACTATCTTGGATTGGTAGTACAGTTTCGAACCAATGGATGCTAGGGATCATTTATGCCTCAGATGCTAGGAAGGTATGGAATGATTTGCAAGAGAGATTTGATCGTTCAAACCTAACAAGGATCTATTACCTTTGGTCTGAGATTGCAATGATGAGGTAGGGGACAAATTCAATGACTAGCTATTACACTAAAATGAAAGATATATGGGATGAATTGGATGTTTTGGCCCCAATTTTTTGTTGTGATTGTGAAGAGTCAAGACCTTCAGTTGAACATTTGAAGTATCAGTGTGTGTTGCAGTTCCTTATGGGCTTGAATAAAAGTTATGGGAATGTGAGGAGTAACATACTAGCAAGGAGACCGGTAGTTACTATTAATGAAGCCTATGCAATTTTGTCACAAGAGAAAAGCCAAAGAACACTTGGTGTGTTAGATACACACAGGGATCCACTCACTATGTTAGCAGGAAGGGCACAAGGATTCAAACCTAAAGGCACAGGGTTAATCTGTGAACATTGTAGGTATAAGGGTCATTTGAAGGAAAATTTCTACCAAATTGTAGGCTATCCCCCAGATTTTAAGAGTAAGAAGAAAACTGGACAATTTGGTGGAGCTATAGGCCAGCAAGGTGGCAGAACACAACCTAGTGGAGGATTCAAACCATATGCCAATAATGCAACGACTGAAGCTCAACTGCAAGGACATTTCTTCACCGAGGAAGAATACTCACAGTTAATGGACCTCCTAAACAAGCCACCATCAAATGATAGCACCTCAAATGTGATGGCAGATACTGTTACATTGTTATCTAGTACCTATGTTTGTGAATGGATAATTGATTCTGGAGCATCTCATCATATTACACCATGCAAGGAACTGTTAGATGAACTAAGAAGCTTAGAAAAACAACAAGACAGTACAGTGTAGGTGCCAACAGCAAGTAGATCTTCCATAACATGTGCAGGAAATACAGTGATTTTAGGAAGTCATAAGATCACAAATATACTACATGTCCCAGATTTCAAATTTAATCTGCTCTCAGTGTCAAAGTTAACCAAGGAACTGCTGTGTAAAGACACTTTCTTCCCTAACTTTTGTATGTTTCGGGGACTTTACAATGGCAAGGTAATGGGGATTGATAGAGAAAGTAATGGTCTTTATATTCTACAAAGAGAGTTCAAACGCACAGCAGGAGCAGCAGTAACTGGAGAAGTGAATGAAGCAAAACTGTGGCATCTTAGATTGGGACATCCATCAACAGTTGCTATGCAACATATTCCTAGCTTAAAGAATATAGTCAATAATACAGTACAAGAGAACTACTCAGAATGCCAAATGGCAAAGCAGGTCCAGTTAAGCTTTCCGGTTAGTAAGAGTAAATCTAGTAGTATTTTCCAATTGATTCATACTGATGTCTGGGGACCCTATAGAAAGGCTACCTTTGACAGAAAATAATATTTTGTAACTAGTAGATGATACGGCAGATATACTTGGGATTTTTTTTGATTCAATCCAAATGTGAGGTTTCAATTTTACTTAAAGACTTCTTGGTAATGGTCAAAAATTAGTTTGATGTTTCTGTAAAAGTACTGAGATCAGACAATGCACAGAATTTTTTAGTTCACAATGTAACGAGATGTTATCTTCCTTTGGTATAGTTCATCAAAATAGTTGTGTCTATACACCTCAACAAAATGGAATACTTGAGAGAAAGCATAGACATATCTTGGAGGTGGTGTGTGTGAGCACGTAATTTTTGCCCTATATGAATTACTCCCATAAATTTAAGAAAAATAAATTTTCCCCATTGTTTGCAATTTCGTAGATTTTTGTAGCATTTTTGATAATTGCTTGCATTTGTCTGTGCACGTTTATTTTGTTTAATTCATGAAAAATATAAAATATGTTGCATTTGCATTTAGGGCTTAATTTTACATTTGTTAGACTAATTAGCAAAGTAGTTGTTTTATAAAAATGGAAAAATCACAAAAAAATAGTTTATTTTCGCACTTTTTAATTTTAGCTTTGAATTTGGGAAGTTTTTCCTTTAATTTGGTTTTTAATTAATTGTGATAACTATTACTTAGAGTTAATTAATTCAATGTGGTAGGATTAATTTAATTTAGGAATTAGTCTAGGTTTTATTTTATTTTATTTTATTTTTTTTAATTTAAAAGAAGTTACAAAGAGTTTGAAAATAAAAAGGGGAATTAAAAGAAAAGGAAATGGAGGAATTGGACTTAAAGACTCGGATTAGGCCAGTCCAATGCCAAGGCCCAAATATTTCCCACCGATTTACCCAAGTCCAGTCCCCAAACCCGGTCTGCCCCCACCAATAAACCAAACGACGCCGTTTTTAGCCTTTCCATCCCCACCGTTGATTTCATCCAATCTAACGGACCTAAACTAACCCTTCCCCCGTATAAGACTGTCCGAAATGGACCACCCCCCTCAGAACCCCCCCGTCTCGTCTCTCATCTCCCTCAACTCAAAAACCCTAGAGACTATCAGCCGCCCTCAAATTCTCTCCATCATCTCCGGTGGCAGCGCCGCCTTGCACTACCCCAATCCACCCAAAAATAACACCCCAGAACCCCCTCACCTTCCTCTTTCCAACTCTCAACACAGTTCCTCTCGAATCCCTCTCGATCTTTTCGAATCCCAAATCTGAGTTCGGAACCTTAGAATATCAAATCACCTTATCTTTGACTCCATTGGCATGCATGACCATGAGACTTCGTTTATCTCAAGTTTGGAGCTCTGATTCATCACAAATTGATGTTGTTCATTTGTTCTTGACAAAGAACAAATGAATAACATTAGTTTCGTTTAATCAGTTTGGGTTCGTAGTTCAAGTTGGTAAGTCTTCTTCATTTTTTCTTTTCTTTTCAGTTTCGTGCTGTTTCACCTTCATACTTCTTTCTTCTGTTTCGTTTCTTCTAGTGCTTGTTTCTCTGATTGAAAAGTGATAAAAGTCTCAAGTCTAGTTTTCCCTCTTGGTTAAAGCAGTGGTCGTATTTGTTCCTGTGAATTCTCAGTTTCCCCCTTTAAATTTTTGAACGATGTTATTTGTTTTCTTTCGGTTAATTATAACACTGTCCTTTTGGTAATTAGCTTAAGTTAGACCTTTGTTAATTTGTTAATTTAGTTTTGATTTGGTATTTTAGCTTAAAAAGAAGATCAATTGTTAGTTTAGATTTTGGGCTTTTGAAGTGGTTCGTTTGTTTCTCCTTTCTGCTTCTCATTGGTTTAGCTAAATGGGTTTCTTAATGATGTTCGGGCCATAGGTTCAATTCTGGCCTGTTTATTTGGGGTTTGGACCTTGGGTCAGCATTGACCCATACCCATTGGGTTTCAGGGGCAATAACAGGGGCTTAAGGGGGCAATTTGGGAATTCTAGGGGGTAAGGGAATCTCAGTAACAGACTAGGAAGCTTCCTAGAAGCTGGGGAGGGGAACTATTTTGAGTTCTGATTTCTAAACTAAGGGTACCTAAGCTAAAATGAAAATATCAAAAGGATTAGGGTGCAAAACTAGTTGCATTTTTGCAGCCCTAATGCCTTGCCTATAAATGCACCTTTGCTTAACATTCAAGTGAGATTTTTAAGAGAAAAAACTCCAAAACTGAAACGGCTGCATTTCTTTAAGAAATTCTGAAATAACCTTGGATTCCTGGTATTTTCTGGAAAACTACTAAAAATTCTGCTTGGATTTTGGTTCTTCTAGTCCTAATAGTTTAGTTCAAATCACTGAAAATTCACAGTTTTGCATTCTGGGTTAAAATGGTTTGATTCTAGGGATTTAAGAGCTTGGTTTGAAGCTGTTTGGTTTTCTGGGTTACTGTTCCATTGAATCCGGTTGTTGATCTGCTGTTATTGTTTTACTGAATCCTTATTTCTCCTTGCTTCCTTATGTTTCCCAGGTACATTTTTCTGAATTCCACATCATCTGATGTTTTGACTTGAAGTGTGAAATAAAACCTGAAATGTTAAGCATGGCTTCAGCATGTTTTGATTCTTTAGTTTAGTTTCATTTCTCTTAGATTACATGATTCTGAGCTTATTCGATGTACTGTATGATTCATTATGAGAGCTGTAGTTAGTTTGTATCTTATATGGAGTTATTTTCTAGCAAAGCATTCATAGCCAACTGATGGATCTGGAGTTCTTGCTATGGTGGTTAATTCTGAACTGTTCAGAAAGGAAACTTGATGAAATTTGTTAATTCGATCATTAGCTAGGTTCTGTGTTGAGCATGTTAGCATAAAGTATGTTGTATTAGATCTCATATTGCTTTGCAAGTTAACTGTTGATTTAAAGTCATTTGGAATGAGGATTTAAGGTGAGGGAAATGGGATATAGAGAAGCATATGCTAATACATGTATACTGAATTTGGGAATCATGCCAGTATGTAGTTTTATCAAATAAATTGCTTATGTATGGGATTTATAACAGCAGCTCTCGAAATGTTCAAGTGAATAGTGTTTAAATTTTATGTATTTGGACATTTTTCCAGTAAATAATGGCTTGTTTGTTCATTCTTGAAACCAAATAAAGTATGGGGAGTCTGTACGTTAGAATGGCCATTTGGGAGCCTAGGGCCTCCTGATGCCCAAATTGATGTGGCCCCATCCAGACTCGAACTCGAGTCCCTCATGCCCAAAAATTCGGGTTTGTTCCAGGCCAAGTCAGATGGCAATTGTGAACATAACTTTGTTTATGTTTGTCGTGCATGGGCCTGTTTTCATTCTCGAGTCTGCTACCTCAATTGGAGATTGTTGCTGGCCCAATTCGTCTACATAGCAATTAGATCCATTTTTAAGCACAATTCCTTCGACTATTTTTGAGCTTGAGCATCTCTCTTTAGAATAAAGTAGAATTTTCCTTTAGTCTTTAGTAAATTAATTAGGCCCATTAATTAGTGGAGTTGAGCCATATTAGATAACACAAATAGCTTATGGCCCTCCAAAGTTTAGTTTGAATTCCCTTTAAAAATCAGAATCGAGGTACGCCTTGCCAAATAATATCTCAAATGCATGACCCTCATTTAATTAATATTTTTAATCCTTAGAATTCGAGGCGTGCCATTTAGCGAATTTTCCATGGCCCTTGCAAAGTTGAAAATGCGTAGTTGCTTTAGGCGCGTAATTTAAAATTACCTTCCTAAATTCGGGTGTGCATTTCATGTGACCCAAATCCAAATCTTAACAACGTTAAATAAAATGTGTCTCGGACTGAGGGTGAATTTCATGTGGCGTGGTCCAAAGACATGTTTTAGATGACGTTGAAATCTTCCTTAAAATAATTAAGAGCGATTTTAATGTTAAAATGCACATAGGTTTAAAAGTGTTTTAAAATCAGATAATTAGGCCAATAATAACAGTTGAGCGACCGTGCTAGAACCACAGAACTCGGTAATGCCTAACACCTTCTCCCCGGTTAACAGAATTCCTTACCCGGATTTCTGTGTTCGCGGACTGTAAAACAGAGTCAATCTTTTCCTCGATTCGGGATTTGAACCGGTGACTTGGGACACCATAAATTATCCCAAGTGGCGACTCTGAATCTTTAATATAAATAATCCCGTTTCGATTGTCACTTTAAATTGAAAAAAAACTCCCACATACCCTCCTTCGGGTGTAGGAAAAAGGAGGTGTGACAGCTCTGGCGGCTCTGCTGGGGAAAGAACCCAGAATCTTTGGTTCAGGGTTCAAGAATTCGAGCTTAGAATAATTGTTATATTTGGCTTTATTTTTATCTGGTTTTATTCACATGTTTGGCCCTAATGTGTTAAATGCTGCTTTTTACCGCTTTGATATTGTTGAACTGTATATAAATTGTTACGAATCTCTCCTCTCTTTAAGTCTTCTAAATCATTTGAGAAGGGTGCACTTCGTGTAGCTTCTCTTCTGTTAGTGTCATATCCCAATTTTAGAACGAGGTTCGGACAAGTTGCAAAGCCGGTGAAGCTTCTGTATTCTCGATACGCTGCCCCCCCTCGGCTCGAGCTGTCCGGTCGGGTAAGCCAGGTCTAGAACAAATAAACCCAGGTTTTTAAACCTAGAATAACTCAGCCTCATGCCGGATCCCTAGTAGGAACGTTTGTTTGCATCATGTGCAATTGACTTAAGGGACTCAACATAGGGGTTGGGTCCGTCTAGGACAGGTGTACCCAAAAGAACAGACCATCTTGATGCATCCTATGTGCTACATGTTGCATTTATTCAAGGGTAAAAGGGTCATTTGGCGGACCAATGATAGCTGAGGGCAAATGAAAAAATGAAGAAAAAAGACAATGAAAAAAAAGAGAAAAAAAGAGAGAGGGTGAAGTGTGAAGATAAAGCGAGTGGGGCCCAATTATGTTTTCTGTCACATTTTTGTTAAGGAAAAAAAAAGAGCTTGATAAATTCAAAAAGATTTTGCACTTTTTCATCATTTTTCGAATATCAAAAATAAAAAAAAAGGAAAAAGAAAATCCAAAAAGATTTTGCATGCTTCATCATTTTCAAGGAAAAGACAAAAAATATATTTTCTCTAAATTAGTTATTTTTTTTAATTCTAGCCCGTATCCAATCTGCCCGAACTATGCATACCTGATTCTCGTCTTTCGGGGCGTGATACGTAGGCAACCCACATAGGGTCCGGTCTTCCTAGTAAATCTTAGGTTCTTGGCTTTGCGGGGTCCTAGCCAAATTTTGCACTCCTAGCCATCTTTTGGCTAAATAAGCCATTTTGCAAAAATAGCCTAAATCATATCTTGCATGTGTACAGTAGGGAGTGTTATTGTCTCACATAGTGTTGGTTTAAAGTTTTCTCATATAGGTGTGGATCTACTTACCGGAGTTTGATCATGACAAACACCCCGAGACCATCCAGTCAGGATCATTCAGGAGTTGCTTAAGGAGATTTTTCTTTTTGTGTTTTGAGTCTGTTTTTCTTTATGTTGTCTTTTACTTTCTAGTTTTGTACAGTAATGTCGAATCTTTTGTTATTGTATTTACTATTTTCGTAAAAAAAAAGTGTGTTATAAATCAGAAAAACCAAAAAGAAATTTTGTGTTTTCATATTTCCGTTATAAGTTTCTTTAGAATACTAATTCTAGAAATGAAAACAAAATTCCTTTGAGGTGGTTTTTCCTTTAGGCAATTAATATCAAAATAAAAATTACTTTTATATTTCCTTTAGTATATTAGGACTAAAAATTCAAAAAAAAAAAAAAAGAGAATTTTCTTTTAGTACCTCTTTAAAGAGTTATCTTTAAGGTATTAATTTCAAAAATCCAAAAAGATTTTCTTTTGAGGTTCTTCTTTGGGAAATTAGTGAAAAATAAAAAAATATATTATTTTATTTTCCCAAGAACTTTAAAATATTGTACATAGAAGAAAAAAAACATACTTTATCTTTATCTTTATCTTTAAAGTTTTCTTTCTTAGGTAATCAAAAACCGAAATCCAAAAAATATTTTTTATTTTGTTCATTTCTCGTTTCGAAGTCTTTCTTCAGGGATATCAAATAAAAATTCAAAATATTTTTTTCTTTGATTTATTGTTTGGACTTCATTTCAAAAAAAAGAAGAAGAATCAAAACAATTTTTTTTTCTCTTGTAGGATTTTTCCTTAATAATTTCCCATAGAGTTTTGGTTTCAAAAAAAAAAAGAGAAAAAATATATGCTCGTTAAGCTTGAGTTTAGGCTAGGTTATAGAATATTGAGTCTAGAAAATTCAAAAAAAGATTTGCTCCTTTTATTTCTCTTTTCTCATCAGAGTAGTTATTAAGGTAAAAAGAAAAGAAAAAGAAAAAGAAAAAGAAAAGAGAACGTCAGTTTGTTTCCTTTATTCCTGATCTTCCAGAACTACGCAAAAGATCTGATGCATGCGGCGTCATGATACGTAGGCAATCTACATAGGGTTCGATCGAATCATTTTTTTTATAAGAGAAAAAAAAAGAAAAAAAGAAGAAAAGGAAAAAAGAGGGTGAAGTTGTGGGTCGTAAGAAATGAGAGGAAAGAAAAGAGCGATAATTAGAAAGAAAAAAGGAAGGAAAATGAGCAAGCCAAGAAGTGCTAGAAAAGACGAGATTGAAATGAACAAAATTGGGATGACGCCAAATAACCTTGTGACCCTCGAAGTCATTCTAGAACCGTTAATTGTTGATAGGTGCATTGCACGCAATGTGATGTTATTACCTGATAAATGCCCTAACGCTAACATGTTGGCTCTGTTTTGCTCCTCCTTGTTATCCTTGTTATTAATCACAAGAAGGTGGTTAGTTTGTGGCATTTGGGCGAGTCATCCATACACGCTAGGTCAAACAGCAAGACACCCATGACTAGTAAGGGATCGAACAAAGGTGTTGTGGAATCGGAATTTGAGTTGAAAGAAGAGGCCTGAAGGTTGAAACGCCAGATAATAGAGATGTACCAGGCTTGGATTAGTGGGCATCCTCTACCCTCATTCCCCACCAACTACATTGAAAATCTTGCTTCCGTCCCACTACCATCACAATCCCAGATTCCCAATGCTGTTGATCTCTCCCCACAACATGCCCCAGGCTTTACCCCTTGCCACAACTACCATGGCACCTTGTCCCAGCCTTTTCATGCCCCACCCGCCAATACAGCTTCATATCGCACGTCATTAACTACTCCCGTTTTTGCGGCTCCTCCCCATGCCACCATCCCTCCATCCTTATACGTGAAACCTTGTTCAAAGTTCCTGATGCCCAATCTATGCTACAAATCAACTTTCAAGACCTCGGATCCATACTGTTGCACTCCTCATTTCGGGCCTCCCGTTGAAATTGAAAAACCCGCTAAGATTGTGGAGCAAGATGAGGTATCTAGAAAACGTGTGATGTTTGCAAAAGGGCCTTCAAACGGTGTCGGGGCAAGTCGGAAAAAGCCAAAGTTGGTGGTACTAGGGATGCCAAGCAAGCTTGTTGTAATTGTGAAAGGGTCTCCCATTACCCCTGTTNCAAATGGTGTCGGGGCAAGTCAGAAAAAGCCAAAGTTGGTGGTACCAGGGATGCCAAACAAGCCTGTTGTAGTTGTGAAAGGGTCTCCCATTGCCCCTGTTGCTATTAAATCAGTGACTCAGTTGCCAGCGGTTGAGACAAAGGATGTCCTATGGAAATACAAACGAGCAATAATGACACACAAGGGAAAAGAAGTGGAAGAAGAATTTGTTGAGATTGGAAGAATGACTCATTTCGTGGGATGTTTTACCTCCGACGAATTGAGAAAGGCCAAGCTCTCCAAGGATAGCCAAATTCCAGTGAAGAAACCGGTTACCGAGGAAGAGGCCGAAGAGTTCTTGAAAAAGATGAAAGTGCAAGACTACTCCATTGTTGAGCAATTAAGGAAAACTCCAGCTAATATTTCTCTGTTATCTTTGTTGATACATTCGGATGAACACCGTAGGGCCGTAATGAGGATTCTGAACGAGGCACATGTTCCTGACAAGATCACAGTGAATCAATTGGAAAAGATTGCTAGCAGGATCTTCGAAGCAAATAGGACCACTTTTGCAGACAATGAGCTTCCTATAAAGGGCACGGAACACAATCGAGCTCTTTATATCACGGTGAAATGCGAAAATTATTTTCTCACAAGGGTGTCGGTTGATAATGGCTCCAGTGCAAACATTTGCCCTCTTTCCACTTTGCACAAGTTGAAGATTGATATTGAAAGGGTCCATAAGAACAGTATATGTGTTCGAGGTTTTGTCGGTGGAGGAAAAGATTCGGTTGGTGATATATTGCTTGAATTGACAATAGGACCAGTTGAATTCACCATGGAGTTCCAGGTATTGGATGTGTCCGTCTCTTACAATTTGCTGTTGGGTCGGCCCTGGATATATACTGCCAAAGCAGTCCCGTCCTCTTTGCACCAGATGGTCAAGTTTGAGTGGGACAGATAGGAGATTGTCGTGCATGGTGATGAGAGCTCGATTGCTTACAATGATGCCTCCGTCCCGTTCATTGAAGTCGAAGATGATCAAGGGCCTTGGGTATACCAGGTTTCTGAAACAGTGTCAGTTGAGAAGGTTCCAGAAGGGAAATGTATTCCAACTCCAAAGTTAGCCTCCGTATCTGTCATGGTGGCATCTGAAATGCTGAAGAATGGCTTTGTGCCAGGCAAAGGCCTGAGCGTTTCTTTACAAGGTATTGTGTAGCTAGTGTCTCTGCCTAAAAACTTGGATACATTTGGTCTTGTATTCAAACCCACAGCGGCAGACGCGAAAAGAGCCAGAAGGTTGAAACAGAAGGCGTGGGCACTTCCGAAGTCTATCCTGCATCTCTCCAGGTCATTTGTCAAGCCCGGTGCCGTGAAACACCCAGTGACAAAAGTTCCAAATCCTGTGGTTGATGTTGATGAAGAGTTAATTGAAAGGTTCCAGAGATAGTTTGATGATGTGAACATGGTGGAAATTGGAGAAGGTTTCAGCAAAGCGGATGTGCAGTTTGTCGGGCCGAAAGTAAAGCTTAACAATTGGAGGGCTACTCCTGTCCCTACTCGGAGGGAATTTTGGTAGTTTGCTTTGTTTTCCTTTCTATCTGGGTCATTCCAGGGTTGTGACCCAGATTTTTACTTTTCTCTTGTTTGATGAACAAACCATGTTATCCTTTATTTTCAATGAAATGCAATTTCCCTTTTCCATCACTCCTGATAGTTTTTATTTTTGTTTTCTTTTTTGTACAATTCTTTTTATGCTGGTTTCAATGACATGACATGCATGAGGAATCTTCGGCCAAGTTATAAAAGCCAATCTAATTCTGAAATAATAATCCAAAAATAGAGTGTGATGATGAAGCACAGATTGATGATGATGAGTGGGTCAAAACCCGATTAGAGAAATTAAGTCTGATTGATGAGAAAAGACTGGCGGCAGTATGTCACGGCCAGTTGTATCAAAAGAGAATGGCAAGAGAATACAACAAGAAGGTGCGCCCCCGAAAATTTGAAGTGGGTCATTTGGTATTGAAACGCATCCTCCCACATCAGGCAAAAGCAAAAGGCAAGTTTGTCCCGGATTGGTAGGGGCCGTTCGTGGTAACGAGAGTGTTGTCCAATGGTGCTTTGTATTTAACAGATATAGAAGGCAAGTGTGTAGACATGGCTATCAATTCTGATGCGGTCAAAAGATATTATGTATGATTCCTTTGGTTTAAATTGTGTTCATTTGTACTTGGCATGTTTTGAAGGTTGAAATAACGAAGGCATTTTATTCTGCTATCTAAACAACTGTATCCCTTATTACCCCTTTGAGCCTTATTTATTTCCTTTCATACCCCTCTTTTGGAATCAGTAGCGAAATTCCGAAACACGAACACAAAAGGTAAGTAAAGAAGTAAAGATGGAAAGAGAAGAGAAAAGGAAAGAAAAAATGGAAAAAGAATGAAAAGAAAGAAAAAAGAGAAAAAAAAGAGAGAAAAGAAAGAAGAAAAAAGAAAAGAAAAGAAAGAAACGAAGAAAACAAGAAAGAAAGGAAAGGAGAGAAGTAACAACCACAAAGCAATTCCTATGACATGAACTACGTTCGACCTGATTCCTTTTAAGGATACCTAGGCAGCCTCACGGTTCGGTCCCATCAAAATAAAAATCCAAAAATCCCCAAGCAAGGAAACTGGGGCAGAAAGTTGTGGTGGTTGTAAGAAATCTGATTCCAAGAGTTGTAAATTTTGAACCCATTTGAGTTGTTTTGAGCCTTTTGATATCCTTTCTTTCTAACCTTATCCAAAAGCGCACATTACGGTCCACAGAAAGACCTTCCGATCAGTCTTCGAGAGATGCCAAGTCAAGCAAGTAGAGGTAATTCATATCAAGGGCAACACTCCGGTCTAAGCAGGAAAAATGAAAAAATGAGAGAGTCTTATTGGTGAAAACCCTCACGGGCAACGTAAGGCGATGAAAAGCTGAGAGAAACTAACAATGAGAGAGTCTTATTGGTGAAAACCCTCATGGGCACCGTAAGGCGATAGAAAGCTGAGAGAAATAAAAAAATGGGAGAGTCTTATCGGCGAAAACCCTCACAGGCACCGTAAGGCGACGGTGAGTTGAAAGATGAACAAATGAGAGAGGTCTGTTGGTGAAAACCCTTCAGGGTACCGCAGGCCGAACAAGGTCACTGATTGGGCAAAGAAATTGGGTTATGGAGATCCTGGGGCACAAAGTATGACAACTGAAAGTTGATTGGTTGAATAGACTGGGCTGATTAATCCGAAATGCATGTCATGATCATTGGTACCAGCTGCTCCACTCAAATAAGTCTCTTTTCCTTTTCTCCCTCAAATAGTCATCCAGTTTTGGTTTTTCTTCTTTATTCCTAACTCTCGAAGTCATTGAATTTCATTTCTTTAGGGTTTATCCCTCTAAGGTTTTCCCAATATCAACTTTGTTTAAGCAAGTAATAAAGGATTTCAAAGCTTACTACCAACTTCTAAAATTGCACAAAGCAAAATGTGGCTAGAACATACCAGAGATAGCATGATGTAAAGTGGGAAATAAGGTGTCAGTGAAAGTTCCATTGGTTGAATGGTTTGGTTTAGATAAAAGGGTCAAGAATTTAAAAACAACGATTTGGGTGTAGAACACTTGGGTCATTCAGGATCCTGCGGTTGAGAGTCAGTTAGAAAGTCAAACAATTCTTGGCCAGTTCAAGGCAGCCAGTCAAAGCAAAGCACAGCAGCGGAAGGGCCACCCCCAGCAAGAATGCCGCAAGCTAACCACCACATTTTAAACTGACAAGATTTTTCTTTGATTGAAACAGGGGCAGAAAAATCACGTTTGTTTCGGAGAAACCCTCCGTAAGGAAAGCAAGTGTCGGACAGACTCGGTAGTAAGCTCCAGTACCCCCTTGGATAACAAGATTTAGTAAGTTTTGAGGCCCTCGGAAATGACAAGGTCTGACGAGAGGTCTACTTTTGGGAAATATAATTTGGCATTTAAGTTGTCACTTTCGAAATGGGGTTTGGTTTGAAACTTTTAGGATAAAGGAATTTAATTTAGAATTTATTTTGATAACAAGAATTGATTAACACTCACAGATGTTCCCAATATCACACTGGGGCAGAAAATTTCTTTTGTTTTGTTTGTTTTGATGAAATCAGGCACCCACTTGAAGAACAAAGGGAGATAGTGCAAGGAAAAACAGTTTCGAAGGGAAGACAACACGAGTTTCAAGAATAGAAAGCAGTTTAGGTTCAAGCAATCAGGCACCCACCTGGAGAACAAGGAGAAGCAGTTAAAGTTTTAGCAATCAGGCGCCTACCTGGAGAACAAGGAGAAGCAGTTAAAGTTTTGGCAATCAGGCACCCACCTGGAGAACAAGGAGAAGTAGTTAAAGTTTTAGCAATCAGGCACGCACCTGGAAAACAAGGAGAAGCAGTTAAAGTTTTGGCAATCAGGCGCCCACCTGGAGAGCAAGGGAATACAGTTCAAGTTT
>NC_031994.1:76852887-76858666 GCF_001879085.1 Nicotiana attenuata
GAGCCCACCTGAAGAACGAAGGGAAGCAGCAATTTAAGTGTTGGTAATCAGGAACCCACCTGGAGAACGAAGGGAATCAGTTCAAGTGTTGGTAATCAGGAGCCCGCCTGGAGAACGAAGGGAAGCCGCAACTTAAGTGTTGGTAATCAGGAGCCCGCCTGGAGAACGAAGGGAAGCAGTCAAGTTAAGTGTTGGTAATCAGGAGCCCACCTGGAAAACGAAGGGAAGCAATTTAAGTGTTGGTAATCAGGAGCCCACCTGGAGAACGAAGGGAAGTAGCAATTCAAGTGTTGGTAATCAGGAGCCCACCTAGAGAACAAAGGGAAGCAGTTTAAGTGTTGGTAATCATGAGCCCACCTGAAGAACGAAGGGAAGAAACAATTTAAGTGTTGGTAATCAGGAACCCACCTGGAGAACGAAGGGAAGCAGTTCAAGTGTTGGTAATCAAGAGCCCGCCTGGAGAACGAAGGGAAGCAGCAACTTAAGTGTTGGTAATCAGGAGCCCACCTGGAGAACGAAGGGAAGCAGTCAAGTTAAGTGTTGGTAATCAGTAGCCCACCTGGAGAACGAAGGGAAGCAATTTAAGTGTTGGTAATCAGGAGCCCACCTGGAGAACGAAGGGAAGTAGCAATTCAAGTGTTGGTAATCAGGAGCCCACCTGGAGAACAAAGGGAAGCAATTTAAGTGTTGGTAANGGGATTGTAACTTGGTCCGTCCCGCTTAATAAAATTACTACCTAATTGATTGTAGATTTGTAATATCCTTATAAAAATAGATTAATTGTCATAATTGGGCTTCGTGCCAACTACTTGAATCCTTCAGGGATTGTTTTTACTGGTTTCTTACCATACTTATAGATATTGAACTCAGTCCTGGTATTTAATACTGTTTTGTAAACTCAGCCATTTTTCTCAAAGTAGAAACTAAATTAATATTTTTAATGAAGTTTGGGCTGAATATTTTTATACTATTGTGCCGAGAGGCTTATGTGATTTTGGACTGAGTATGGGATCGGGCTGCACGCCGCAGCGGTATGATATTGATATTGATATGAGGCCGAGGGCCTGGTTGATGCCACGATATGGATTATTATTGCGCTTGGGCCGTAAAGGGCCTCTCCCAGAGTCGTGCACACCCCCAGTGAGCGTCGTACGACGATAAAGTAAATGGAGCGGGCTGCACGCCGCAGCGGGTACTGGAGAGTACCGGTTTATGTGTTGCATTGCATATTTAATTGTTATTTATTCTTAATCTGTTGTGATATTACTATAATTGTCTTCACTGTTTTACTGTATTATGCTATAGGTTCATGTTGCTGTATTTATAGCTTTACTTTGTGCCTATTTAGGATTTCTTATTCTCATAGTGTATTTATATTTATTACTTTCTGGGTTGGAAGTACTCACATTACTCCCTGCACCTTGTGTGCAGATTTAGGCGCACCCACTGAGGCTGAGTGAGATTTCTCTGCCTAGCATCACATTCGGGAGATTCAAGGTAGCTGCAAATTGACGTTCGCAGTCCTGATCTTCCTTCTATCTTATTTATTTGTTTCCGCATTTCTAGAGAACAATATGTAGTAGGTTAATACTCATGCATTAGAGGCTCAGACTTGTGACACCAGATTCTATGGGCTGAGTAGTATTTTATATTTTGGGCTTTCCGAATGTTAGAATTTATTTTAGGATTTCCGCATTTAACTTGGTATTTTAGTTGTAAAAATTTACTTATCCACTGTGATTAATCGGTTAAGGTTGTCTAAATGGTCGGGCTTGCCTAGCAGTGTGTTGGGCGGCATCACGACCGGGGTTGGGTCATGACAACTTCTCTGTTATCTTTGTTGATACATTCGGATGAACACCGTAGGTCCATAATGAAGATTCTGAACGAGGCACATGTTCCTGACAAGATCACAGTGAATCAATTGGAAAAGATTGTTAACAGGATCTTTGAAGCAAATAGGACCACTTTTGCAGACAAAGAGCTTCCTATAAAGGGCACGGAACACAATCGAGCTCTTTATATCACGGTGAAATGCGAAAATTATTTTGTCACAAGGGTGTCGGTTGATAATGGCTCCAGTGCAAACATTTTCCCTCTTTCCACTTTGCACAAGTTGAAGATTGATATTGAAAGGGTCCATAAGAATAGTATATGTGTCCGAGGTTTTGACGGTTGAGGAAAAGATTCGGTTGGTGATATAGTGCTTGAATTGACAATAGGGCCGGTTGAATTCACCATGGAGTTCCAGGTATTGGATGTGTCCGTCTCTTGCAATTTGTTGTTGGGTCGGCCCTGGATACATGCTGCCAAAGCAGTCCCGTCCTCTTTGCACCAGATGGTCAAGTTTGAGTGGGACAGACAGGAGATTGTCGTGCATGGTGATCAGAGCTCGATTGCATACAATGATGCCTCCGCCCCTTTCATTGAAGTCGAAGATGATCAAGGGCCTTGGGTATACCAGGTTTCTGAAACAGTGTCAGTTGAGAAGGTTCCAGAAGGGAAATGTATTCCAACTCCAAAGTTAGACTCCGCATCTGTCATGGTGGCATTGGAAATGCTGAAGAATGGCTTTGTGCCAGGCAAAGGCTTGGGCGCTTCTTTACAAGGTATCGTGCAGCCAGTGTCTCTGCCTAAAAACTTGGATACATTTGGTCTTGGATTAAAACCCACAGCGGCAGACGTGAAAAGAGCCAGAAGGTTGAAACAGAAGGCGTGGGCACTTCCAAAGTCTATCCCGCATCTCTCCAAGTCATTTGTCAAGCCCGGTGCCGTGAAACACCCAGTGACAAAAGTTCCAAATCCCGTGGTTGATGTTGATGAATAGTTAATTGAAAGGTTTCAGAGATGGTTTGATGATGTGAACATGGTGGAAATTGGAGAAGGTTCCAGCAAAGCGGATGTGCAGTTTGTCGGGCAGAAAGTAAAGCTTAACAATTGGAGGGCTACTCCTTTCCCTACTCGGAGGGAGTTTTGGTAGTTTGCTTTGTTTTCCTTTCTATCTGGGTCATTCCAGGGTTGTGACCCAGATTTTTACTTTTCTCTTGTTTGATGTACAAACCTTGTTATCATTTATTTTCAATAAAATGCAATTTCCCTTTTCCATCACTCCTGATAGTTTTTATTTTTGTTTTCTTTTTTGTACAGTTCTTTTTATGCTGGTTTCAATGACATGACATGCATGAGGAATCTTCGGCCAAGTTTTAAAAGCCAATCTAATTCTGAGATAATAATCCAAAAAATAGAGTGTGATGATGAAGCACAGATTGATGATGATGAGTGGGTCAAAACCCGATTGGAGCAATTAAGTCTGATTGATGAGAAAAGACAGGCGGCAGTATGTCACGGCCAATTGTATCAGCAGAGAATGGCAAGAGCATATAACAAGAAGGTGCGTCCACGGAAGTTTGAAGTGGGTCAGCAAGTATTAAAACGTATCCTTTCCACATCAGGTTGAAGCAAAAGGCAAGTTCGCCCCAAATTGGCAAGGGCCGTTCATCGTAACGAGAGTGTTGTCCAATGGTGCTTTGTATTTAACAGATATAGAAGGCAAATGAGTAGATATGGCTATCAATTCTGATGCAGTCAAAAGATACTATGTATGATTTCTTTTGTTAAATTGTGTTTGTTTGTACTTGGAATGTTTTGAAGATTAGAATGACGAAGGCATTTTGTTCTGCTATCTAAACACTTTACCCTTTGTTACCCCTTTTGAGCCTTATTTATTTCCTTTCATACCCCTCTTTTGGAATCAGTAGCAAAGTTCAGAAACGCAAGCGCAAAAGATAAGTAAAGGGAAAGAGAGAAAAGGAAAAAGAATGAAAGAAAAAGTAAAAAAAAAAGAATGAAAATGAAAAAAAAAGAAAAAGAAAAGAAGAGAAGAAAAGAAAAGGAAAAAAAAAGAGGGGAATATCACAACAACAAAGTAATTCCTATGTCATGAACTACGTTCGACCTGATTCCTTTAAAGGATACGTAGGCAGCCTCACGGTTCGGTCCCATCAAAATAAAAATCCAAAAGTCCCCAATCAAAGAAACTGGGGCAGAAGTTGAGGTTGTTATAAGAAATCTGATTCCGAAAGTTGTAATCTTGAACCCATTTGAGTTATTTTGAGCCTTTTGATACCCTTTATTTCTAACCCCATCCAAAAGCCCACATTACGGTCCAAAGAAAGACCTTCCGATCAGTCTTCGAGAGATGCCAAGTCGAGCAAGTTCATATCAGGGGCAACACTCCGGTCCAAACAAGAAAAATGGAAATGAGAGAGTCTTATTGGTGAAAACGCTCACGGGCACCGTAAGGCGATAGAAAGCTGAGAGAAATCAAAATGAGAGAGTCTTATTGGTGAAAACCTTCACGGGCACCTTAAGGCAAAAGTGAGTTGAGGAAATCATAAATGAGAGAGGTTTGTTGGTGAAAACCTTTCGGGGCACCGCAAGCCGAACAAGGACAAGGTTTGGTGAAGAAATTGGGATTTGAAGGTCTCGGGGCGTAAAGTACGACAACTGAAAGTTGATTGGTTGGACAGACTGGGCCGATTAATCCGAAATGCATGTCATGATCATTGGTGCTAGCTGTTCCACTCAGATAAGTCTCTTTTCTTTTTCCCTTTCAGACAGTCCTCCAGTTTTGGACTTTTCTTATCCTTAACTCTCAAAGTCATTGCATTTCATTTCTTTTAGGTTTATTTCTCTAAAATGTTTCCAATGTCTGTTCTGTTTAAGCAAATAAGAAAGGATTTCAAAGCTCACTACCAACTTCCAAAGTTGCACAAAGCATAGGGCGGCCAAGGCATTGCTAGAGATAGTATGATGTGAAACGGGATATAAAGGGTCAGCAAAAGTTCCATCGGTGAAATGGTTTAGTAATTTCGTGAGAGATGCAGAGGTACGGATAAATGGGTCAGAGATGCAACTCAACAGTTTGGGTATAGAACACTCGGGTCATCCAAGGTCATGTAGGTGGAAGTCAGTCAGAAAGTCAGGCGGTTCTTGGTCAGTTCGGGGAAACCAATCAAAACAAAGCACGGCAGCGGAGAGGCCACCTTCAGCAAGAATGCCACAAACTAACCACCACATTTTAAACTGACAAGATTTTTCTTTGATTTGAAACAGGGGCAGAAATTTCGTTTGTTTCGGAGAAACCCTCCGTAAGGAAAAAGCAAGTACCAGACAGGTTTGACCGTAAATTCTCAGGACCCTCCTGGATAATGGGACTTAGTTAAAATTCAATACAATCATAAATAACAAGATCCAGCATAAGTCTTACCCCAAAGAAATGTAAGTTGGTTTTGAAGTTTTCATCCTTAGGATAAGATTCAATTCGAAATTTCCAGGACCCTCCTGAATAATGGGACCTAGCTTTAAGAATTCCATTAGATAACAAGACTTAGCGTAAGTTCTGCTGTAAGGAAGTATAATTTAGCTTTAAAGATTGTCACGCTTAAGATAAGACTTATTTTTTCAAGACCCTCCTGGATAATGGGATGTAGTTTTAAGACTTTCTTAAATAACAAGATTTAGCGAAAGTCACACCTTTAGAAGATATAATATAGCTTTAAAACTGTCATTGGGATCTAGCTTTCAAATTCTTAGTGATATTTGGTAACATGATTCAGTTAACACTCACAGATGTGCCCAGCTACCAAACTGGGGCAGAAAATTTTCTTTGTTTTGTCTATTTTGTTGAAATCAGGAACCCACCTGGAGAGCAAGAGAGAACAACACCAGTTTTAAGGATAAGCAACAGGTCAAGCGTCGGTAATCAGGAGCCCACCTG
>NC_031994.1:76858732-76883391 GCF_001879085.1 Nicotiana attenuata
TAATCCGGAGCCTACCTGGAGAACAAAGCAAATCAAGCGTCGGTAATTAGGAGCCCACCTGGAGAACGAAGGGAAAGCAGCAATGTTCAAAGGAAGATGGTTCAAGTTCAGTAATCAGGGCGCCCACCAGAAGAAAATGGAAAGCAATCAGGAGCCCACCTGGAGAACAAAGCAAATCAAGTGTTGAAATTAGGAGCCCACCTGGAGAACAAAGCAGATCAAGTGTTGGTAATCAGGAGCCCACCTGGAGAACAAAGCAGATCAAGTGTTGGTAATCAGGAGCCCACCTGGAGAACAAAGCAGATCAAGCATCGGTAATCGGGAACCCACCTGGAGAACAAAGCAGATCAAGTATTGGTAATCAGGATCCCACCTGGAGAACAAAGCATATCAACCGTCGGTAATCAGGAGCCTACCTGGAGAACAAAGCAAATCAAGCGTCGGTAATTAGGAGCCCACCTGGAGAACGAAGGGAAAGCAGCAATGTTCAAAGGAAGATGGTTCAAGTTCAGTAATCAGGGCGCCCAACTGAAGAAAAGGGAAAGCATCTCAGATTATAATTCAAGTCGGCAACAAAGGAACTTCACCTGGAGAATACGAGTCAACAAGGCAACAGGAACCACAAGATCAAGTTTGAGGATATAGATAGGATTGTTGTAATGCATAGATCATAGTTTAGTCTAGCTTCTTGTTATTTTGTCATGGTGTAATAAGGAGTTCAGTAAGTAGCAGCAGCAACAGTAACAGTGAAATCACAGCTTCATGGTAGTCCCAGCTACCAAAACTTCCCGAACTACACTGACCCGGTTCCTTATAGCCAAGGATATGTAGGCAACCTCGGAAGCAGGGTGCGGTCAAATCTTTCAAAAATGCTTCCACGGAGTATTCAAATGGGCAAAAATTGCTCGTATCCNAGTCATCCTCGATCTCAACTTTCGCAGGTCGTAACGGATATACAATTATGTCTCACACCCAACACTAGTATTTAACACATAACCATGAAATTAAATCATCAATAGCATGCTCCCCCACTTGGCCCAAAGCCGTAGAATAAAACATCCAGTAATACACAATACCCATATTCAATTACTACTGTGAGCACGTGATTTTTGCCCTATATGAATTACTCCCATAAATTCAAACAAAATAAAGTTTTCCCATTGTTTGCAATTTCGTAGATTTTTGTAGCATTTTTTGCTAATTGCTTGCATTTGTTTGTGCACGTTTATTCTGTTTAATTCACGAAAAATATAAAAAAAATATGTTGCATTTGCATTTTAGGATTTCAATTTTTACATTTTTTTGGATTAATTAGCAAATTAGTTGTTTTATAAGAAATGGAAAAATCACAAAAAATAACTTAGTTTTGCACCTTTTGATTTTAGTTTTGATTTTTGGTAGTTTTTCCTTTAATTTGGTTTTTAATTAATTACTAGTTAGAGTTAATTAATTTAATTTGGGAGGGTGTTTTGTTTTAGGAATTAATTTATGTGTCATTTTAATTTTTGGAAAAGAAAAAAAGAATTTTGAAGAAAAAAAAGAGAAAAGAGGGAAAAGAATGAAAAGTCAGATTTGGGCCAAAATTCGAAATTCCCTAGCCCAAAACCAATTTCCCCTTTAAAATCCGGTCGACCCAGCCTAGAACCCATTTTCTTACCCAGTCCAGTCTCTCAATGGTCGGAACGACGCCGTTTCAATAACAGGTGATCAAGACCGTCGATCTTCTTTGATCGAACGGTCCGGAAGTGGGGTCTGTTTAGCATAGAACTGTCCAAACACGTAACCCCCCCCCCCCCTTTCATCGTCGCTCTCAACCCCGCTCTTAGAGACATAGACTCTAAACCCTAGAGCCGCCCTAAAATCCCTTTCCCCTCCGGTGGCGGCGCCAGTCCCAAACCGACCCAAACTAACACCCTGCAATCCCCATGGTCCCCTCATACCAAATCCACAACTATTTGCCTTCGAATCAGACTTGAACCTCTCGAATATTGGATCAAAGATCTGAACCTTAAAACCCCAAAGTCCCTGATTCGAGTTTTCTTGAAGATTTAGGCCTATTCCGACTTTATTCGTGTGTTCTTGGTAAGAACACACGATTAAGATCGAATTGGGCCAAAAAATTGGAAGGCTCTGAAGATCCGACCTCCGTTTCTTACTGGTCCGAGATTGTTTTAGGTATTCTTTCTCTTCTTTACCTTTTTTTATTTAATTTCTGTTTCTTTGTTCTCTTCTCATCTTCTCCTACTCTTTCTGTTAGTTTTCTGATTTTAATTCCCATTTTCTTTCATTTCTTCACACCGTCTATATTTGCATGTTAGTTTTAGGTGGTGTTTAGTTATTATTTGTGTTCGGGTGCTAAGCTTAGAGGTATTAGATTTTGCTTCTATTTGGGGCCCGAATTTTTCGAGTCTTGAGACTCTGTATTGAATATTCTAGAAGTTTTTGAGTTTTCAGTCTTGATTTGAATTGGGAAATCAAAGAGCCCAAAAGAGAGTTGAATTGGGTTTTCAACAGACCCATCAACACTTCGAATTGGGTCAATTTGACCCATATTCTGCCAGGCCCAGGGGTAATTTTCAGGGGTTTGGGCGTTAATTTGGGAAATTTGGCTTAGGGAATCTTTAGTAACTGCTGTGAGAAGCTTCTAGGAAGCTGGGGGTGGGGACTAATGTGAATTTTAATTTCTGAACCTAAGAATTTCTAAGCAAAAACCAAAATTTCAAAAGGGTCTAAATGCAAAATCTGATTTCTTTAGGCTGCCCTAGTGCCTTGCCTATAAAGGGATGATTACTTGAGACTAAAGGAAGAGGATGAGAGAGAAAAATTTTGAAAAATCAGAAACGGCTGAAAATATTGAAAGGGTCTGAATAATCAGAAGAAAAATATAAAGACATATCATTAAATTGCTGCTACATTGAAGTTCTTCTGTAATTCTTGGGGTTTTCAATTTCTAAAGTAATCTCTGATTCATCTGGGGTTCGAAAATGGTTCGAAGAAGTTGAGTTCACTATTGTTGAATTGCTGGCTGGGGTTATTCCATTGCTACTAATCCTCTCATCTTTTTCTTGCTTGGATTTCTGCATCCAGGTACTTCTTGGATTCTCTGAATATATGAGATGCAAGTTTGGAGCATTGTAATTGATTGAAGATTTTAAAATGAATATTAACCTTTTCTTATGGAATGTTAGCTATGGATTTTAGGAATTTCTGTAGTAATGTAATGTAACTATGGTTTATCGTGCTCATTCGTTCCTTCATGTTACACTTTGTCTTAAAATTTGATTTGGAGGTTGAGTTTCTGCTAAATATCAATATGTACTTTAGACTTTCCTTGTGTCCCTGTGTTAATGATTAACTCTGTTATGGGTGTTTTTTTTTTCTCAGCTTATTACTCCTTTAGTGAAGTGTAGTCTAGTCTCTCAGCCTTTTATATTGGATTGTTATTTTGGATGAGATTTTTGGTAGTTAAACACTTTGAGGGTCTGAATGTATCAGAAAGCATGTTTTAGTATAGTCCTATGCTGGTTTGAGTAAATCAAGTCATTTTCAAAGTCGCAGTTCAAATGAAGACTGCATATCTGATTATTGCTATGTCCTATTCTGGATTCGACGAGATTAATTGTATAGGAAGGTAGGGTAATTAGTAAGTTGTTTTTTTAAAAGGCAATAGCATGTCACTTGGAATACTCTTGGAATTGGGCTTATCTTCTTGCCTCACGTTAATTTGCTGAATATGAGTTCATGTAGTAGCTTAATAATAACTGAATGTTTAAATGCATGTGTAGTTAGTTAATTTTTGGTAAGCTATTTTCCACGTCCAGGTTGTGTGCATGTGTTTAAGGCAAAGGGAATATAGAAAAACCTCTATTGGGCCTGTCATTGGCCCAGGCGGGGCAGCCTAGCCAAGTTTTGGACTGAGGCCTTTATTGTTGTTTATTGCCTTCTTTGGGCCCAGAGGTCCAGCAAGCCTTTGCTGGTTTGCCTCTCGTACGTTTTAGATACTTAATGTAAGGAACACGGACTGGTAACTAGTAAGGGTAATCTAAACATTAATTTAGAGTGGACCCACATCTCGGACCTCTCTAATTAAGTACATACCTTTAAATTAGACTCGAGGGGTGCCATAAACAAAATTAGATAACCCATGGCCTTCGAGTAGTTAGTTTTGATCCTTAGCAATTGAGGCGTGCTATTTAGTCAAATTTTCTATGGCCCTCGCAAACTTGGAAGTGCGTAGTTGCTTTAGGCGCGTTATTTTAATAATTTACCTTCCTAAACTCGGGTGCGCATTTATGTGATCCAAATCCAAATCTCAACAACGTTAGATGAAATGTGTTGCGGACTGCGGGTGCATTTATGTGACGTGGTTCAAAATGCGTTTTATGTGACGTTGAAATCTTCCTAAAAATAATTAAATAAAAGCGGTTGTAAAGTTAAAATTGAATCATAGGCTAAAACATGTACTAAAATCAGATAATAGGCCAATTATAACAGTTGAGCGACCCTGCTAGAACCACGGAATCCGGGAATGCCTAACACCTTCTCCCGGGTTAACAGAATTCCTTACCCGAATTTCTGTGTTCGCGGACTGTAATACAGAGTCAATCTTTTCCTCGATTCGGGATTTGAACCGGTGACTTGGGAGACCATAAAATTATCCCAAGTGGCGACTCTGAATCTTTAAATAAATAATTCCGTTTCGATTGTCACTTTAAGTTGGAAAAAACTCCCTTATACCACCCTCCCGGGGGTGTAGGAAAAAGAAGGTGTGACAATTGCCATAACACCATAGTGAGATTTAACTAAATTCTTCCCAAGCTCATGCAACACAACCTATATGGTACCTCAAATCATCTACTAAGCTCGCCTTCATTCTCGTGACGGTCAGGTCAACTTTCATGACTAATTCAAATTCAAATCTCAATACATCTACCCTACTGGTACTAAAGAAAATTCTCCACACAACATTGTAAAGATCACACCTCTGTAGTTTATTCCGCAGGTGATAACCCACCTGTTTAGCCTCAAACTGGCATTTTTCTATACCCTTTTTACTGCCGCAACCACCA
This sequence comes from Nicotiana attenuata, assembly GCF_001879085.1. Taxonomy (NCBI): domain Eukaryota; kingdom Viridiplantae; phylum Streptophyta; class Magnoliopsida; order Solanales; family Solanaceae; genus Nicotiana; species Nicotiana attenuata. The sequence goes on from NC_031994.1 coordinate 76,863,802, forward strand.
TGTAATCACTTAACCTTCTTGAGTTTTAACTCGTCAATAAGTCATGAAAATTTAATTTGTTCCACAGTTACACCACGTGAAAGATCCTTCAACACACTCATAACTCAAGAGTGTAAGTCAAATCAAGATAGACATCAAGACATTTCAAGCAAACTCCTTTCATCACAATCAAACCATCTGAACACATCCCGCAGTCACCTCATACTAATCATATAGCCATTTAACCGTTCATCGATCCACAAATTTGAACTTATAAGGACACTACCAGACACATAAGTCCAATGCACAAGTTTTCATAACTGAAATTATCGAGCCTAAGCTGCGGTCTACACCTGGCCTCAAGTCCTCCAATTTGGCCGAACACCAAAACACAGAAATTACATCTTGTACCTCATTCACAGAATCACACGCTATCGATGCACAGCTGATACCGAGCGTTCACATACACATATGAGTGCGTGGAAGAAATTCAAGGAGGTACGCTTCAAGCTGAATCAATGTCACGCGATAAGGAAAGAAAGATGGGAAGTTAGCCTCTCGAAGATAAGTATGGACGTCATCGTACCGATCTCCAAGGCTCTGCTAGACACTTGCTCATGACTTGTGAGACCTATGTAACTAGGCTCTAATACCAACTTATCACGATCCAAAATCTCACATGTCGTGATGGCGCCTATCTCAATACTAGGCAAGCCGATAATCTCAATAAATCACACTAATCTTTTTAATACTGAAAATATAAGATTCAAGTCTAATAAAAATCTCATTAAATACTGATACAAAATACACTCCCAAAATCGGTGTCACTGAGTATATGAGCATCTAAATAATAAAAAGGCCCGACAGATAAAAACAATGTCTGGAAATGTAGAACAGTACAAATAACTGAATGGAAAGAGAGTAAAGGTCTGCGGACGGCAAGCGACTACCTTAATAATCTCCAACAAATAGATCTCTGAACTCTAGAAATCTCCGTATCTGAAAGTACCTGGATCTGCACACGAGGTGTAGAGTGTAGTATGAGTACAACTAACTCAATAAGTAACAAAACTAACCTCTGGACTGAAAGTAGCGACGAGTTCTGCAGGTACATTCCAATATAGAAATAACAGTACAGAAATGTAGGCATGCTTTCAAGTTCAACAGTTAAACTCAGTAAAAGTAAAACAGATCAATTGTAAATGATATGAAGAATATGACATCTCAGGAGATAACCCCGTGTACTCACGATCACAAGTTATTCGGTCACTCAGTTCTGTATATAGTCAATCCAGTCCAGGGAAGATTCATCCCATATATATATGTATATACTCGACTGACAGTCAGTCACTCAGTACCGTATAAGGCCAATCCGGCCTAGGGTTAATTTATCCCCAAACCTATAAATGATTCGGACAAGATCCATGTCCAGAAAATTCATCACAACTATAATTAAATAAGTAAGGCAAGTCAATGCCCTCGGAAGTCCATCCCGAATATATAATCATTTACGCTCAAAATATAAATAAGTAAGGCAAGTCCACGCCCTTGGAACTCCATCCCAAATGTAAATAAATAAGGTAACTCCATGCCCTGGGAAGTCCATCCAAAATGTAAATAAATAAGGCAACTCTATCCCAAAAGTGAATATATATATATACATATATATATATATATGGCAACTCCATGCCCAGGGAACTCCACCCCAATATAATATCCACTACGCTCACCGTGTGGGGTGCAGACTCCGGAGGGGCTCCTTCAGCCCAAACGTGATATAAAGCCAATATGGCCTACTGCGGCGTGCAGTCCGATCGCATAATAATAAAGCCAATAAGGCTTGCTGCGACGTGCAGCCCGATCCCATAACATTAAAGCCTATATGGAATGTTGCAGCGTGCAACCCGATCCCATAATAATCCTCACATTGTATAAACATGACTGAGTATGAATTGTACATTTTAAAATAATTAATTCAATAACAACACGACCCTATGGGTCCCAAAATATTGGCACATAGCCTAAACATGATCTTAAATACGAGCATCAACTCAATTTCTCTAACATGTGGAGGATATGCGGATAACAACATGATTCTTTAATTTTACAACTCCACAGAATTTATCTAAGTCACAACTTCTATGGTGCACGCCCACCTGCTCGTCACCTAGCATGAACGTCACCTCCAACGATTGATATAACACAACATTCAGGGATTCATACCCTCAGAACCAAGTTTAGAAATGTTACTTACCTCAAACAAGACGAATCCAATGTCGAGCAAGCTAATCAATATTCCGGAAATTCCATTCCGCGCGTATCCACCTCTAATGCCTTCTTGTCTCCTCAATTCAATGACAACGATCCGAAACTGAAATTTACCCCTTAAATATTAAGCAACTTCAATCTACAATATCAACATCCAAATGGGACCAATATTAGTAACCAATTCCATTGTTTAGGCCATTTAGACAATTTATTAAACGCCTAGTAGGCATACATTTTTACATCTCTTAATCATATAATTAGTTCTTCCAACTACCATCATTTACCAACAATTCATCCCACCATCATTCTTTAACAACTTATACTCTCAACATCACATGTGTGACCAACCATTCACACCCAACCAATAAAATTCCATCAAATAATCACTTTTCAATCTCTACAATGGGTATTCATTTAAATAAAGAATTTATGGCTTCCAATCACCCTACAATGATTTCAATACTCGATTCATACTCATATTTCCATAATAAATCCATACATGTATATAATACTCTCACACCCAAGAATCATACTTCTGATGACCTACTTTTAATCCAAATCCGAAATTGAAAACTAAGGTATGGCAACGTACCTCTTTGATGAAGAACTCGCGGGATTTCTTGTTGGACTGAAGGCTTGGACAAGATTTTGATGAACAAGGCACTTGAGATTCTTCCCCTCTCTAGAATTTTTCTCTCCTCTCTCTAAAATATCAAGAACTCCCAAAAAAAAGAACCCCAAACGAGTTAAATTAAATTGGGGTCGGGTCAAAAAAATCCAGATTTGCATTGCCGCGCCTCATGGGGCTCCGCGAGGCGCGAGGAGGTAGTGAAAAATGTGACAAGAATTCATTTTTCGAACTGTTCTGGAAATTTGCACAGCCGCGCCGCATGGGGCATCACATGGGGCGGCGTGGTAGTGTAAAACTCTGCCATCATTTGGTAATTTGGTCATAACTTCTTATAGGAGTGTCCAAATGACTAACAATTTGATGCGTTAGAAATTAGACTCGAAGATGTTTCATTTGATAGGTCGTGCATCACATAAATCCTTACATATATGTAGATATGCTTGTCCAAAGTTTGGTCTTGTGCGTACTCATTTGGCACTTTAGTCTATCATATAATTTTCCAACCTAGCTTTGACTTAGGCCTCTCCTTAGACCCCAATTCACTTATAATATGCCTCGTGCACTTATTATCATATCCAATTAATATCCATAATATTAATAGTCCTCATCTGCACAAAAAATAATATAATTAGCGCAAATTAACTTTCTTAATAGCGCTTAAGTACTTCAAAATTTTCCGAGGCCTTACATCAACCTCATTTAGAGTATTCAATCAGTGGAACCCACAATGAGAGGAATGATGTCACGCCAATACACGACATGCGGTATCCTCGACATGTTCGGGAGGCAACTCCTGATGAAGCCAAAGAGGAGCACGTTGTTGATACAGTAAGGGTCTTACAAGAGCAACAAGCGATTATTTCGGGCCACCTCACGCGGCAAGATCAGGTTATGATGGAGTTGAAGCAGGCGTTATCAGGGGCTTCTAATAACACAAATAGGCAAGATCCAGTTCCTCCCAGTTCTCCCACAAATCAAGCAACGTAGAGAGTTGATAATAACACCCGAGGGGAGAGATTAGTTCCGATAGAGCTGGGGGAAGCAGATCCGACCCTAATAGCGAAAACTACCCCTTCAAAAATGAACTTTTACGATTTATGAGAGAGGTAAATGCCCGCATGGACCGAATCCCGGGTGCACCACCAGTGCTTAAAGGACCGGACTCAAAGAAGTATACTCAGTTGTCACAAACCGAGTATGGCACCAGAATTAATCCCAAAGCAGTTTAAAATGCCCGACGTACCGAAGTACGATGGAACTTCAGACCCACAGGAACATATTACCACCTATACGACAACGGTAAATGGGAATGATTTAACTCCTCATGAGATTGAATCTGTTTTGCTAAAGAAATTTTGAGAGACTCTGACGAGGGGAACCTTGACGTGGTATTCACTATTGCCCAAGCATTCTATAGATTCCTTCGAGATGCTCGCAGATTCTTTTATTAAGGCTCACACGGGGGCCAGAAAGATGCAGACCCAAAAGGCTGACATATTCAGAATTGCACAAGGTGAATCCGAGTTGCTGAGAGAATTTGTTACCCGGTTCCAAAAGGAAAGGATGTTGCTCCCGGCTGTTTCCGACGAATGGGCGGCTGAAGCATTCACCAAGGGACTGAATCCGATAAGTTCAGACGCTTCCCTGAAACTGAAGGAATGTTTGCTTGAGTTCCAAGCAACTACTTGGGCGTACGTACACAACCGGTATGAGTCAAAAATAAGGATTGAAGATGATCAAGTTGGTTTTCCGTCATCGGCGAAGGGACGGGAAAAGAATAAAGAAAAATCAAAAGACGACTTCGACACGAATAGACAGTCTTCGAGGGGCTGATTTTCACCCTACGGATGGACAGAAGGGCACAACCGAGGTTTCTGGTCAGCAGATAGATTCACTACCGACAGAATGTCTGATCGCGGTCGGAACAATAGATCTTTGCAGGACAAGGAAGAGCCAGGTACGAGGGATCCTTCCTACCCCAGGTTATCAGTATACAATTTTAATATTAGCATAGTAGAATTGGTATCAGCTACGAGAAACATCAAAGAAACACGATTTCCGAAGCCGATGAGATCCGGTCCCAGTCAGAGGGATCCCAACTTGTGGTGTGAATACCACGGGATAAACGGACACTAGACTGGGGACTACCGGCAATTTCGGGAAGAAGTGGCGCCACTGTTGAAGAATGGTCATCTCAGAGAATTCTTGAGTGACCAGGAAAAGAACAATTACGCTCATAACCGGGACAACACTGAACCCTCAAAGGCAGGGGAAGATCTCCCGCGCCAGACGATCAATATGATCTTCGGGGAGAACGAGATCAACGAGGTCACCTTTTCGGCTGCAAAAAAGATGAAAGTGTCAATAATCCATAGCAAGAGGCTCCGGGAAGTCGCCGAAGACGAAATCACTTTCACAGAAGAGGACACAGATGCATTGTTTCTACCGCACAACGACGTACAGGTAATTTCTATAAATGTGCTAGATTTTAAAATTAAACATGTTCTAGCAGATCCAGGAAGTTCGGCCAATATCATACAATGGAGAGTATCTAAGAAAGCTAAACTCATCAGAAGCATTATTCCAGCCACAAAACTCCTCGCCGGTTTCAACCTCGCGAGAATAATGACCCGAGGAGAAATTTTGTTACCCACGAACGCTGAAGTAGTGATGAAAAAACTCTTTTTGAAGTGGTAGATGGTGATATGGGATATAAGATTATCTTGGGAAGACATGGTTGCACGAGATGAAAGCGGTACCATCAACATATCATCAATTGCTGGAGTTTCCAATGCCCGAAGGAGATAAAGAGATAATAGGTGACCAACCGACGGCAAGGGAGATGAACACAATTTCGGTCTGCAGTAGCAAAGTAAAGGGACACGTGGCATAGCAATAACTGGAATCGGTGCCCGCACCCAAATCGGATGGAGTTATCCCGGGGTAGAAGCATCGGAATCTTATCAGGTGCCGAGATATTTCCAGGTTCCAGAAGAGATGGACGCAAGAAAATCCACAGCGGAAGATCTCGAGCAAGTTGCATTGTTCAAAGAGTTCTTAGAAAGGAAATTCCACTTGGGGATAGGACTACACCCCAAGCTCAGGTCTGGCTTTATTGAATTTTTTAAATCTAATGCCGATTGTTTTGCATGGTCACATGCGGATATAACAGGTATCCCGATAGAGGTAGCCGTACACAAGTTATGTATGGACCCCAACATTCCTCCGGTAAGACAAAAGAAGCGCCCTATTGCGGAAGCCAGGAACAAATTCATGAAAGAAGAGGTAACTCGCTTACTTAATATCGGGTCGATCTGAGAGGTAAAGTATCCCGACTGGCTATCTAATGTAGTCGTAGTTCCTAATAAGAACAACAAATTTCGCACGTGTGTAGATTATAAGGACTTGAATAAGGTGTGCCTGGAAGACTCCTTCCTATTGCCAAACACCGATCAAATGATCGATGCGACGGCCGGGCACAAGTTAATGAGTTTCTTTGATGCTTATTCCGGGTACAACCAAATGAAGATGAACTCGGAGGATTAGGAAAAGACTTTGTTCATAACGAATTTCGGCACATATTTCTATAATGTGACGCCCTTCGGGTTGAAGAACGCCGGATCCACTTATCAGCGGCTCGTGAACAAGATGTTTGAAAAATAAATAGGAAAAACTATGGAAGTTTATATAGACGATATGCTTGTTAAGACTTTAAATGTAGGTGATCACCTTAAGCATCTGTAAGAAACTTTTGACATCCTGAGGAAGCATAACATGAAGCTTAACTCCGAGAAATGCGCGTTTGGGGTCAGCTCCGGCAAGTTCCCGGGGTTTTTGGTTTCGCAAAAGGGGATTGAGGTGAACCCCGATAAGATCAAGGTCATCGAAGATATCCCGGACCAGCTGTCAAGCATGAAAGAGGTCCAAAGGCTCACGGCGAGATTGGCAACTTTGAGTAGGTTCATTTCCCGGTCGTCGAAAAACTGTCATCGTTTCTTCGCACTGCTCAAAAAGAAAAAGAACTTCAAATTGACCCTGGTGTGCCAGTAGGCTTTAAGAGATTTGAAAAGGTACTTGTCAAGCCCCCCGCTACTTTCTAAACCAAAGGAAGGTGAAACAGTATTAGTCTACCTCGCGGTCGGAAGTCGCGGTAAGTGCAGTTTTAGTCCGTGAGGACGAAGGGACGCAATCTCCTATTTATTATGTTAGCAAAATTTTAACTGGAGCAGAAACTCGGTACCTGCATTTGGAGAAACTAGCCTTAGCTCTTGTAGTCGCCGCTCGTAAGCTGAGGCCCTATTTCCAATGTCACCCAATGGCTGTGGTGACCACTTTTCCTCTATGGAACATCCTCCACAAACCGAACTCTCGGGTAGGTTTGCCAAATGGGATGTCAAAATGAGTGAGTTCGACATAGAATATAAACCAAGGACTGCGATTAAGTCACAAGTCTTGGCTGACTTTTTGGCCGATTTCAGTTCGGGATTGCTGCATCTGGCAACCAAAGAGGCAGTAATGGTGTCGGAATCGACATCGGGGGTGTGGACCTTATTTACGGATGGAGCTTCCAGTGTAAAAGGGTCCAGGCTTGGAATATTATTAGTCACGCCTTCGGGGGAAACCCTAAGGTAGGCCATCAGAATGATCCCTTTAACTAACAATGAAGCAGAGTATGAAGCTTCGATTGCAGGGCTCGAACTGGCCAGGGGACTAAATTTTGAGGTCATAGAAATCAAATACGACTCACAGCCGGTGGTAAATCAGGTCTACGGGATCTTCAAAACTAAAGAGGAGCACATGCAACAATACGTAATAAAAGTCCAGGCTCTGTTGGCTCGATTTCAGGAGTGGTTGATTACTCATATCCCGAGGAATAAAATGCAGAAGCAGACACATCAGCTAACCTTGGTCATCAACAGAGATAAAGAGATCGAAGTCCGGGACGATAGTTCAACTGGTGAACTCAGTCCTAGATGCGGATAACTACAATGAAGTAAATACGAATAATTTGGTCTGGGACTGGAGGAATGAAATCATCGATTATCTCGAGCACGGGAAGTTGCCCGAAGACTCCAAGGCGTCTCGGGCGCTGCACGCCAAAGCAGCACGGTATAGCTTCAAAAAGGGCCAACTGTACAGAAAATCTTTTCAAGGCCCGATGGCCCAGTGCTTGGGGGAATCCGAAGCTAACTATGTTATGCGAGAAGTTCACAAAGGAATATGCGGTAACCATTCGAGCGAAGATTCCTTAGTGCTAAAACTGGTAAGGGCAGGATATTACTTGCCCCGTATGGAGCACGACGCCAAAGCCTTCGTACAAAAATGCGATAAGTGCCAACGCTACGCACCACTGGTACATCAACCAGCAGAACCATTGCATTTGGTTCTATCCCCGTGGCCATTCATGAAATTGGGGATGAATATCGTTGGACCACTGCCGCCGGCCCCCAGTAAGGTAAGATTTCTTTTGATTTTAACTGACTATTTTTCTTAGTAGGTGGAAGCAGGTCCTTATCAGAAGATCGGCGAGCGCGAAGTGGTAGATTTCTTGTAGGAAAACATAATCAGCAGGTTCGAAATACCGAAGGAGATAGCATGCAATAATGGGCCATAATTTATTGGCTCAAAATCACAAAGTTCCTCAAAGATTTGAAAATAAAGAGGATCACATCTTCACCCTACCATCCGAGCGCAAATGGTCAAGCGGTGCCAACAAACAAAGTGATTATACAAAACCTCAAGAAAAGTTTGGAAGCGGCCAAAGGTAAATGGCCCGAGGAATTACCCGGTGTCTTATGGGTGTACCGAACAACGGCCAAATCAAGCACAGGATAAACTCCTTCTTCCCTTATGTACGGGGTAGAAGCATTAATTAAGCTGGAAGTGGGGTAACCCACCTTGAGATATTTCCAACCAGATGCAGAGTTAAACAATGAAGTAATGTTGATAAACTTGGAGCTACTCGATGAGCGCAGGGACTTGGCGTATGTAAGAATAGAAGCCCAAAAGAAGAGAATAGAACGATATTATAATCGAAGAACCAACCTCCGTTCTAGGTCCAACATGGGAAGGCCGAATTTCACCTGTCACCGGGAAGGGTTCGTATGAATTGGAAAATCAAAATGGAGAAAAGTTGTCCAACAATTGGAACGTGGCGCACCTCAAAAGACATTATTGCTGATGAACATCACCTGAACTAAAAGTATGTGCTGCACTATTTATCCCTTCGTCCAATTTTTGTTCCAATTGGGTTTTTCTGGCAAGGTTTTAACGAGGCAGCAACAAAAAACATACTACGAAGAAAGCTTCAGCAGCAACAATAAGACCTTTTATAGCAAGGCAACAAGCAAAGAGACACTCCGAAACTGTTAGATAGTCTTTGGCTCTAGAGCAAAATTTCCACCGGGAAGTAAAGTTTGCTATAGGACAAAGGTTACCCGAACGTTCACAAGTGCAAACCATTAAAGGATTGTTAGATAGTCTTTTGCTCGATAACATAAATTCCTAAGGGGAAATGAAGTTCGTTACCGAGCATAAGATTATCTAGCAATTCATTAATGGGGTCCTCGAAGGTGCAAAATTTTCAGTGTTCCAATTCGCATTCGAACACTGGGGGGAATAATACGAGGATAAGGCAACAACGACTGCCACATCGACCAGAGAACGAAAATCGAAAACATAATTGTATCATCGAGACCGGGGACTGCGCGGCCAGCTTTATAGAAACAAGTTGTACAAGTTAGCTACAAGTAAATGGCAATTTCTTTTTAGCATAACAAATGCTTATGTACTTTTAGAATAATGGAAGGAAAATGAAGTCCTTTTATTTCTATCTTGTTTCTTGTCTGAATGATGGATTAACTTTGTCATTTGAAAGTTAAACAAGTACTTCAAATGCTAGTGCCGCAATGAACAGGAGACATCCTCTTCAAGAGCATCGTAAACATGAAAGGGCCCTCTCTTATAAAAACCCTCACGTTAAAGGGTTCGGAAGAACTTATGCCCGGAATCCAAATGCCTTTGGAGAAAAATACACTCGAAACCTCGCACAAAAAGACGCAAAAATTAAACTTGCGCAAATACTTAACCTCACGTTAAAGGGTTGATTTCGGGCGAGTTTGTACCTAAAATATAAATGCTTTTGGGAAAAAAAATACACGCAAGGTCTTGCATAATCATACGCAAACAGGAAAACTTGTGCAGAATACTTAAGCAAAAAAATGTGAAGGTTAAAACTTGCATAAATGTTCAAACGAAAGAAGCAGAAAGAATCATGAAATACTTGAGCAAAAGATATTTTTATAAACGTGCCAAAATAGCACAAGTACAAATGTTGGGAAAAGAAAAGGAAAAGCTAGACTACTGCCTCTCCGGAGCCCGGAGGAAGAGAAGTGTTCGCGCCCCCAGGGGAAGTAGAAAGATTCGCCGATGCCTTAACAGTTTAGCCCTCAACATCATCACCTTCCGGTTCCTCTTTAGTTCCCGAAAACTTGGAACCAGAACCAGGAGCATCGGGCCTGTCACGACCCAACTGATGGGCCGCGACGGGTTCCGGAGTCCTACCTGTCAAAGCATGCGACTAATATGAACATGGATAACATCTGCTGAATTACGACAATAACATGTGTGAGGAAAACCTGTCCAAAAGACATATATACATATGCATGCGAAATACATAGGGCGAGCCGACAAGGCTGCTATAGACAACTATATATCCAAAACTGGAAGCCGGCATGGCCACATACTATCCAACAATACATACTATCTACAGACCTCTAATAGAATATACAACTGTACAAGGATAGGACTGGGCCCCGTCATACCCATATATGTATACAAATATATCGTACCAAAATCCAACGCAGCTCCGGATCAAATGGAGTACACCAACTCGCGCTGATCAAGGATCCTAAGAAGGGGGACCGTCAGCTTGTCTACCTGCACCTGCGGGCATGAAACGCAGGCTCTAGAAAATAGGGCGTCAGTAAGAATAATGTACTGAGTATGTAAGGCATGAAAATCAGTACATAAAATACATAAATGAAACATGGAATAAAGAATTCCGCATGTAAGTCTAAATAGCTTTGTAAACACTGAAACATTTATAATGTCATGCACGTGCGTATAAATTTCGTGTCATGCATAGGTATACGTGTTCATAACATTATCAAGCCTCTGAAGGCATTCTATCATATCATCTCGTCCATTGTGGGTAAAATCATCAAAATATACCAGCTGATCAGGTGGTGGCGTGTATATAACACCGTAACCTTTTCCCATATCCCATATACATATAATATATGCGTATGTAACGCCATCTTGGTCATGGGTCAATATACATGTATAAATGAATGAAATGCATAAGAAATACATTAATAAGATTTTCTCGAAATGTTATAAGATTATCAACTACGTATTTTTCTGAGACCCATGAACAGAAGATATAATGATAATTCACATGGGAAATCAAGAACATAGGCATCCTTCGTAATTCTATGAATAGAGTCATTTATGAAAGTTGTGCATTTGCTCGTTTTGTTTGTATCGTGTGGATCATGCCAAAAAGAAAGAAGGGATAGCCTTAACATACCTGAGTCAATTCTCTTGACAATACATCTAACACACGTTAATTGCGACAAAATACGTGACAGCAAGATTGGAGTAGGGAAAAAAATCCGTATACTATTCTTGAGAAAGATTGTACTGTACTCCCTTATAATTGCAAAATATCACGTTGATTTGAATTGTCGAAGGTCTTACGTTGCTTATATGATATATAATATACAGATGCAAATTAGAATGGTTAACGTTACTTATGTTGCTTGTTCATGAATTTGAGATATCTTATATATGAATGTGGGCCCCACTTTATGTGGTGGCTTAACCACATAATCCAAATGACTTAATCTTGCCACATAACCCATGATGACTTAAGAGTCACAAAGCTTTGGGTGGCTTGCTGCCACGTGGGGTTTTTGATTTATCCAAAGATTTTAATTAATCTTCCACTAAAAATCATTAATTATCTAATTATCCACATGATTAAGAATTATCTCAACTTACTTAAAATACTACTCACTTTTAACATACCTTATACACCTTACTATCATGGTCATGTAGTACCTTATATGGCATTAGTTCATAAATACCAGGTATTATAGCTCGGACCGTATTTTATCCCAAATCAACAATCTTCCACGAAATTTATTTTCTTTAATTCGTTTACCCTTTAATCTTCACGGCACTTTACTTATCGCTTATTTTAAATAATATAAATGCTTACAACCTCAAGATAATCTCATCCCCGAGTCTATGTCGATTAACTTTCGATGAAACTACGTACAAAATGGGGGATATAACAAGGCCCTACCAAGGGACCCGCCGGGAGTCCATTTTTAGCAGCCCACTCAAGTTCACGGGCCTTAGAAATTTCAACATCAAAATCAATGATACCAGCTTTGGCCTCCTCCAAGGTTTTTCTCCTCATGTTGTACATGGCGTAAATATTCTCAACAACGAGGGAAGCCGCTCGGAGCTTAGAGCTAAAAGTTCTATTATGCTTAAGGGTCTTCTTATACTTCTCCTCCAACGAGCATATTTCGCCCCCACAATAGCAAGCTCTTGAGACTTGGAATTCAAGGCTGCCTCTAAGTTGGTCAATCTTTCAGTAGAGGCAGTCTCACGATCAGATGCAACAAGAACGACATTATGGACTTCAACCCATTTAGCTTTAGCCTCTTCAAATTGAACCCTCAACGGGGCGATCTCTTGGCTAAGGGTTTCCACTTCTTTCTCGCTTTGCTGCAAACGAGTCTCTACTACAACGGCCTTAGTGGCTTTGGCTTCTAGCTTTGAGAGGCGAGCGGCACTTTGCTCCCCCTCTGCCAAAGTTGATCCCGTGCGGAGGTAATTTCTTCCTTCTCACGAATCAATCTCTGAAGGCACTCGGAAGGAAGAAAGTTGGACTACAAAACAAGAAAGGCAGAACTCAGGATATGTTTAAGCAAAAATAGAAGAAACAACAAATGAAGTAAAGAATGTACCGTTGCGGCATTGTGCATGGCGTTGTTCAACAAGCATTCTCCCGAGAGAGACTGAATCTTTTCCCAATCTTTTTCTGAAGCCAAAGGCTTCAGATAATTAGCAAGTTCCACCGGGCGGGATCATAAGTTACATCCAGTGGAGACCGAAAGAGTAACATTTCTCCTCCCCTATGGATCTTCAGAGGGGGCAACGTAATTTTTCCCTAAATTCCCATGAACTTGGGACTGGGGAAGAGGAACACCTTCTTCTTGGTCAGGTGCGGCCGGTGGAGAAGATGTAGCAGTTGCTGATGGAAGAGCTGGGGAAGAAAGAGAGGAAGCTGATGGCGATGAAAGATGAGAAGAAGCCACGACAAACGCAGTGCTAGTTATTAGATGCTCGCCAACCGAAGACGGCAGGGACCCTGTACTTAGCCCCGCAGTACCGGGCACAACAACATGGGCCCGAAAATGAGAGTTGGCATTTTCTACCAAATCAAACTCCCCTAAAGTTCTGAGACATCGTCCTCGGTTGGTGTAACTAACTCAACAGATTGAGCATTCTGTTGAGTTGATGAGGATCGTCGCCTTCTGTGCAGAGAAGCTCCATCATCACTCACTTTTCCATCATCGTTGATCATCACAGTGTCTATGATCGGCCCGGGAGGAGGGTTAGTCATCACAACTTCTGGAGACGAACCGGCGCAAAAGTCTTCACCCTCTTATTCTTTCCCCCAGCCGCGGAAGAACGCCTTCTTTTTGGTTGCTTGTTCTCCAGTCCGGGACTCCGTAGCGAAACACTTGTACCCAAAGCAGGCCCAGAGATACTTGTTCGAGTGAGCGCCTCCTGAAACAGCCTCACTGCATCGGCAGGGTCATCCAAAACATCCTCCTCGGGAACATCAATTGAGCCCGCGGGTAGACCTAATTTCAGAGAAAATATAGAAAGGATCAATCAATTTCCTCACATAAAAAGCTGAAACAAGGTAAGTCTGAATTACCATGATTTTTGGTCTTCCACCTGTATTTGAGGGACAGTTCTTTCCACGTGCGGGCTTCGGACATAGTGACGTCCAAGATTTTTTGGACCCACTGATCCAAGCCCTTAACCATAGGTGGAACCCATAGAGTTGCTGAAACGAGCGAAGGATAAAGGATCAGTACGGGTATGGAAGAATCCCTAATAAATGAGATATGAAATATTAAACAAGAAGCGTACGAGTGCGGTTCCACATTTCCAGAAAGGATAAAGTCGTTGCCGGAATGTCGTTGGTGGCAACTGCAACAAATCATTCCATCCACCCACGGTCGCTGTCATCATCCATGCTAGATAACAGGGCATGGTGGCCACGTTTGCTGAAATTTATCATTCCTCCACGGAAGATTTTGGGGTAATAGAGATTCATCACATGAGCTAAAGATAGCTCCTCTCCCGTCTCTTGGCACAAGCACCGAAGACAAGCAATCGTCCTCCATACGGAAGAACTTACTTGTGCCAAACACACCTGGTACCGGAGGCAGAACTCCGCAATAACGGAGTCAAACTCTTCGCTCAAAGAAAACACACCCAAATTAAAGGGATACGTGTAAAAATATGAAAAACCCTCCTTGGGAAGGGTCACTCGTTCTGTTAGATCAGGAGAAACAATATTCAAATCATGGCAGCTGCAGTCTTCCTTTACAACAGGAATACTGGAAGGACGAATGGAAGAAGGGTATCTGCGAACAGCCTACGTGCGGGGGAGAGCCGAAGGAAATTTCTCCTTGAAGTCTTTTTTTGTACGAGACTTCTAGGAATGATGGAATCCATTGTTGGAGGAGCAGCGTCTTCAGCTTTATTCTTGCCCTTTGAAGAGCTATTGTTCTTCGAAGAAGAAGCCATTTAGATAAAAGGAAAGCTTTTCTATTTGAAGGGAGTTGCAAAAAGGTTGAGTAACAACAAGAAAGATTTTAGAAAGTTTGGAAAGTTATGGAGTATAAGGGGAGAAGGTTGATACGTATAAGTAAAAGTTTTGGCGGCCAAATTCATGGCAATGATTACCTCGATAACCGGCAAAAGCTATGCTGAATTGTGGGATGATGCGGCGGGGCATTAAATGCGGAGAGATGTGCGTCTAATCAACCGTCAGAAGCTTTCAGAAGGAATCATAGTAATTCCCACCAAAAGAGGGTTTCTACCAACTTCCCAGTAACATAAAGTTATGTCACCGAAAAGCAGTGGAACTATCTGTATAGGGTAAAATATGATATACCAGGTAGCTGCTTAAAAGAACGACACGTGGAACCGAGGAAAATTATCCCATTTGGCACCGTGGGGAGTGAGACTCATAAAGAGGCAATAAATACTTCCGCCCGGTGGCATTAATGGAGAATATTCCATTGCATTAAGTGCACTGCCCGTTACAAGAAATTTATCATTTATGATCACCGTTACATCTTCATCAATGGCCCTCATAATTAACATTAAAGAAGAGCACGATCCTAGGACCTTGTTCCCTAAACGTAGCTATAAATAGTGAACTCTGTTATCATTGTAAGGACACGAATTTATTGGCAAACTAATACTACTCAAAGATCTATACAATTTTATCTTCTTATTTTGCGTTCTTATTACTGTTCTTATTACTGTTGCGCCCGGAGGCTTCGCTGCCAGAATCCTTATTTCTGTCATTTCGTCTTCATATCAAGGCTAAACATTATATATTTCTTCAATTATCTTATTATTTTAGGACCAAGTTAATTCAATTGTCTAGAAACCACGTATAAATTCAACTGTACCATTTTACGGGTAAACGCATATCCAAATGCAGAAAAAATCTATATTATTATAAAAGCATGAATACAATGTCGGTTTACAAAAATAACCTTATAATATTAAGCATAATAACTCATAATAAAAGGGCATAACTGGAATTTTAGATATTAGCCTTATAATTCTATTAGTTTTAGGACATAATACTACACGTTAGGAATCCTACATGATTACCTTTAAGAATCCTATTAGTATAATTACTTTCGGACTTTTGGGCTGTCAAAAAGGAATTTAAATTCATTAACGAGTTCTTCCCACATCAGGTCACACTTAACTTCTTTTTTTCTTCCGTTTTTTTTATTTGAGTATTAATTACTAACAAATTAATTTCTTTTTTTCGTATTAACATTTTATTATAGGTCTCGTACTTAGGATGTCCAATTGTCCATAACGAGCATAGGTCTTCAAAAAAAAAAAGAGAAAGAAGCAACACCATCCTGTCAAAAAAGTGAATATACTTGCCCGAAAAAAGTAATCTATATATCTATCTATATTATTATAAAATCATGAATACAATGTTGGTTTACAAAAATAATCATAGAATATTAAGCATAATAATCCATAATAAAAGGACAATAGAAATTGTAGATATTAGCCTTATAATCCTATTAGTTTTAGGACATAATATTACACGTTCAGATATACTTCTTAAAATTTCTATTACCAATTTAATTTTAAAACGTATTATAATATCCTATTCCTAATTTAATTTGATTGTATTATATTGTTCAAATCCATTTAGAAAAATGAGAGCCTATATTATTGTCACGACCCAATTCCCAACCCGGTCGTGATGGCGCCTCTCGTGAAGACAAGGCCAGCCAACAAAACAATAGTACCCCTTTTTACAGTTACTTAGCATAAACAAGTCTAATTCATAGATAATATAATCATAAGTGCGGAAAAAAACGTGATAAAATAGGAAAACCATCCCGGCTCAGCCGGAAATCGGGGTGTCACAAGTCACGAGCTACTACAGAGTTTACTAAAATGCTACAAGTCTGGAACTAGGAACAAGTCCGAAGATAATGTAAATACAGAAGATAAGGGAGAAAACGGGGCTGTAGACGTCGACAGTTACCTCGTCACTCCTAGTCCGCCTGGTCTGGAAGGAAATCAGCGCTCAGGAACGAACTCTGCTATGCCTGTATCTGCACACATGGTGCAGGGAGTAATGTGAGTACTCCGACCAGTGAGTAATAAAAATAAATAACGACTGAGAGCATAAAATCCCATGAAGGCACAAATAACGCTATCTCAAGCAGTAAAATCAGTAAAGCAGTAAAACCAGTAAAATAGCAAGAATTCTCTTTTAAAAACAGTTAAAGACAAATATTCTCAACCAGTAAGAAATGCTCAGAAACCTGCCCCTCGGGCGTAATATCAAACTCTCAGTACAGTATCAGCCCAGCGGGCTCAGTATCAATCACACAGTACAACATCAGCCCCTCAGGCTCACTCTCGAATCACATGGGTACCCGCGCTCACTGTGGGTGTGCAGACTCCGGAGGGGCTCCTACAGCCCAAGCGCTATCATAATAAGGCCTGAAAGCCTCCTCACATATCGCTCGAGGCCTGAAAGCCTCCTCACATATCGCTCGAGGCCTGAAAGCCTCCTCACATATCGCTCGAGGCCTGAAAGCCTCCTCACATCACTCAACATATCCTCACATGTGGCCCTCGGCCTCAATCAGTCCAAAAATAATCATAAGCCCCTCGGGCATCAGTAAAGACAATAATGCTCAGCTCAACAATAGTTCAAATATCAGTTAAAACTCCAGGTTGAGTAAAAATATAGCTGAGTTCATGAAATAGTGTAATTTAAATGGACTGAGTTCAATTAATATTTCAAATAGTGAGGAAAACAATGATGATAGCTCATAAGGAGTTCAAACAGTCGGCAATAAGCCCCAAATATTGCAATAAGCCCAAGTCATAGTGAAAAAACAACAAGTTATAGTTAAATACGCGGTAAAGTATCATCCGGACTGGACCAAGTCGCAATCCCCAATAGTAAATGACCCCGCGCTCGTCATTGAACGCGTCTCATATCAACATAGCACCAAGTTGTGCAAATCCGGGGTTTCAAACCCTCAGGACGTCATTTAAAATCATTACTCACCTCTAGCCGGCCAAAAGTCTAGCTCGCTATGCCTTTTACCCTCGAATCGACCTCCTCGCGCGTTGAATCTGATCAAAACCACAAGGAATACGTCACAATAGGCTAAGGGAACATAACCCAATCGAAAAGACTAAAAAAATATCAAAAACCACGAAGTTGGCAAAACCCGAGCCCCGGGCCCACTTCTCGAAAAATTATAAAATTCACATCACCGGAATCCTCATCTCTCCCCGAGT
Organism: Nicotiana attenuata; assembly: GCF_001879085.1. Taxonomy (NCBI): domain Eukaryota; kingdom Viridiplantae; phylum Streptophyta; class Magnoliopsida; order Solanales; family Solanaceae; genus Nicotiana; species Nicotiana attenuata. The sequence goes on from NC_031994.1 coordinate 76,881,872, forward strand.
CTATACATATCAAATTTACCAAAATCCGAGCTCAAATGCTCCCTCAAACCCCAAAGTTTCATTCTCTTAAGTTCAAGCCCTAACCTCCATTTTTAACCTCTAATTCCTTGATTTTTCACCCTTGATTCATGAAATAACACATTAGATTTACGTTTTAGGCTTAGAATTCCTTACCTCAATAAAGTCTCTTGATTCCCTCTCCAAAATCGCACAAAAACCCCCAAGTCCGAAGTGAAAATGTCGAGTTATTTCTAAAATTCGGGAAGATGGAATTAATAACCTCTGAACAGCATTTTTCGCTTCTGCGACACCGCTTTTGCGGTTCTTATTCCGCTTCTGCGGTTCCTTCAATCTTGCCCAGGACCGCTTCTGCGGTCCACCACTCGCATAAGCGAGACCGGTTCTGCGGTCCGCATGTCCGCTTTTGCGGAAACTCCCCAGGCTCTTCCTTTCGCTTCTGCGGCTACCCCCTTCGCTTCTGCGGAACCGCTTCTGCGGTCCATTTCCACAGAAGCGGAAATACCAGATATCAGATCCTTCAGCAGTCCTTAAACTCCAAATTTCATCCCGTTAACCATCCGAAATCACCCCGAGGCCCCCGGGACCTCAACCAAAAGTACCAACACATCTTAAATCATTATTCAAACTTGCTCCAATCATCAAAACACCTCAACTAACTCCAAAATCATCGAATTACATCGGATTTAAGCCTAAGTTCTTCAAAAACTTCCGAAACACGCATTTGATCAAAAACCCGACAAAAACACCTCAGAATGATCTGAATTTTTACACAAGCATCCAAAATCACCTAACGAAGCTACTGCAACTCTCGGAATTCCATTCCGACCCTCGGATCAAAATCTCACCTATCAACCGGAATTCGCCAAAATACTAACTTATCCAATTCAAGCCTAATTCTACATCGGACCTCCAAAATCAATCCCAATCACGCTCCTAAGTCACAAATCATCCCGCGAAGCTAACCAAATCACCGGAAATCACATCCGAGCCCTCTAACTCAATAGTCAACATCCGGTTGACTTTTTCCAAAACAAACCTTCCTTAAAGTGACTAAGTGTCTCATTTCCATCCAGAATCAATCCAAATCAACTCATTCACCCAAGACTCGTATGATAACACATAAGGAAGCAGAAAATGGGGGAAATGGGGTGGTAACTCACGTGATGACGGGTCGAGTCGTCACATCCTCCCCAACTAAAACAAACGCTCGTCCTCGAGCGGGTCAAGGAACATACCTGAAGTCTCAAATAGGTGAGGATATCTGCTCCGCATCTCCCGCTCGGTCTCCCAGGTAGCCTCCTCCACGGGCCGACCTCTCCACTGCACCTTCACCGAAGCTATATCCTTTGATCTCAATTTCCGAACCTGACGACCCAAAATAGCCACTGGCTCCACATCATAGGTCAAATCATCATCCAACTGAACAGTACTGAAGTCCAAAACATGGGACGGGTCCCCAACATACTTCCGGAGCATAGACACATGAAACACCGGGTGCA
>NC_031994.1:76883653-76897578 GCF_001879085.1 Nicotiana attenuata
TCATATCAATCTTTTACTCTTTGAAAATAAAATTTATGGTGGATAAAATTATAATTAAGATTAAATATTCAAAACAAGAGATGAACTAATATTAAGATCTAAATTAACGTAGAATAAATTATTTTTTATGTTAAAATCAAATAATTAAATCTTTTAACTAATTATTTAGCAAGAGAATCCAATGCAATTATTTTTTTATAAATTCATCATATGAGTAAAATTCTTATTCAAGTTACAAAAAAAAATTTTAGGGTGCATAAATTTATCCCATAAAAAGAGCATTAGAACACAAAGTAAAATGTTAGTATATTATCAAGAAACAAAATGCTATACAAGTGTCTGAGGAAGCACAATCAAAGCTAAATCCTACGCAAGAACAAGTTTTCGAGACTATATTATAAAGAGCCAACACAGGTATAACGGGATTATTCTTTGTAGATGCCTCCGGTGGAATCGAAATAATATTTCTATATCATGCATTATTTGCAAATATCATATCAAGATGTATGACATTGTTAGCAATTAGCAAGTGCTATACCAACAACGATTTTATTGTGAGACCACCCACTTTAGATTTGATATACCTCTTCAAACAACTTAAATAACCATCATAAATATATCAAAGCAGAGCAATGATGCTAAATTTATAAAGAAAGCAAAATTGATAATATGGCATGAAGCACTTATGGCTAAGTGTCACATGATCGAAATAATTGATCGGAGTTCTAGAGATATATTGGATATTAGTGAATCGTTTGGTGAAGAATTAATAGTTTAGGATGTGATTTCTGTCAAGTACTGCCAGTAGTTCCAAAATCGACAAAAGCAGAGACTGTAAAAGCTAGCTTGCCAAAGTTATACTTCTGACCTCAAACAAAAAGAAAATTCAACTGACATGAAATATAAAGTAAGAAGAGACCCAGTATTCAGTGTCTTCTTGCTTCGTGTCGGAAACGAAGAAGACCATCCAATAAAGGATGATTCTAAACACTTGGTTATCAATCTCAATGGTAATAATAGTGCATTTAATAAGAGAAATATTTCTATCATTAGATTAAAATGCAATTTGTACAAATCGCATGATAGAATTAAAAAGATATCTTAGCTAGCAGAAATAAATATGTTGATCAATTAAATAAAAGGTTGATTGCAGAATTTTATTGTAAAAACAAAATGTTTTTCAGTTTTTGACTCAGCAGAAAATGATACCAATAATTACAACCAAGAATAATACTTAAATAATTTAATACCAAATGGCCTTCTACCATACATGTCTGTTGTCAAGTTTCTTATTTCTTACGTATGTTAGTGTCACCGTATATATAATAGAATAAGTTAAAATTGATCTTCCATTGTATATTGGTTAATTTTGAAGGAAAATATGCCTGTCATGCTACTAAAAAACTTAAATACGCTGAGTAGCTTATGTAATAGCACACAGATGGTATATAGAAGTTTTGACAATAACGTCACACATGCAAAAATTATGATACTGGTTAATGTGCTTCGAAGTATATTCTTATCCCTGAATTCAACTTTCGTCTTCCGAAACTAAGGAATATCCTTTTAAATTTGTGTGAAAATAATTTTTAGTATGTTTATGTTTTACAAATATAATAAATAAAGCAAGGACAAACATCCTAAATATTGTTATCACAATATATTTTCTTGCACGAACAACTGTATGTTGCACTTTCAAGAGGGATATAAAGATCGATAATAAGAGTTATGATTAAGGCAGAACAATCAACGCATTAGGCTGAAACATACAAAAAAAATATTGTCCACAAAGAAGTGTTCGTTAAGATACCATCACAATAAATACTTTTAAACTATAATATATAATTATCTAACTAACATGACAAAATTGATCATTTGTGTAAATTTTGATGATGTCCTTTTATTTTAAATTCATGTATTATGCTAATGTAATAGTATTTTTCGGCATTTAGATGATTGTTGTATTATTATACATAAAATTACTCTCATTAATTAAATTTTATTGTTCCTTTATATAAACAAAAATTTAAATCATCACCTGCCATTATTAACGTGCAACGCACGTTCATAGATACTAGTACGTAGAAAACATGGCAATAAGTTCCCATTTGATAGTTTATATATAGTAGCCCTCGTGCCTAAAATTTTCTTAGCCAACATGTAATTGGACAAAATTTAATGGATAGTAAATATTTGAAGGTCTATATTGCAAAGAACCAAAATCCTAGTTAGACACGGTCACTTGGGTAAAAACTTGTTTAAACCAAACTAAATATGGTTATCATAAAATCATAGTTATTACTTAACAATAATAAATTAGCATTGTAAATATCTCTCTGCGGGTTAGTTTTATCGTCACTTGAGTAAGATGCCCTTCGTGCTTCTCAATCTTTTTCCAAATAAAAATTACTGCATGGTTTTATGAGAAAATTAAATTTGCATAAGCTTTGTATTTACCCTCTTAGGTCAGATATTAGAAACATAATCTTGATGATTTGCACCTCAGAAGCGCAAAAGATGAAAGAATTAATTTTTTTTTTTAAAATAACAGTATTAACAATATCCATATCTTCTAACCCTATAAGAAATTAAAAACAATTTTTTTTTCCTGTTTTGTGAAAAATTCTTGCTCAGAATTAATTTTCCCTTTTTCTTTTTCCTTGCTTAGGGGACATTCTTGTTCAGTATTTGTTGGCACAGAAAGAAAGCCCCAATGGCAGTGACAAGCAGTTGGATGCCACCAATTTTTATTCTTCAGTTCTTCTTTTTATGCTCTCTTATTATTTCTGGGTAATTTTTACCTTCACATTATACGTACCCATAAATTTGCATGCATGTAAAAATAGACTTAATTCAGAGAAATTACATCTTGGATCCTCAATTCCCCTGATTTGTACTATTTATTAAGCTTTTTATTCTTCAGTTCTTCTTCTTATGCTCTCTTATTTCTGGGTAATTTTTACATTATACGTACCCATAAATTTGCATGCATGTAAAAATAGATTTAATTCAGAGAAATTTTACATCTTGGATCCTCAATTCCCCTGATTTGTACTATTTATTAAGCTTGTTGATAAAAAAATAACACCAATTTGATTATTTTCCCACATAGCATGTCATGATGTGTTGAGTTGTGTCCCACATCGCTGGGGTATGGGTATCTTGGTCTCCTTGTATGATCTTGAGCAATCCTCACCTCACAAGCTAGCTTTTGGGATTGGGTTAGGCCCAAGGTTCATTCTTATCAGAGCCAGGCCCATCCCGATTTTGTTGTTACCGATGTTAGGCCCCATTTATATTGTCACGCTCCAGTTGCAGCCCTGGCGTGAGGGGGTGTTGAGTTGTGTCCCACCTCGGGTTATGGGTATCAAGCTTAAACACTAAATTAAGCTTCTAAGTTTAATCTCCATTTTAATTTTTGGTATTCTCTATGTTAGATGGGGAAAAATGTCAAAAAGTTTTGGTATCTTGGATCTTCAGTTTCCCTGTTTTGTATTTTTTATATCTTGTTAACAACAATTAAACCCCAACTGAATGATTTTTCCACAGCATGTGAGCAATGAATCTGAATATTTCAAATCTTAGCCTGTTTTGAATATTTAAAGATTATTACATCATATTAACACCATTTTATTATTTTATCCACATTTTCCTTGTTATGTTTTCATTATTAATTAATTTTAATTTGCAGGAATACTGATGGTTATACTGTGACGGCTAGAGTAAAAATTCCTGGTACATACTTGAATTTTGTTTTTCCCACCTTCCTCTTCCTAGTTATATTTTCAGAATACATAGAACTGTAGTCAGTATAAGCTTCATATTGGATGACATATCATTTATATCCTATTTATTGGCCAGTTTGACTAATCTGTTAGCTGAATATTTAATTTTAAGGAAAGATGGGCTATTTTAAACTAAAAATATATACTACATAGTACAATCAATAGTGAAGAAAAAATCCATTCAAGGAAAGTAGAAACCATTTGGGATGAATGACCCAACGTACTAATTAAACAACCATTTGGCAGAAAAAGTTATATTTTTGGTCAAATTTTCCAACTTTTTGTTAAGAAAGATAAGAGTTTTTCTACCTCTGTGTTCTATTAATTTCAGATTCTAGTGCTAAAGTTCTCCTTTTGTTGTAGAGATTCACTTCGCTTCACTACTGTCAGAAGCGGATCTAGGATTTCTAGAACATGGGTGCATCACTAAAGAAAAGATAAAAAAAGTATCAAGTGGGAATTGATCCGTGTTTGTTTGAGTAAATAATTCAGTATTCAACCAAGTGCACCATTTAACCTTTTTGGAGCATGGGTGCCAACAAATAATATTAGAACAGTTTTAGAAATACATACATCAAATACCTAGTTTGACAAAGAGACCATAGATTCACGTGCCCCATATTTAAGCTACATGTCCGCCCTTGACTACGATGATGTTTTAGAACTTTTCCGCTGGTGATTTATTAACTTTTTTAACTTGGTTCTTTTATAGGCTTTAGCTTGAAAGGATCAGGTTTGTCAGCTAAAGCTTCAAATGTAAAAGTCATACTCAATGGTGGGCAAAGAGTTACTTTCCTGAGACCCGATGGATATTTCTCGTTGTATCCTTCCTATGACTCCATGTCTTAAGTCAGTCTTCATATTTGATATCTTAGTTTAAGAATCTTGATTAAACTATATATTGTTATGACTTCTTTTGCTTCTTCAACTGAACATTTACTGGTGTTACATTCCACTCTGTAAGAAAAGAAAAACCCTTCACAATGTATTTTCACTGTTTTTGTGCTTAGTTTTCTTGTATGATCTGTTTGCGAAAAGTTTGACTAAGTGAATTGGAGTTTAAATGTGAGTGGTTAGCTTCCTAGGCTGCTTTGATTGTATTTTATGTTGTTTGCTCAAACTTGGACCCTATTGGCTGACAACTTATAGAAGATCAAGAAAAAAGAAAATAGATAGGTGGCCGACTAGTGATATAATTGGTGTTTTCATCACAATACTTTTCAGATATAATTGAGTTGACTTCATTTCTTAGCACTAGCAAAATAACTTAGTGATTCATGTTGTTTATCGCATATTTGCTGCTAGCCATACGCTTAAGCATTGTGAGTTACTTGACCTCTTTTCTGCTTTGTCGCTTTTATTGGCCTTCTGTCATAATCCTGTTTCTTTTACTTTTTGATGTTTTAGTCTGTTCATTCTATTTCGCTTGTCATTTTCTCTAAATCTTTAAGCTCGTGGATAGCATGGAAACTTGAATGTTACTTCTTTTTGCAAAGGTTGTGAGAAGAGATTGTTGTTATCTATATAAAATTCCTTAACCGTAGGAATAGCCATAATGTGTCAGCAGGAACACATCTCATTGAGGTGTCTGCAATTGGCTACTTCTTTTCTCCAGTGAGCTTCTCTACCACCATCTGCTTAAATCTTGATCAATTTTCCTTAAAAGGATTTATATGCTTCAGATCCCTTTCTGGATTTCAGGTCCGAGTTGATGTTAGTGCCAGAAATCCAGGTAAGGTTCAAGCAGCGTTAACCGAGAATAGGAGGAGTCTGATTGAACTGGTTTTGGAGCCATTGAGTGAGGAGCAGTATTATGAGGTCAGACTTTGATCCCTATTTTCCCCTTTCCGTTTTATTCTTCTTCTTTTCTCTAATTTTCTTTCCAAACAACTGAGTGAATTTCTCTTGCAGATAAAGGAACCATTCTCCATTATGTCACTGGTGAAAACTCCAGTAGGCCTGATGATTGGATTTACGCTGTTTGTAATGTTTCTGATGCCAAAATTAGCAGAAAATATGGGTGAGTGTGCTCTATTTTTTTCACCAAAATGAAGTTGGCTACACATGCAATAGGGTGGTAAATCCACAATGCAGTTCCAATTATCCATCCATAATGCTAGAGTTTTGTGCTTTGCGATTAATATGTGGTTCACTAGGGATTAGTATCCGATGGTATCTATGCGATTTTATCCATTTTACCTATCAATCTCTGATTTTCTTGATTGAATTGGATGGCTTTACAAACATTTTTCTTTTCTTCTTTTCTAAGTTGATAAGCGATGACCTTAAGGTGTTTTAGAGTACTATTCCGCGTTACATGAGATACAGTTAAACTTGAATTGAGTGCAGTAGTATGTGACAAGGTGAAAGAAACACAAGAACAAAAACACGGATAGGAAGGTACTCGAGGCCGATTGACAGGAGAGGGAAAAAAGCTTACAATGTTGTTTGCATTACTATAATGACCTTACTGATCCTTTCTAGCTGTCAAAAAGTTCCTTACAAATTTTATTCCTGGATCTTGTTCCCCTTGGATGAATTAAATATTAATCCAACCCTTTACAATCCATAAGGTGTGGATGACTTATTTTCATCCACGTCTTTTTCTCCGATTTTCATCCATGCTCAATTAATCCTATTTGATCTGTCAAAATCCGTCATCCTCTTTGCACCCATTGTTTGCAGATCAAGTGTTACATTGATGCTATAAGAGGTAGACTCTGTTGGTAAACCTATATTCTCTTCTGTACAGCATAGAGTTAAGTGATCATGAGACGAAACTCTATTGCTTGCATTTCCTGAAGTTACTTTAACTTTTTGGTTCTTGATTTATTGCCATTCCGCTGCTAGATCAAACAGACATTACATAAGATTTATCGCGCTAATGTGCTGATCTTTTTTACGTGGCAGATCCTGAAGAAATAAGACGAACACAAGAGGAAATGAGAAACCAAGGAGTTCCAACTCTTTCAAGCTTATTGCCTCGGGCTCAAAGAGCAGCAACTAGAGAGTCGAGACAGGATTAAGAACTCTGAAAATCCTCTGCTAGAAAGGGATATTCTTCGTTTCCATTCTATGGAAATGCTGAAAACTTAGTTTCAACAATCCATCTCAAACTTTCTGAACTTTCTGAGTACGTACCATCATTAGTTCCTTTTATCACATGCAAAGATCCTACATTTCCTTTTTGGTTAAAGTTGTAGGCCTCTGTTATCAGGTTTAAGCGTCGATTATCCTAAAAAAAATTTAATATTTTATTGCATGTAATCCAATGCCAATATTATTGTTATCTCAACGTAAAATTTCGCACAACTAATAGAGTACCTGGTTTGCCACATAAATTCAGTATTGTTAATTTTTTTTCTAAAATTAATCTCGAAACAAATTATATGGACCGTTGTTGGGTTTTCTAAAAATGGGAGCCACAAGAAGATTAAAAGTATTGATTGAAAATATTTCTCTTTTTTAATTAAACATAGAGGGTATTAAATAGCCAACTTGAGAACGTAATCTGCCGAAAAATCTGCGTAACAAGAATTCAAAAAAAGCTAAAATATCTCAATCAGCCAAAAAATCTATATAGAAATTTAAATTCAAAAAGTAGATTCATCAGCATGCTAAAAAAGCGCAACAGTAACTGAAGCAAATGTTCAACATTCCTCCTTTGCTTCAGTTGCTGAAATCTAAAAAAATCATCCACATCAATTACTGCTTCTGTTGTTTGTGCGTGCGGAATGTGTTGAGTGTCTTTGAACTTGCACATTTTTTAACATGGCCTGTTGTTTGCAATATCCACATATTGCATGAGGTCTCCACCTGCAAATTTTTTCAAAGTGTATTTTTTTTTTGCAGTATTTGTAAAGAGAATATTTGACCTTTTCTTTTACGTTTTGTGCATAAAAAGCACGTTCAATAACTATATCTTGTCTAAATGTTCTTCTTAATTTGTCTTGTGCTTGAAGAGTACTTATTAATTCTGCAACATAGATGGTAGGGAGATTTTTAGACTCTTTTAAAAGAAAAAATTCCGGACTTGAATCTCTCTAGAATCGTCACTAGAATTTTTTCTACTATCCTGTCATCTTCGAAATCCTCGCCAAGCAACTTGATTCTATTAACAATAGAAGAAATCGCGTCAGAATACCTAGGGATAGTCTCGTCTTCTTGCATCCTAAGAAATTTAAAATTCCTTTTCAAATTCAGAATCTGCATTTATGTAATTTGACTCGATCACTTCCTTGGTATTCCCTTTTGAGCTTTTCCCAAACTTTTTTTTGTTGTCTCACATGCAATGATTTTAGAAAATTAAATCTTTAATTGATTTGAATTACAATTTTCGTTTTGTATTTTTTGGTTCTCTTTTGAACGGGATTTAATTTGGGAAAGGGTAGGATTTAGAGGGAGTGATTGTAATCTATCTTCCATTATAACTTACCATAGATCATAGGTTTTAACATATAATTTCATTTTCACCGACCAAATCTGATAATTTTCATGAGTGAAAAATGATGGAGCACCAAAGAGAGACTGTTTCTTGGTATGATTGAAAAACAAATTTAAAAATGGAAATTGGTTAAAAATAATTTGAAACGGCTGTTTGGAAGAGCTCACAAATACCGTAAGATCAATGAGGCTCTGATACCACCATTGACTTTTTTAAAAATTGGAGCCGCAAGAAGATTAAAATTATTAGTTGAAAATGTCTCTCCCTTTTATTAAACATAGAGGCTTTAAATAGCCAACTTGGTAACATAATCTGCAGAAAAATCTGCATAACAAGAATTCAAAAAAGTTAAAATATCTCAGCAAACCAAAAAATAACAGAAATTTAAATTCAAAAAGTAAAATCATCTAAAACTAAGCAACTTATTAGGCTAAAATAAATACAGTAGTAACTGTAGTAAATATTCAACAACCATACGTAATTTAAGATAATAATTCTTATTATTTCCACAACATATTCCGGAAGAGGAAATGTTTACAATGAATGTGATTAGGGGTGGCGAAATAGGTAAAACAAAACAAGTAACCACCCATATTATCCGCTAAAATATGGGTTGGATAATGAACATTTTAAAAACGGATCAAATACAGATATTACACATATTATCCACATTTTAAATGGGTAACCACCAGTTATCCATAGGTAATAAAGTCAAAACCTCCCCCAAAAGTATTTTCGCCCCCTTTTACCCCAAAAGCACACAACAGGATCAAATGTATAATTCATTAGGCACATTGTTCTGTTGAATTGATTATAATAAAATGTGTGAATCATGTCAAAAGATAAATGGATAATGTTATTGACCAGCGTAATTAATATCTCGTAGTGAATAACTTTTGTTAAGAGTGTTTAGCGCGAAGATATAATTATCTTTTTAACTGAACTTTTGATTTATTAATATCACCAACCATTAGTAGTTGGTGGAGATGCAATATTAGCTACGATTTCGAATGAATTAGTATTTGTATTAGAAAATCCATTAAAACATCTAATTATTTAATTGCGAACTCAATAATTAAAACAAGCTACTATTAAGCACGTTCAGAACCCATAAGTTTCAAATTATGACTCCATCCCTGTCAATAATCCTAAGGTTTGTCTAAGGTCGTGTTGTTTTATCTCTTTCAAACTCGCTCGTCTTTTATTTTTATTTTACACCAAATTATTAGTGTGTCCTTGAGCCCAGGGTCTTCAAAAACAGTCTTTCTACCTTCAAGAGGTGAGGGTAAGGTATGCCCATATATTATATCCTTCACATACCTCGCTCGTGTGATTATACAAAGTATGTTGTTATTGTTGTTTGTTGTACCAAATTATTAGTGCAATATTTAAGAAGAAAAAAGAGCAATTAATTGTACTCTTTTTAGATAGTATTTTTCCGTTAATGCGGGGGTTCAACAGTAGAGTGGTACAGGAATGAATTTTGTACATGTAGTTGATGGCTGTCAATTGTATCTTCCTCCATTTTGCTTGATGATCAACTGGGTCACTGAACAGTTAAGGCTAATGTGAGGTCATGAACGGATAATACGGTTAATTATCCGCCGGTTAATCCGTTTTTTTTCCGTATTAAATATATCGTTCGGGTCGAATATTTTACCCGTTTTTTGTATTACCCATTTTTATCTGACCCGTCTATTTGCCACCCCTAAATGTGATAGAGATAAGATCGAGAATCGAAGAAAGTAAAGAATTAGAGATAAGCATTTTTATTTGGTGTTAAAGAGCAACTCCGATGAGGAATATCTATAAAGAAAAAAATGGAGTACTAACAGATTGTGAGATAGAAGTGAATCTAATACCAAATGAATCTTACGTCCTGCCACTTACGTCTTCACTATTACGTCATCTTTGCAACGACTATATAAGCGGCTTATGTTAATGCAATGTACGGTTTATTACACTGTAAACACTAATTAGGTACATTTTTTTTAAAAATATTATCAAGTCACTGAAATGATAATTACATGTAACCATCTATTAAAGTACACTAATAGGGTAAAAGTATTTTAATTTCAATTGGCAGTTATATATACTGTATAACATTAAAATTCAAATGAGTTTAAGATTTATTGTATTAGGACAATGTATATTTTTTTTAACGTATAAGTATAACAATTATTTACACAATTACTACTATAATTTAAACCTTCGTACTTAATTTAATTATTAGGATAATTCTCATCATCTTCATTATGGATCACTCATTTTCTTCAGTCCAAGCCATTTGGATAATATGGCTGATTATTCTCAGAACTTGATTCCGCGTCCAATTTAAGCAAAGAATCATATATGACTAGCTTTGATATAATTACCTCTTACAAAAACTGCTATAAATACTCTAATAATATGGACCGAAGGAAATCCAAGAAAAAGTAAAAAGAAAACAAAAACAAAAAAGCAAAAAATGAACGAGGACTTACCATTCATGTCTACTACAGTAGCACCCATCACTTGCGTAGCTAAAAGTAGCACACGATTGAACTCATGTAGTTCATCCTTAAATAGGAAAGATGATGATGATGACAGTGCTTCTGAATTTCCAAGAATGATTCGTAACTCTAATCAGTTACGTGCTAATTCAGTTCATAATCCTCGTCGTCCTGTTGTAGATTATTCTGAAAGTGAAGATGAAGGACAGGCTCAGTGGTTTAACCATAACAAGCCACCTCGTTCCACGAATGATATTTCATCACTTTTAAGAATGATGCTCAACCTCAGACAAGGTGCTGGTGCTGGTGCTGGTTCTTATGCTGGTCGTACTTCCCAACTGATTATTAACCAGAATCGTCGTCCTGTTGTGGATTATTCAGATACTGATGACGAAGTGATATCAGCTCACTACAGGCAGATTAAACACTTTAGCCATCCACATGCCTTGAACAAGTACGACGTTGAACGAGACGATGAAATTAAGTGCAAAGTCTGCGGGCTGCAACTTGTTGGCTCAGCTTATGGTTGTCAACCTTGTCAATTTTACCTACACGTTTCGTGCTTCGATCTGCCCCAAAAGATTAAGCATGATTCTCATCCTGCTCATCCTTTGACCCTTCGATATCCTTCATACTACAAGAACTGTGGAAAAAGTTGTGATGCTTGTTGTGAGGATATACGACGAAGTTTTCTATACTGTTGTGATCCTTGCAATTTTGATCTTCATGTTACTTGTGCTACCTTATATAGCATTGCGAAGAGAGCTGATTCACCAAAGGATACTCTTCGACTTTATTACTCGTTTCCTCTCAATGACAACAATCATATGCATTGGATTGCACGATGCAATGTTTGTAACAAGAAGGTGTCTAAGGAAGGTTGGTTGTATTACAGTAGGGATACTGGCTATATTGCACATATCAAGTGTGCTAAAGGTGCTAAAGTTGGGGTTTCTTGGATTAAAGAGAGACTTAATATGCTTAAAGTTAAGTAGAAGTATGTGAGAGGATTGATATATATATATATATATATATATATATATATATATATATATATATATATATATATATATATATATATATATATATATATATATATGGCTGACCAAGTGCTTGAAAATATATATAGGGTTATGCATGCATGTTGTTAAAATAAGGTTTTCTTGCACTGGCAGCCTATGAAATAAGCCCAGGATTGTGCTCTATCTAGTAGAATTGGTGGCCTGTGATGAGGCATAGGTTGTCTACAATAGCCACCATATGTATATATCTGATGCAATAACGTATAGTATAACAAAAAGAAAAAACGAAAAAAAAAAAAAAAGGAATGTCGACGATCTTAACTCGTCAGCTATGATTAATAAATAAGCTGTGTGTTTATTAGACAAGTTTATTTTCTGTTTTTTGCAAATTTTTTTAATTCTCTCAAAAGGGAGTACGAAATTACCTATCTTTGTTCTGTTAGTAATTAACAAAGATTATTATTCTATGTGCACTGGAAATTTACACTTTTAGAAGGCACATAAGATGGTCGAGGTGCTCAATATCCGAAAGAGTGATTTTAGAAATAATTTTGGGTTTCGGTCCGAGCTTACATAAAGAGAAAGAGAAAAAAAAAGGAAAAGAAAAATAACTTTAAACTATTTTATTCACTAATCAAAATTACACAGGACTCTATACGTTAAAATACTATTAACAGATTAAAGAACCTCTTTTGGTATATATATATATATATATATATATATATATATATATGTATGTGTGTGTGTGTGTTTTGGCAAGTCAATTACTCAAATGGTCAATCAACTATCCCAAATTACCTCCTAAAGTCAATTTTCTTTCGTTTGTAACAACAAAGACACTGAATTATGCCTATTGCACTCATAAGGTCACTCATCTAGATTTTTCAAAATTTGGATTGTCAAATACCTAATTTACCTTCTAAATTATAAACGATGATCTTCTTTTTATTTTTAAAAACCTTTTTAGTATTAACAACAAAAATTCAATAAATTTATTTAAACAATTCAGAATGAAAGAAAATAAAAGTTGTAAAATATATATTCCATGTACAGAATATAAAATATTTATTTAAATAAAGGTATTTTTATAATATATGTTATATATTCTTGAAAATTATGCTTAATTATATTATTATGTTTCTACCAACTTTCCGACAACACAAAGTTATGTCACCGGAAAGCGGGGGGATTATCCGTATAGGGTAAAATATGTTATGTTAAGTCGTGCATGGAATATATATAATATAATTGAGCATAATTTTTAAGAATATATAATCAATGTTATAAAAATACCTTTAATTAAATAATTATTTTTATATTACCTGCATGGAATATATATTTTACAACCTTTATTTTCTTTCATTCTAAATTATGTAAATAAATTTTTAAATTTTTTTTGTTAATACTAAAATTATTTGCTAGCAAATTATTCTTATTAACTTTTTTACTATGCTCATTATTTTGGTATTCAAGCATTATATATGCTTAAATACTTTTTATTTTTTAATTTATAAATAATTTTTATTTATTCTATAGGTAAGTTAATAATGTAAATTAAAAAGGAAAAAAATCATAATATTAAAAAGTTTTTAAAAAAATAAAAGAACATAAATGTTTAATATTTAGAGGGTAAAATAGGTTTTGACAATCAAAATTTGGAAAATCTAGTTGAGGGACCTTCCGAGTGCAATATGTATAGTTCAATGACTTTGTTGTGAAAGAAAAATGACTTTATAAGATAATTAAATAGTTGAGTGACCATTTGCCTAATGGACTCAAGTTTTGACCGAAAGAACAAAAAGTTCTAGATTAAATGTGGGACGATTTAATAGTACTTCTTTCATTCCTTTTCAATCAAAGAAGACTTAAGAGAGAGGGGAGCAACGTGAAGTTGTCTCAAAGGTTGAGAAAATGATTTAAAAGGAGTGATGTGAGTCTGTACCAGAATGGTGAAATTAGTGGCACACTCAACATTTATTGAAGTAGTGTTGATTTATTATCATATTTTAACTTATAAGCGGTCTGACTTTGAAATAATAATAATTTCTTAGTTTTACCTTCAGTCATAAATTATTATTTACTTTATACTACCATTTTTAGGCGGGATAGGAATAATGTACATATACGTTATTTTTTAAATATTATTTAAGCTATATAAAATAATTTTTTTACGCGAAACGCA
>NC_031994.1:76901002-76903214 GCF_001879085.1 Nicotiana attenuata
GTTCAATATTTCTCTACCCAAGACTGGAGTCGCTATCTCACGAACCACTAAAGAGTGCTACAAACAAGTCTGAATAGAAAATACATAATGTCTTGTCTCGGTACAATGAAAACAAACAGAAAATATGGAAAGGGACTTTGGCCTGCGAACGCCAGCTAGGCTACCTCGTGAGTCCCTGGACTGAAGTCAGCTCCCGCTCAGTATACTACTGTTGTGGTCCAAAAGCTGCTCCGGTACCGTGATCTGTGCAAAAAGCATAGAAGTGTAGCATCAGCACAACCGACCCCATGTGCTGGTAAGTGTTTGGTCTAACCTTAGCTTGAGGGAATAAGAGTTGAGTCTTATTTGCTACTTGCTAATTGTCGAGTACGATATATAGGCATGGTGACGAGTATCTATACATTGGTGTCTAGCATAATCGTGAGTCCTATATTGTGATTTTCATGACTTCGTTGTATTATTCATGCCTTGGCGAGTATTTCTATTTGTTGTGCAAAGTTGTGGAAGGAATCGTGTCTTATGAATATTGAGGTGCGTTGGCTCCAGTCGTAGAACTAATTGTGAAAGTATAAGTGATAATTGAACCTCTAGAGCATTGGCTCGAGTTGTGAAGAGAATTGTGAAGTAAAAGTGAGAAAGATAAGAGATCATTATGTTGCCCCCCTTGGCGGGCTATTGTTGAGTTGTGGTTCCCTTGTACTGTGTTCTTAATTGATATTACGGACGCTTAGGTTAATGCTTCCTTGCGTTGAGTGATGACTATAGTTATAGCTGAGGTAGATAAGTGTTGTCATAGGTTGGTTATAGCTGAGGTAGTTAAGTGTTGAAATAGGTTGGTTATAGCTGAGGTAGTTAGGTGTAGTAACAAGTTTGATTATAGTTGTGGTAGATAGGTGTCGTAACTGGATTGATTATAGTTGTGGCAGTTAGATGTTGGGACCAGTGCGGTTATAGATGTTTTCCCCTTGCCAGGACATTTGATTTATTTGTGTTAAGTAGAAATTGAATGAGTTTGGTTATAGCTGGATCTCCCTTGCCGAGATATTATGAAATGGGATCGTGTGGCACGCCGACCACGAGATATTATGAAATGGGATCGTGTGGCACGCCGACCACGAGATATTATGAAATGGGATCGTGTGGCACGCCGACCACGAGATATTGTGAAATGGGATCGTCTGGCACGCCGACCACGAGTTATTGTGAAATGGGAACGTGTGGCACGCCGACCACGTGATATTATTGTAATGAGAGCGTGTGGTACGCCTACCACGTGATGTAAGGAAATGGGATGGGGTTGCACGCCTACAATGAGAGAAAATTGAAATAAGTGAAAGTGGTTTGTTTCCCTTTATTATGCGTTAGAAGAAATCAGATGTAGTTTCTCTTGTTATTCCTGATATTTCGTTTGTCTGCTTCCCCGTAAGCATGTTCCCCCTCTCAGCTTTAATTGCTTACTTTCCGCTATCATTTTGTTGTACTTGTATATATATATCTGCACAGGTTTATCGGGTAGTCTGGTCCTAGCCTCGTCACTACTTCGCCGAGGTTAGGCTAGGCACTTACCAGCACATGGGGTCGGTTGTGCTGATGCTACACTCTGTGCATCTTTTTGCACAGATCTCTAAGCCGGAGCAGTTTTGGACAGCAGTAGTTGATTGGGAGCTGAATTCAGTCCAGAGATTTCGAGGTAGCCTTGCTGACGTCCGCATGGCCCGGAGTCTCTTCTATCTTTGTCAATCGTTTGTTATCCTTGTACCGGAACAAACAGTATTGTGTTTTATTCAGACCTTGTGTTTAGCATTCTATAGATGTTCGTGAGTTAGTGACTCCAGTCTTGGATAGAGGTTGTAATTGAATTTCTGCACTTGTTTTCAGTTTATTTATATTTAAAACTTCCGCTTTTATATTAAATGTCTCATTGCCTTAATATTGTCGATGTTTGCCTAAAAGGTTAATAATTAATTGGCTTGCCTAGCTCCTTATAGTAGGCGCCATCACGACTCCCGACGGTGGAAAATCCGGGTCGTGACAATATTGATCCTGGTAAGACATTGATTGAGGGAATATTGATCCCAACTAAATATATATCTTAGTAGATTTGTCCTGAAGAGACATTTAATCTGATTGGATTTGAATCCAAATTGGAGTATATGAATATACTTCCAAATAGAGAGGGACACATGTCCGAAATAATATTTGAGATTTACGG
>NC_031994.1:76903314-76907532 GCF_001879085.1 Nicotiana attenuata
AAAGCCAAGCCCTTCCCTGGGAGCACAGCATTTTATTACAATCCCACTTAGATGATCTTCGAGAGACGCACCATATTCCGGACCACGTGGAAATGGTTCCGGCCGGGACGGACTATGCCAATGTGCACCGGCCTGGGTACTGCACCTTCTATGAGTACCCGTTCTTGATCGGTTACAATCTTCCAATCTACCCTCTGATGGAGGAGCTTTGCCATTTTTACAATGTGTGTCCAGCTCAGCTCACTCCTTACACCTTGAAGGTGTGCCGTATTATGACCACTTATGCGGCTAGGTTTGAGTGCAGCGTCTCGGTCCACCACCTCTTACAGTTATTCAGCCCTGGTTACGTGAGGGGTACCATGCTGCAGTTAAAAAGTCGTGGCACAAGGGGCTTGGTTGTTAAAGCCGATGACAAGACCAACCGCCGCTTTTGGCGTAAATATTTCTACATCAGGACGGAGCACCTGGTGTCGAATCCCGAAGGGTTCCTGGAAAGATGGAATCCAGAACGTAAGTATTTCTACTTGTAGAATTCAGGACTGCTTGCGCTTTTGACCATACGACCATTGTGATTTCTTTGCTTTCCCCCCCTTTTTATTCGCAGCGAGGGCATCTCCACCCCAGTTCATTGAAAATATTAAATCGTGGGTGGAGAGAATGATTCCGTATGCGGAGGAATGCTCGCACCTGGGCTGCGTTTCGTGAACGATACAGCCCGCCAGGTAACTCTTTGGCTACGGTTTGGAGGGTTTTCCTACGTTTTTGTTACCTGACTTATTCGTGTTGTCAGGTCGGGGCGCCCCTAAGAAGAAGAAGAAGAGCGTCGTTACCTCGCCTGGGGCGGGGACTGACTCTGAAGACGGATACATACCCTGTGGCTCGCCCAGTGATGGCGTTCCGGAGGTTCCTCAACCGCTGCCCGTGGCGGTGTCCACGAGTGAAGCGACTCCTTCAATGCCATCCCCGTGGGCTGTGGAGGAGACTTCTGAGGGCGAGGAGCCGCCGGAAAGGAAAAGACACCGGTTGATAACTGGCAAGGGGATAGCCACAGAAGACGAGGGGGCGAGCGAGCCTCGTCGGGAGTCAAGGTCAGTTTTTATGGCAGATGCCATCCGTTCTGGGAGGTCGGCTCCCCAAGGGGGGGCGGTTCTCGATGCCAGCCCAACACGCATTCCGGAGAGCGGCTCGTCGGCTGCCGTTGGAGAAGCGGGCGATGATACCGAGAGGGTGGGCCCTGAGGCCGCCCAGGCGGATGCAGATGCGTTAACGCGGGGTCTGGCCCGTGTGGGGATGACGGCAGGTAGATCCAACCACCGAATTCTGATCCCAGGAGGGTATAACCTGTTGCAACACAGCGAGCAGGCCGCAGTGGATATGACCCTGCTATGTGCGGCCGCTGAGCGTGAAATGTTAAAAGGGGTTAGCGACGGGGAACTATCCCGGAGGGTTGCCGGCGCGGCCTTGCAGGTATTTTTCGATTTTCTTCATGTACCGTAAAGTAAATTTTGATGCATACTGACTTGCCTTTCCTCCTTTTCCTCTTCTTTAGACTCTCATCTTGGAGGTAGAGAGGGGGCGGCGAGGGCAAAGGAAGGCAGCCACCTTTAACAAGGTGGTAAAGAAATATCGGCGGTGCCGCGTCAAGCATCAGGCGCTGGCGGACCTACTCAAGCAGGACCCGAAATTTCGGGTTTTCCGTGAGGGTTTGGAGCAGTCGGAGGCCCAGCTGAAACGAAGGGTGGCCGAGCTGGAGCAGATCGACGAGCAGCTGATGACCGCTCTGGCTCGGAACATTGAGCTGGAGACACTTCTCCAGTCTAAGGAAGAAGAGTTGGAGGTTGGCCGTGGGGTAGCGGCGGAAGCTGCTGATTTGCGGATCAAGGTTGCCGCTTTGACCACCGAACTCGATGCCAAGGCGGCTGAGATTGAAGTCCTTAAGCGGACTGCTGCACCAAGGCCTGATGAGGATGCGCATCGTGAGGCGCATGATATGTGGGTGTACGCCGAGGCCAGATTGGTCGTATTCGAGGAGTTCTTAGCTGCGGGTCGAGCTACTGAGGCGGAGGTTCAGGAGCAACTGCGCATAGCCCGTGTCGCCCGTGAAACTTGTGGGTATAGTTCTGATTCCCCAGATCGGGCGGGCTATAACTCCAAAGACGTCAACCGTCTAGAATCCGGCTCTTGGATCTCTGCGGCCTATCAGGTCGAGGAAGGAGGTGGACGAGATGGCGGTCCGACGGGGGGTGGTGAACAGAATGGCGAAGCCCCTTAGGACTTGTATTCATTTTGTTTTTTTGTATTTTGAGACGTAAATGGGTCCTTTTGAACATGTATTTTTGGATGATAATGGAAGTTATACTTTTGCTGTTATTCTTTTCTTTTTGTACCTTTTATTTTCGGCCTTAATATTGTTGATGGCCTTAGCCGTGTGCGTAACCTCGATTGTCGTCGAGTTACTTGTCGTCATAGTCGAGCTAGGTCGATTTATCGGCGTCGATGGCCTTAGCCATAATATCGTTGATGACCTTAGCCATGTTCGTAACTTCGACTGTTGTCGAGTTACTTGTCGTCATAGTCGAGCTGGGTCGACTTATCGACGTCGATGGCCTTGGCCATAATATCGTTGATGGCCTTAGCCATGTACGTAACTTCGACTGTTGTCGAGTTACTTGCCGTTGTAGTCAAGCTGGGTCGACTTATCGGCGTCGATGGCCTTAGCCATAATATCGTTGATGGCCTTAGCCATGTACGTAACTTCGACTATTGTCGAGTTACTTGCCGTTGTAGTCGAGCTGGGTCGACTTATCGGCGTCGATGGCCTTAGCCATAATATCGTTGATGGCCTTAGCCATATACGTAACATCGACTGTTGTCGAGTTACTTGACGTTGTAGTCGAGCTGGGTCGACTTATCGCCATCGATGGCCTTAGCCATAATATCGTTGATGGCCTTAGCCATGTACGTAACTTCGACTGTTGTCGAGTTACTTGCCGTCGTAGTCGAGCTGGGTCGACTTATCGACGTCGAGGGCCTTAGCCATAATGTTGTTGGAGATGGCCGTAGCCTTTTACACATTGAGATGGCCATAGCCGTTTATACATTGGAGATGGCCGTAGCCGTTCATACATTGGAGATGGCCGTGGCCGTTCATACATTGGAGATGGCCGTAGCCTTTCATACATTGGAGATCACACTAGTCCAGTCCCTTTGTCATGCCAGTCGGGAGGACGTATGGAGTGGCTGGTATGATAAACTTGTTTCTCAAGTATCTCCAGGTGTCCCCTCTGTCGCCTCGTTAAAAACCTCCCCGAGAAAACCCAAATGGGACAAAACCCGGGTAAGGGAAAAAGAGTGCGACTCGGGAGATGCCTTTCAGAAATGGAAATACTTGAGGTGGGCGACGTTCCAATTGTTTTGGAGCGTTTTTCCTTCCATCGTTTCTAATTGAAATGCTCCTTTACTTGCTGCCGCTGTGATTTTGTAGGGTCCGTCCCAGTTGGTGCCCAGTTTTCCTTCGCTTGGGTCTTTTGATGCCAATGTTTTGGCTTTGAGGACGTAGTTCCCCACTTTGAGTGGTCTTATTTTGGCTCTCTTGTTGTAGTATCTCTCGACTTGTTGTTTCTGAGCCACCATTCTTATGTGGGCCATTTCTCTTCTTTCCTCGGCCTCATCGAGGTCTTGAAGTCTGTTTATGTTGTTCTCTGCTCCGCTGGCATGTGAATACCTTAAGCTTGGTTCGCCGACTTCGACTGGTATGACCGCGTCGGTTCCGTAGACCAGTGAGTACGGTGTTTCTCCTGTGGAGGATTTGGGCGTGGTTCGGTGTGCCCATAACACTTCCGGTAGTAGCTCGGGCCATAGCCCTTTGGCTTCCTCGAGTTTCTTCTTCAGTATGTTCAGTATTGTTTTATTGGAAGACTCTGCTTGGCCGTTGGCGGCGGGGTGATATGGCATGGAGAGTATCCGCTTGATACGCCATTTGTCGAAGAATTCTGTTGTCTTTGGCCGATGAATTGTCGTCCGTTGTCGCAGCTGATTTCCTTGGGAATGCCGAAATGGCAGATGATATTCTTCCATATGAAGGCGATGACTTCTTGTTCGCGTATTTGGGCGTACGCTCCTGCTTCCACCCACTTGGAAAAACTGTCAGTTAAAAACTAATAGAAATCGTACCTTTCCTCATCCTGCTGGTAGGGGACCGACTATGTCCATTCCCCA
>NC_031994.1:76913642-76931025 GCF_001879085.1 Nicotiana attenuata
CTCGAACGTTGATATTGCCTTAGCCAATAGCTGAGAGTACCATGTTAAAGCCCCTCCTGTCAACGTCTCGCCAAACTTCTTCAACAGTACCGACGGTACCTGTTCTTTTGATAGGTCGTTGCCCTTCACAGCGGTGACGTAGTGGATCAGATGATCCTCGGGATCAGTGGTTCCGTCATATACCCTTAAGTAGGGTGGCATCTTGAAGGTTTTTGGGGTGGAGTGAGGGGCAGCTTCTTCAGTGTATGGTTGTTCAACGAACCTTCCCACGTCGCGTTTTGGTAGCAACTTGGGAGCACCGGGGATCTTGTCGACCCTTTCCTGATGTTCCTTCATCTGATCGCGGAGCGCCTTGTTTTCATTTTCCATTTCTTCCATCTTCTTTAGGATGGCTGTTAGCGTGCCATCGTTGGTCTGTGTCTCGACGGGTTCGTTATTTGCTAGTGCAACTTCCGGTTCGCCCACGGCAGCAGTGGTATCTACCGTCGGTGTACACCTGATATTACTTTGTGGTGACCTCTTAACCAAGCCACTCAGAGTGCTTGTTAGCCATCTTTCCAGTAGCTTCTTGACCGTTGAGGGTGCTTCAGTGTCCGCAGATGTGGAAGCTCCTTTTTCGTGCAAGATCGTCAGATCTTCGGATGGGGAAGGTGAGATCTCCGCACCCGATGTGATGCTAGGGGTTGCATTCAGGATGCCATCGTCACTGGCCTCGTTGAGAGGGCCAAGGAGATTGGTAGTGACACCCAATATAGCTTTCGATCTTGTGTTATTCTCAGCCATCTTTTGTGTTTGTGTGGTGTAGAGAATGGTAGTTGGTTGTTCTCTAGGTGGATACTATGATTTTGATTCTCGAAATCCCCACAGACGGCGCCAAATTGTTTGGCTCAAAAGTTAACAATATACTTTGTAAGCTAGAAAATAATCAAAAGTAAGAAAAGGGTAAATCGTAATCAAATATAATAGACCTAGAGATGTAAAGATGATGTTATTATTGTAGATCTAGTATTGCAAAGTGATAATATGAACTCAAGAGAATATGTTCGTTTGAGGCAGAGATAGAGAGAGAAAGTCAGAAAATGAGAGAGTTGTATTATTCCAGAATCCTCCCCTTTACAATGTGAAGGTCTCCCTTATATAATAAGAGACCTTCCTCGAAATAATCAAAAAGTTACAAAAATAGGTAACGTCTCCCTAGTGAAGACACTGAGTCCTAAACGATGTCGCTTTTGTTCCCACGTCCGAGTCGTACCCGCTACGTTAGTCGGCGTACACTCACTAGGCGTACCCACTGGCGTAGAGACGCTGACGATCAAATTTGACCCTATACACTATTATCTGTTGTGGCATATGTAATGTGTATCCCATAATCAAGTTAATACTTCAAGCCTAGCCATCAAAGGTCCGGTACTCCGTCAAGTCTTGAAGTAGGGGGCATTTGTAGGCATATAAATTTTACTTAAATTAAATTCATAAAATAATTTGGACTATATTTTAAATTCAAGATATATTGGTCCAAGTAAATATTATGGGCTAATATATAAATGAACTAATTATATAGGTCCAACATATATGGATTAAATAAATAAGTCTTGATCCATTGGGCTAGCCCATTTAATTGGGCTAAAGTGATGAGCCCACTTTACTAAGCCCAAGATGTCATCTTCCTAGAGGCCCAATTTGGTGCCACGTGTCAAATGACGTGGCGCGCCAAGTCTAACGGAAGAGCCAATAGGATCATGCCACATGTCAAAATGACAAGGCATGCCAAGTCACACTAAAAGGCCAATGAAATTGCGCCACGTGTACAAGTGACATGTTCTGGCCAATCAAATGCGTCCATGTCATACTTCAATTTGATTGGTCGGAAAGAGTTTGTTCTTATCACAACTCTTCCCTTCCACAACTATAAATAGGGGTTTTCATAACTCAGAAAAGACACCAGAAGTTATAACAAGAAGCAAGAGAGAGCTCGTGGATCAAACACCGCAAATTCCTCCACGAACTTCAAGCAATCAAGTTTCAAGCTTCAAGCAATCAAGTTCAAGTTCAAGAAATAAAGTTCAAGATCAAGAACGAAGAACGAATCAAGATCAAGTTCAAGCAATCAAGCTCAAGCTCAAGCTCAAGAACAAGATCATCGTTCGTGGAAACAAATATAGGTTCAAGATCAAGCTCCAATGCCCTTGAATTTATTTACTACTGAAAAGTAGAATCAGAGGAATCATAGAGATTGTACACTCAAATATTCGAAATAAAATACTACGATTGTTGCGATATTTTCGGTCTGGATTTTATTTTCTTGACGCAAATTTATTGTCTACAATATAAATTTTATATGTTATATACAAAAATTATACTCCCCCGTTTCAATTTAGATGAGGTTGTTTGACTCGGCACGGAGTTTAAGCAAAAAAAAGAAACTTTTGAAACTTGTGGTCTTAAAAGTTTGAGGGGTAAAAGTTTTATGGGGCTGCCATGATATTTTTGTAGTTATAAAAACTTCTCATTAAGGGTAAAATGGGTAAAATGAAGAGTTTAAAATTGAATTATTTCCAAATTTAGAAATGTATCATTTATTTTGGAACAGACTAAAAAGGAAAGTATCTCGTCTAATTTGAAACGTAGGGAGCACAAATTTTATACATTTTTTCGACTACCAAATATAAATAGTTTCTAGTGCAGGCTAAAAGTGATAATACCTGGAAAAAAAAAAAGTTAAAAGAATATTTGAAGGATTGAATAGTAGATCTACCACGTCTTGAAATTAAGAAAAGAATTATTGAAGTTGAGTTGAAAACGGATATTTATTTGGAATCTTACAAGTATAATAGCCATCTGCTATACCCTTGACTTATCTTATCCTTTCTCCTATTGACTTCTGTCCCACATTTTGGAAAATAATTAAAAAGTGGAAAAATTAAATTGCATAGCGTAAAAGAAGTCAGAGCTCGTGCTTGGAATTAATCCACAAGAATGGTCTCCTTTCAATAAATTGAACACCTACTAGAAAAGGAAAAAAAAAAAAAAAGATATTTCATCTTATCTTTCTGTTAATGTTCATTTCAAATATCCGATATTTGAAAAGAAATAGCACAACCATTATGGACTGACTACTGAGCCTAAACTAAATGAAAGAATACTTATATATAGCATTGTGTAGTAGATCATCACTACAACTTTTATCACTTCTTAGAAAAATTAAAGAGTGCATAATTTGAGTTATTTCAAAGTATATCTTTTTTTCTATACCGATTTGCATGAAAGCGTACTCCCTCAAGAAAAGATATATGTTTAATATTTTCTTCACATGTACCAACTACCAACTATATTATTTATTAGTAGGGAAATTAGCACTTTTAGTCCTCAGGCACCGACAAATTTTGATTTTGATTCTTTTGATACGTGGCTAAGCACATTTAACCTTCAATTAATTGAAATGTGCACTTTTAATCCTTTTGCTTGTGAATCTTCGAAACTTTTACAAGTTCATCAAACTATCCATGTGTTATATTAAATTTGTATTATTACTCCATATTTGGGGATAATATAGTTCTAAAAATAGTCTAAGTATAATATTTTTCATATATAAATAGACCAAAACATATATTTTAGTAATAAATTTGAAGGTTAAGTATACTTTATCATATTTTACAAGGACCAAAATTAAAAATTTATCAAAGATTGAGAAACCAAAAATACCATTATCCCTATTTAGTAAGTATATGATAAATGGTGGCATTAAGGGTGTGTTTGGTATAACGGAAAATGTTTTCCGCGGAAAATGTTTTCCAAGGAATTGTTTTCTTGGAAAACAAGTAGTAATCTTATTCATTTTCCGGTGTTTGGTACGCAAATTAAGGAAAATGACTTCTCAAGAGTATTCATAAATAATTTAGATATAATAAACATGAAGCCATAAACTTTCAAACCAACAACCTTCCGGACCCACAAATTTCATGAACTTTCGAACCGCTAAACTTTCAAAACAGCGGAATCTCGACCCCGTAAACTATTAATTTCTAAACCCGTAAATTTCCAAACACATAAACCTCCGAACTCATAATTTTGGAACTTGTAAAATTTTGATTTTTTTTTTGCGGCGGGGGGGGGGGGGGGTAGGGAGGGGGGTGGAGGGGNCGCTAAACTTTCGAACCGCGGAATTTCTAACCCGTAAACTTAATAATTTCTAAACCCGTAAACTTCCAAACACATAAACATCCGAACTCATAACTTTGGAACTTGTAAAATTTTTAACCTTTAAACCGATAAATAAAAAAACTAAAACTGAAAAACTATATAAAAAATATTTTTCGGGGGGGGGGGGGGTGTGGGGGACTAAAACTGAAAAATATATAAAAAAAAAATTTCCGGGAGGGGGGGGGGGGGAAGGGGCAGGGACCGGGGGGGGGGGTGCAGAAAAACGGAAAAACAGAAATTTGAATGCAATAAAAAAATATTATTTTTTGCAGGATGGGGGTGGGATAGTAGTGTGGGTGGTAACGGAAAAACTGAAATTTAAAAAAAAAAAAAAAACCTTTTTTGTGTTGGTGAGGGTGGGGAAGGTTGAGAAGGAGCTTTGGAAAATGTTTTCCCTTCTCTTGATAAGGAAAATGAATTGATAAGGAAAATATTTTCCAAAACATTTAAGCCAACCAAACATGAGAAAATTGGAAAATATTTTTTCCTTCACACCAAACAACCCTAAGATGTGAGGATTTTACTCACTTGAGAAAGAGGAACTTATTTTCAGTTAGAAAAAGATTCTTTTGGCTATTTATAATTTTAGCTAACAAATAGTACTACATAAAATAATGGAGAATCTGGCATCACACTTGCTCTAAAATCCTAATACGTCTTTACTACTGTCTCTATTAGAATATTTGTCGTTATCCACACTATTCAAATATCTTTCCTTATCAACATTATTATCTGAATTTCCCAAATCCTTTAT
Organism: Nicotiana attenuata; assembly: GCF_001879085.1. Taxonomy (NCBI): domain Eukaryota; kingdom Viridiplantae; phylum Streptophyta; class Magnoliopsida; order Solanales; family Solanaceae; genus Nicotiana; species Nicotiana attenuata. Next base: position 76,918,597 of record NC_031994.1, read on the forward strand.
TAAATTTCCACCGTTTTTTGTCATTTAACAATTTCACCTACGACTATTTATAGACCATCCAACGCAAACTCATCTTTGATTCATCTCTCTCTGTCACCATCAACAATGGCCAAAACCTCTCTTCTTTATTGTTTTGCTCTTTTCATTCTTATTCTTGGAAATCCATGTAAAGCAGAAGAAGAAGAAGAAATAAAAGTGTATGAGTTGAAAAAGGGTGATTTTTCTGTGAAGATCACAAACTATGGTGCAACAGTTCTTTCTGTCATACTCCCTGATAAAAATGGTATACTTCTCCCCCCAACTTCTCTGTTTCATTCTTATATTTATATGACTGTCAAGTTCATATCTTTTTGTTTATAACACTCATTTTTGTTATTTGTTTTTAAGGAAAATTGGATGATGTTGTTCTTGGGTACAATTCAATTGATGACTACAAGGTTAGTTTCTGTGATCCCTTTTGTATCCCATTAAGTTATATGGGTCATTTTTTATAATGTTTTTATGAGGCCAAATCTCCCAGAATATAGTAAAAGATCTGGAATTTTTGTATGTTTGATTCTTGATTAAGGTTATTTATTTAATGTATTTGTAGAACGACACCACATATTTTGGTGGCCTTATTGGGCGCGTGGCTAACAGAATTGGAGGAGCAAAATTTGAGTTGAATGGTGTGGAATACAAGTTACCAGCTAATGATCATGGAAACACACTCCATGGTAATTTTCAATTTTCATCCTTTTAATTTTAATGTTTTTTTCACTTGATTAACATTAACATATTCGTTTTAAATCAGGGGGAAGCAAAGGATTCAGTGATGTGATATGGACAGTGGAAGATTATCAAGAAGATAGTCATCTTACTCTTACCTACAACAGCTTTGATGGTGAACAAGGTATACATTAATTATCCCCTTTGTTGATATTAGGCTAAAATATTTAACCTTCAATTAATCAAAATTGTGCATATTTGTTCCCTATATATGAGAAATTTGTTCCTATTATTTAAGACTATTAGCATGTTTGGCCAAACTTCTAAAAAAACTTATTTTGAGAAGTGTTTTTCCTTACAAGTACTTTTTACTTTTGGTGAGAAGCAGTTTTTTTCCACCAAACATTTCAACTTTCAAAAAAAGCATTTTTTTTTTGGCCATGGAGAAGCTTGGCCAAATAGGCTATATATTGCCTTCAAAATAGTGCAAATTTCACATGTAATTAAATTGTTTAACACTTAATTGTTCAGTGAACTTTTGAAGATTCACTAGTATGGGAGTCACATGTGCACAAGTTCAATTATGTGAATGTTAAATCACAAGGATCAAAATCAAAATCTGTGACTAAAAGCACAAATTTTCCAAGACTAATTTTGAATATCAAATGTTTGTGAAACAGGATTTCCTGGTGACCTTTCTGTCAAGGTGAAATACATGTTCATTGGTACAAACAAGTTAGCCATAAACATGCAAGCAACGCCTCTAAACAAAGCAACACCAATCAATTTAGCATCACACACTTACTGGAATCTTGGTGGACACACCAGCGGCAACATTTTCTCCCACGCTATTCAGCTTTTCGGGTCAAAGATTACTCCTGTCAATGATAAGCTGATCCCTACCGGACAAATTACTCCGGTTGAAGGAACAGCCTATGATTTCCTCAAGCCAAGAACAATAGGGAGCAAGTTCAGTGATATAGCAGGCGGATACGATATCAACTATGTGTTGGATAATACTGAGGGAAAACATTTACAAAGGGTGGCAATTGTTCAAGAAAGCAAATCAGGTAGAAAGATGGAATTGTGGACTAATAAACCTGGTGTGCAGTTTTACACAAGTAATATGTTGGAAAATGCTAAGGGAAAAGGTGGATTTGTTTATTCAAAGTATGCTGCACTTTGTTTGGAGACACAAGGATTTCCAGATTCTGTTAATCATCCCAATTTTCCTTCCCAGATTGTGAATCCAGGGGAAACTTATAAGCACATTATGGTTTATAGGTTCACTGCCTAATAGGAAGTTCTAAGATTGCTACACTAGGGTTGTTTAGTTATTTATTTCTTCCCCTCTCCTTTTTTTTCTTCATGGTTATGGTATAGTCGACACCTTGTTTTCCATTTATATTAGCATTTTATTCTGGGGTTAATAAATAAAAAGTAGCTCTGAGTGACCAATTTATCTCATATTTCTCTGATTATATTCTATTTTTCAACTAGATGTACTTTATGCCTTGCTTTCCAATGCAGCAGTACATAACTCGTGCTATTCTCGTTAATAAAATTCACAGACAACATAATATACGCTACGATGCAAATACTATACTCTACCCTTCTCAGACCCTACTTGTGGGATTCTACTGGGTTGTTGTTGTTGTTGTTGATTCACTGATATCTAAATCGAGATTCATATTTGGCATAATCGATAGTATTGTATTATCCTTCTCTAAGTCTTCTCTAACAAAGGACACGAGTGGCTGCTAGTACAATGGCAATGGCATCCCATCTCCTAGACATTTCTAGCTCAATGCATATATACAATTGAGTCGTGTCCGTTGGTTCAACAAATGGCGATAGTTAAGATTAATCAAGAGGTCATGCATTAGTCGTTAATTGGGGTGTGAAAAGGTTACACATAGAATGTCCAGTCCAGTGAATTGAATTCTAAGACGCACATGTTTGCTTAATTCACCTTATGAGACACTGCAGCCGAGTGCCAGTAACATTTCATTGGGGTTTGTAGTGGACATATTTGTACATTATGTCCCTTTATAATTTTAAAATTAAGAAAATGACCTTTTAGATCTCTTATATGTAAAAGACAGATCTCTTACGTATAAAAGCAAATCTTCCATGTGTAAAAAAAAAGATAGGGTCATAAAACTAATAAGAAGTTTGTAAAGAACCACAAAACCAATTGACCCCTATCCAATCAACCCCGAAAGGAGCCTCTTCAACGGTCTACCAGGTTTGTCTGAAAAGCTAGCTAGTCAGGCACAATGTTGCAGCAACTAATTTCAAGGTAACCACCGTAGGGATGTGGTAAAATGGTAATAGATCCCTTTACCTTTAACTACTCCAGATTCTGGGAATAGAGAACCTTTCGATAAGTAAAGTTTAATTTCAAGATAGAGGATTAATATAAAGATTTATGCATATTTTTAAGGTTTCTACTTTGCTGTCGCTGCAAAAGCCACAATCAATCTATCAACTTGCAGCAAACAGACAAAATTAAATATTAAAAAAAAAAAAAAGGAATTTAGTAGCACAATAAATAGTGGACTTTTTCCAACCCCTCTTTTCCCCCCAGAAAACTTTCCAATTAACCAACTGAATTCTCAATGCACACTGACTCAAGTAACTGGACATAAACCTGAATAGTCAGAAGCAACAGGAAAATAAAGAACAAAGACAGCCGAAAAAGCCTCAGAAACAAGCAGACAGAGGAATATAATGTCTTATCGACTTTAGGATTCCACTAAAATCAGCTGAATTTCAAGTTATGCTATTCAATTAGCATTCTGTGTTGTTGTCTTCTTGAAATCAATCTTGTCAACTTTGACTTCTCCATCGATGAGTTCATAAACGTAGACCACAACACGCAGGGCGTCAATGTCCATTAGAACAAAGCTAGGGTTGACATCATATGTGATGCTACTGTAGGCACCAGTAGCAGATCCTGGATTTATAACAACCCCTGCTTCATGTTTGTAGGCTGTGAACTGATGTGTATGGCCAGTCACAAGTATGTCTACATCCAATTGTCTTTGAAGCATGGCTAATGAGTCTAAGTCACCCCATGGAATAACCTGGAGGACCAAAACAAGTGGAAGATACAATTACGAATAGAAAGGGCAGCACGCTTTGAGGACTAAGCATTTCTCACATAATTCTTTTTGATAAAGCATATTTCTCACATAATTCTTATATAATTAGTTCAGTTTGGAGTGCCAAAAATTTCAGAAGTGGAAGACTTTCTAAAAAATTTGTAAGCAAAAAGTTTAAAACAGACCAAAAAAGGAGATAGTGGGTCAAAAAGAGAGAGAGATGAGTGCAGCGACCAAGATAGAGTACAAATTTAGCCATAATATTCTTTTAAGTTAGTAGTGGGATAATACTGGGTATGTTGTTGTATTCTTTTAAGTTAGTTGTGGGAATATTGGAGAGACATTGTGTTACATCTTGGGGAAAGACCCATGAAAATACGGCAGGGCTTTTTTGGCAGTACAAGATAAATGCCTTCGGATCACGAAAATGCAACAAAACTTCAATTTCATGCTAAGCAAGAATGTTACTGCAAGTAAATTGACTCTTATAATGACATACTAGCAAACATTCTTAACAAGATGAACAGGTAAATTTGTCGTAAGCACTTATATATAGAACAAGGCATACATAAGAACCTGAAGCCATGGAAAATCACAAAAATTCGCAGAGAGGCAGGGTACATGTTAATACGTATGTATCTGATACATACCACACCACTTAGTAAAGAGTACTTAGGTGTTAAGTTTATCCCTGACAAGAATTCTGACCACCTGAATAACCCAAATGTTTTGCCTCATCAGCTTAAAGTAGGACAGCAAGTGACAAGAAAGAATGGTGAGTCAGACCTGGTGGCCGTGGCATAATCCAAGCTTAAATTGACCAATTGTTAGCGTCTTGGTCTCGGGGTAACGTGTCTCCTCGTCATACTCGCCTCTAGCAATATGCAAGTCAGGACAAAGTGTCTTTAAGTAATCATGAACCTCCTGCAGATGTAAATTGTATAAGGTATTTAATACATTTTTATAGAAAACCTACATCTGACTTGGATTCCAAACAATCTAGAACATGAATGTCCACAGTGAATGGAATATGTATTTTGGGAATAATAAACAAAACAAAATTGTTAAGGCAAAATATATCACACAAATTGTTGGAGTGGTTATTCCTAGAAGTTGCTTAATACAACTTTTTTTTTTTTTGATGACCGAGAAATCCGTCTGGGGCCGATCCTTTGGACCAACCGCAGCCTTCGAAACTCGGTGGATAATGGGCCCGCCCCTCTACCCTTCTCCACTTAAATACCAGGCTTTGCTTTGCATGGTGCGGGGGCTTGAACCTGTGACCTAAGACACAAATCCACCACCCTTTGCCACTTGAGCTAGGCCCTGGGGGCAAGTTACTTAATACAACTTAGATGCACTATGTGTAATTAGAGCACACTTGTGGAAGTAGCCCGGAGATAAAACAGTATTAATGGAGTAAATGCATTTGAATTTCCTAAATAGATAGATAAACCTTTTCACCGGAAAGAATTCCTAAATAAACCAAGGAGCAAGGTCTTCATTCTATACTTCACATGGTTAACTGAAAGATATATGCCAAATGACTAAGTACTCCAAAATAAGCATTATCTTGACTTGCATATTTTTTATTTCAGATTACAAGAAGCAATGATAAATTGATCTTATAACACAGAACTGACACTTAGTATCTCCAATTTTTCTCCACAAGCGCACAGCATAGAACAGTGTTTTCAAAGGCATCATTTCAAGCATGCTTAAACAATAAAGCTCATGGCTTAGGTTGTTCTTTGTGCTAGGCACTTTCGCGCTTTACATCAAATCCTTTGACAGCAATGGGACAGATATAAGTTACCTCTCTTATTCTACTACAGCTCTAACAGTAGAATATCTCTGCCAAAAGTACAAACCACATCAAAGATACTTGCCCTCACGCATAAGCAACTAATAAGTTTAACCTTGAAAGTTGAGGTTATGTAGAGTAATGGGCAAAAACCAAAGCTTTCAGAAAATGATTTGCAGAAAATTTCTTTGTTTTATTTTAAACAGTTTAATAGAAAGAAAATTATAGGGTTTAGGAGAGAACAAAATAATGCCGAGGTTAAAAGTAATAAGTCTGCAGCAACCAGGAATTACAGCCACGGGATTTCTAATGCTAAACTATTGGAAATAGAATTTATTATGGAGAAAAAATGCAAGCCAAAGCAAGCACAATCTAAAAGAATTATGATTCAAAAGGTTATTCAATTAAAAAGATCCGGTCACATTTATATCCAGTTATGACATTTAAAGAGTGAGTTTAGACAACTAACTACCCATTACCCCTCACTTACACAAATGCTTGAACAAAAGATTTTATATACAAGCCATAGGATACATCAATGGGTAACTTATAAAAGTAAATAACTATATAATAAACATGAATAGGGAATAAAACATGGGATCTTTCTACTTAAGTTATAGTTGGTAGCATATAAGAGGGAATATTAGCCCATCCAAAATGAATTCTTGAAATTTTTTGATACTTGCTACCATAAATTCTTTCATTTCCTCTGGAATGGCCTAAGCGCTAAGAACCTCCAATCATGCTACTCAGACTATATGCTTAACACATGCAAGTCGAACCTTGGTTTTCGGAGTTCGAAAGAGAATGCGGGGTAGAGGAATTGGTCAACTCATCAGGCTCATGACCTGAAGATTGCAGGTTCGAATCCTGTCCCCTTTCGGAACTAGTTAAGAATGGGCGGCACTATCCCAGCCCGGATCCAGCCAGGTTCTATTGATCATGTCCCCTTCCCAACAGTTGTACCTTGTCTTGGGGAAGAAATATAAACTCATTGCCCTTGGCGAGACATGAATAGCATTATTTGTTCTACACCGCTCCTTTGATTTTTTAAAGCCATTCAAAACAGCCTTATATGCTGCTCAGTGCTCAAGACACATGCATCTCTAGCTATAACAACCTATCTGCCATTCCCTTTCAAAAACTTTTAAATTTTCTGTTAATTAAGTCTATGTATTACTCAATCTGAAATTCTGAATTCATCCCTGGAAAAGAAATCAAACAAATATTTCTGCTAAAGGCAAACTATTATCTGCAGAAAAATTATCCTTTAAAACATTGCTGATGCTTGCAAAAATATTGGAAAACAATAGCTAACATTAAACAGCTGTTGCCTTTAGTTTTATAAAATAGCCCATTAGGTATAGCAAAAAAAACATACATGCAACAACATTAATTTTTAGCAACAGCATTTTCTTAGTTTAATCGGCCAACTAATACTAATTAATTCGGATGAATTAAAGGGAAGAGAAAGACTCACTTTAATGCAGAGGTTACCAGTACAGATGATATGTTGGATCTTTCCAGGAACAAGCATAGACTTAAACTTAGCGGGAAGATCAGCAGCCCTATGCGGGATGTGAAGATCGCCCAATGCTAATACCAGCACCATCCTCCTGTAAACCGAATCAACTACTCAAAATTTCAATATACGATCGACAATCTGGAATATCACTTAAATCAAAATCAAGAAATTTGAAGAATTAGAGATTTCCGGTTTTGCCCATTAAACCCTCTCTCTGCTTTGTCGTTGACACTCCAGCACTGGTTTGATCGCTGAAACCATGGAGGATCTGACGCCGTTTGGTTACCTTTTTGGTATTTTCAATTTGTTCTCAACTTTGCCCTTTTATTTCACATGAAGCTCACGTGACCTCGAGAGGGTTTTTTTTTCTTTTTTTCCTTGGAATTATTTTAGGGAAAAATTACATTAAACCCCCCTATAGATGACTTGATCAACGATAGACCCCTCATAATTTTAAATCAAATATTTATGCCCCATTTATTTACTTTTAATGAGATTTGAATCTGAATAGTTCAAACCTCATGCAATTTTTTTTTTTAACCTTTAAAAGTTTTAAGAGGCTATTCAATAATTTAAGGAAAAATGACCTTTACCATAACTCTATTCAGAATCATCACCCGTCAAGGTTATACAACCACCCCCTTCAGCCTCTACCAGTGTCAACCATCATCGTCAACTACCATTACCATCACCATTGTCGATGCCAGCCTACCACCAATTACCTCTATTATCGTCATCACTACTATCAACCACCAACAGAACACTATCGTTAACCATCATCATCCACCACGATTGGTCATATTAATGCAATTTATTCTTTATTTTATTTCAAACTTTACGTTTCAGTTTTGTCATTCAAAGCTTCGAAGCCTAGGGGGAACTTAACTATATATCAATATATATGAAGCAATACAAATACTACTAGTACAATTGTCATACTTAGGGAACCAATTTATGATTTAGGGAAATATAAGAGATCATCTAATTCGTAATTCATTCAATAATGCCATATCTCTCCCGTTGGAGACTTGGAGGCTATGGGGTGTAGATTTGGTTCATCGACAAGGCTTGCGTTGAAATATATTTGGAATAATAATATTCAGTTTGTAATTATCTTCTTTCATGGTTCGCGACAACATTAAGAACTATAGTGTATCAAAATATGCTTAGTCAGGCATCCTATTTATCAGTTTTTAGCTATGAATGGATCTCAGGCAGAGCTTCTTCATGATTAATTAGTTTCGCATGTCGGAATCTGCAAAGGAATTCTAAGTTATTCTTAGTTTTTTTTTATGAGTATATCATTTGCCCACAGGAGGCTTCATTTTTCATAATCAATTAATGGTTCTATCAATTAACCCATTCTAATCCAAATTCACCACTACTAAAAATTCGTCAAAAACCCACCAACTTTAGTCGGTCTAAAAATCGGCCAAAAAACCGACAAAAATGGTCTTTCAAAATTTTTTTTTAAGTTTTCTTTTTTACGAAACCGACCAACTTTGGTCGGTTTCTTTGACGCAAAAATGCGGAAAACTATTTTTGAGTCCCGCGAAATTTATTTTTCAAAAAACCGACCACTTTGGTCTATTTTTTCAATTAAAATAAATAAAAATCAATATTAAGAAAACCGACCAACTTTGGTTGGTATTCTTAGGCTGGTCATTTTAAAAAACCGACCAACTTTGGTCGGTTATTTTCGTGCTAAAATACAATTAAAGAGTATAAATAAAAAAATGACAATCTTAAAACAAAATGCACAAATTGTCTAGTGGTAGAATAGTATCATGCCACAGTACACACCCCGGTTCGATTCCCAGATGGTGAATCTTTTGATTACATAATTAAAATACCGACCAACTTTGNCCGACTACTTTGGTTCGTTTTTTTTTTTTTGCAATATTTTTTTTTTGAATTTAATTGACCGACCAACGTTGGTCGGTAATTTCCGACCAACTTTGGTCGGTATTCTCAACCGGCCGTCAAAATACCGTCCACACGTAAATAGTTACGTTTTGGTCGGTAATTGGTCGTAACCGACTAACTTTGGTCGATTTTTTTGGTCGCTTTTTGGCGAATTTCTAGTAGTGCTGATACCACTTTGTCACGCCCCAATCTTGGGAGGCGTAACTGGTACCCGGTGCCGCACTGGCCCGAGCGGACCACTCTGTAACTCATTCATTTCTTTTGTAACTATCATGGGCCAACATGGCCACAACTCGTAACGTACAATTGTAAGTGGGCAAATGTTATATCAATGAACCTTCGTTCATAAAACATGAATACATATGGGCCGTCAAGGCCTCTGACATACTGTACATAATAAACCAGTGTCTACAAAGCCTCTAAGATTATTTGACATAAAAGAGGACAGGGTACCGGCCTACCCATAAGTCTGTGGCAAAACTCTGACACGATGACTCATAAACTCGGTTGCACTCCGAATGAGGTGGAGTCTTACCAATCCTTCGCTGAAGCAAATCTCGTCAACTATGAGGGCTCGTCAAACTGATTATCTATACCTGCAGGCATGAATGCAGCGTCCCCAACAAAAGGACGTCAGTATGAATAATGTACTGAGTATGTAAGGCATGTAAATCAGTACATAAAGAAAATGGAAGAAACATGGAGTAAAGGAGTCAACCTGTAAATCTGGATAGCTCTGTAAATCATGAAATATTTATAATGTCATGCATATGCATATGAATGCCATGTCATGCATATGGTACATGTGTTCATAATACCATCAAGCCTCTGAGGGCATCCCATCATATCATCTCGGCCACTGTGGGCAACATCATCAACATATACCAACTGATCAAGTGGTGGTGCGTATATAACGCCGTAACCTTTTTACCGTATCCCATATAGATATAATCTACATATATATGCGTATCTAACGCCATCTGGTCATGCGTCAAAGTACATGTATGAATGCATGAAATGCATAAGAATATACGTAATAAGATTCTCTCGGAGTGCCATAAAACTCAATATGCCTTTCGGATAAACTTTTTGATTACAAATTATACCTTTTGATTTTAAAGTAATAAAAAAACATTGTCAAAGTTTGACGTGCAAAATGAAACAAAGGGAAGACCACTATCTATATGTCATGTGAATTTCTTATACTATTGCGAAAGAAGAGTTGTTTCAGAGATCAGAACTGAGACCTGCAAGGGTCCCCACTTTGCCAAAAACTTTTTCTTTATGCATATAATCTGAGTGAAGTCATATCGGAGCGCACCAACATCTTCCGCTGAGCTGATAGCCTACTCGGAGGACTCTCGACCCGTCTATCAGGACCTGCGGACATGAAACGCAGCGTCCCCAGGCAGAAGGGACGTCAGTACAAATAATGTACCGAGTATGTAAGGCGCATAAATAAGTACATAAAAGACATGGAAAAAATACACAGTAAGTGACTCAACCTGTAAGTCTGGATAACTCTGTAAATCATGAAATACTTATAGTGTCATGCATATGCGTATGAATGTCATGTCGTGCATAGGTACATGTGTTCATAATATCATCAAGCCTCTGAGGGCATCCCATCATATCATCTCGGCCACTGCGGGCAATATCATCAACGTATACCAGCTGATCAGGTGGTGGTGCGTATATAACGCCATAACCTTTCCCATATCCCATATACATATATATACATATATGTACGCGCATATAACGCCATCTGGTCATGGGTCCCTTTTGCCTGGGGACGCTGCGTTTCATGCCCGCAGGTCCCTATAGACAGGTCGAGAGCCCTCCAAGTAGACTATCAGCTCAGCGGAAGATGTTGGTCACCTTAGAATGCACAGGGTGTGATACCAAACTTGTCAACTTTTGACAAAACTTATCTTCTTCAATTCGTTTAGCTTCTAAGTCTTAGCACGTTGTGTAAGGTCCATTAAAAGGAAGTATTCTTTGTATGCGGCTAAAATCGGAGAGTCCGATTTTATGATCATTATGACGCTCCATAGCCCGTCTCCAGAAGGCTCGAGGAACAGCTCAAGGTTCGACCCCGAGGGTCCCCTATGTTCGACCTCAGGTGCAAATCGGTGGCTATGATGGACAAGCGGTAAATTCCCAAGGCACGTGGTTAGGGCTGACCAGGTCTACAAGAATAGTACAAGTCCGTACCGTGACATTAAACGGTTGTACCAACCGCATATCTTTGTAATAAATAGTTGTATCCGCCACATATCTTTGTAATAAATGCACCTGTACTATGTTGGGATTCCCCCTCCTATATAAAGGGGACCATTATCCTTTTGTAAGACACATGATATTCAATACAAGAACAAGAACACTCTCTGTTCTTCGACTTAAACATATTCTACTGTCGCTCCTTTTATTTTGTTGGTGTTTTATTGATTGTTCTTCATTTATTACTCATCATTGATAATAAAGAGCCATCATCAATGCCCTTAGAACTGTTAGTTCTTCACCGACCATCCCCAGTCTGACACTTTAGCTCGACCTCGAGGCCCAGCATAGGCCAGCTCGAGACCCCGATTCACGGCTATTCGGTTTGCATAACATACTGTCCTCAAGCTTTTATCTCATTTTCCTGACTCACACTTAGCATCTATCGCTTAACAACTAGCATTAAAATAAATCACGTATTTTTAGAACCACAAAATCAAATTTATTTGTAATTACCATTTTCAAGGTAAACAGTTTGGCGCCCACCGTGGGGCTAAAAATAATAGTGATTGTTTTAAGTGCTGGTTTACCGAAAAACGCAAGTTATTCTTCACACTTTTTCTTGTCCAAGAATCTTTTATTTCAGGTCAAAATGTCTAACTCAGTGAATGCACATGAAAACAACGGTTTTGAGGACCATGGAGAGAATGGTGTAGCTGTTCCAGGCATCGGTGTACCACTGCGAAACCCTGAGGACGCACCAGAACCAATCCCCGTGGATGTGGGCTCACACAACGCCCAACACGTCGATATAAGCTCCCACACTACCGGGAGTATACGCCAAGAAAACCAACAAGAAGCTCAGAGAACCCCATCTCGGGAGGAACGAGAGGTTAGCCTTCACGTCATTTTTGAGATGTTGCAGGCACAACAGCTGGCGATTGCTCAAATACAAAGCCACCAAAAAACTCCAAGCACAGCAGCACCGGAAACGGCTCCTCGAGCCGAACAGGTACCGGAAAGATCGAGCAACAACGGGTCAGCAGCCGACCCCGCTATTTGAGGCTGCTCGAGGGGCCTCACAAACGAGGATTGAAACTCGGGGCGAAAAACGAAGATAAAAAGCTAATGACGAAAAA
>NC_031994.1:76933727-76945563 GCF_001879085.1 Nicotiana attenuata
CAATCGAGGAATCCATATACAAAAAGAAAGAAAAGGAGAAGCAGAGATAACGACGTGAGTCTATTCTTCACCCTCACTACCGTCTGAATCAGTTCCAGAACCCTCATCCGATGTAGTTGAAGGTACTGATTCTTCCTCCAAGGCTCTGGCTTTCTCAATCTCAGTAGAGAGATCGACACCTTTGGCGCTTGCTTCCTCGAAGGCCTGCATCCTCGCTTGCAAACGAGCATGAGCAACAGCCCGAGCCAGCTCCCGCTCGGCCTTCTCGGATATCTCTCTGGCTCGTTCGTTTGCGGCAGCGGCATCTCTCTTGTATGAGGACGCATGTTCATTAGCCTCAGACTTGGCCACAGATAATGCAGTGGCCTCTTTCTGAGCACTTTGAAGAAGATCCTGGGTCAAGGCCAACTCTCCCCGCAAAAGGTCTTTCTTCGAGGTCACAGCCTGCCATTGCGTTTTGGCCAAATCACGCCAAACACGCTCGCTATATGGAAAAGCAGAGTCTAATAGTTTGATCCATCCCAGAAGGTTTTGAACCGCACCGGGGAACCAAACAGTGGCTACATAGTCAAAAGAAGATCATTTCAGAAGAAGAAGAAGGGGCAATAAAATATGCTCGATGTAGGGACACTAACGCTTCATGTTCCATTCCTCTGGGAATGGCATCCTATCATCGGGGATGATGTCCGAGGTTCTTACTCTGACAAATCGGCTCATCCATCCCCGACCTTTATCCTCATTGATGCTCGCAAAGAATGTCTTGGTAGATCAATGGTGAGGCTTGATTAAACCCCCTCGGAAGAGACGGGGGCTGTACAATCTGATCAAGTGGTCGAGGGTGAAGGTCATTCCCTCGATCCGGTTGGAGAAATATCTAAGCATGTAAACAATCCTCCAGAAAGAAGGATATATCTAACCGAGTGTCACTCGGTACTGGTGACAAAAGTCAAGAATCACCGGATCTATCAGTGGAGAAGAAGAATCTACAAGGCCTAGAGTGAAGGGGTATGTGTATACGCTGAGGAAGCCAGCTTTGTGTGCTACTATGCTTTCCTCAGCTTTGGGGATCTCTACTTGCACTGCCTCCCCCCATCGGCAGTCGTCTATCTTTACTCTCTTCGTGTCGATCACCACACTGATGTGCCGAGACATGGGCTCGCATCAGCCCGGTGTAGAAGGGGGGATTTTAATGGTAAAATTGGAGACCGTATCGAAGTGGCCAGAGATACATTGCTCAATACTTGGAGGTGTTTTTGGTTTGCCCTTGGATGGGCGTGATGAAGAAGTGGTGCCCTCATTCTGAGGTACCATTTTGGAGGTTTTAGCCATAACTATAACAAAGTTTCTAAGAAAGAAAATTAAGAGGCAAGCCCAGAGAGAAAATGAATGCAGAAGATGGTGAACTTAGCTCTGAAAACTTGAAGATATTGTAAAAGTATGAATGACAAACGGTTGAGGTATTTATAGAAGCCGTTTGGACAACGTTTGAGAAGCGGAAGAGTCAAACCAATAACGTTTCGTGGGCTTCTCGATAATCATGCTGACAGCAACCTTTGCGCAACCTTTGAGTTATGTCATTTAATGCTCTGACGGGCTGACGTCATGATGGAAGTATCAAAGAGGCAAGAATTCAAGACCGTTTCTTATCATTTTTACTCTAAGAAACGCGGGGACTATCTGTATACGGCTAAAATCGAAGAGTCCGATTTTATGATCATTATGACGCTCCATAGCTCGTCTCCAGAAGGCTCGAGGAACTGCTCGAGGTTCGACTCCGAGGGTCCCCTATGTTCGACCTCGGGGCAGTGCAAATCGGTGGCTATGATGTACAAGCGGGAAATTCCCAAGGCACGTGGTTAGAGCTGACCAGGTCTACAAGAATAGTACAAGTCCGTACCGTGACATTAAATTGTTGTACCAGCCGCATATCTTTGTAATAAATGGTTGTACCAACCGCATATCTTTGTAATAAATGCACTTGTACTATGTTGGGATTCCCCCTCCTATATAAAGGGGACCCTTATCATTTTGTAAGACACATGATATTCAATACAAGAACAAGAACATTCTCTGCTCTTCAACTTAAACATATTCTACCACTACTAGAAATCCGGAAAAAATCGACCAACAATTTGCGACCAAAATTGGTCTGTCAAGAAAAGCGACCAAAGTTGGTTGCTAAATTGGAGAAAATTATTAAATAATTATTCTAAATACATTAGCGACCAAGGTTGGTCGCTTTTTGGTCGATAATGTGATCAAAATGTTGACCGGACTGGTCAGACTTGCTTGGTCAAAGAAATATTGAAATTAGCGACCAACTTTGGTCGCTAAAGCGTGACCCAGTTATAAAATTTTAATAATTATATTATTATTTTAAAAAAATTATAATATGTAAATAAATATAATTTAAAATTAGCGACCAAAGTTGGTCGCTTACGAAAGGGGAAGCAGATAGAGACCAACTTTGGTCGCTAATCTGGGACCCAGTTCTAACGTTTAACAATTATATTATTATTTCAAATGTTATATAAAATATAAATAAATCTGATTTAAATTTAGCGACCAACTTTTGTAACGACCCGACCGGTCGTTTCGAGTGCTAGCGCTCCGTTCAGCAGTCGGAGGCCACGAACAGCTTCATTTCCGGTATTATGACTTGTACGCGTGGTCGGAATTGAATTTCGGGAAGTTCGGAGTTGATTTGGGAAGAGAATCCTCATTTCGGAAGCTTAAAGTTGAAAGAATGAACTAGGATTGGAATTTTGAGTAAACGACCTCGGAATCGGATCTGAAGGTTCCAGCAGGTCCGTATGATGATTTCGGACTTGGGCGTATGCCCGGTTCGTGTTTTGGATAACCCGGGAGCATTTTGGCGCCTCTTGTGGAAGTTAGCATTTTGGAAGAAATTTCATAAGTTTGGTTTGAAGTGCATTTCAGTGGTATCAATGTCCATTTGGAATTCCGAGACTGGGAGTAGCTCCGTATGGTGATTCTGGAGTTGGGAGCGCGATTGGAAGTGAATTCGGAGGTCTGTAGGTCATTTTGGAGCAATTTGGCTAAAGATAGAATTTGAAGGTTTTTGGGAAGTTTGACCGGAGGTTGACTTTTTGATATCGGGGTCGGAATCCGATTTCGGAAGTTGGAATAGGTCCGTAATGTCAAATATGACATGTGTGCAAAATTTGAGGTCAATCGGACATGACTTGATAGGTTTAAACATCGGAAGTAGAAGTTTGGAATTCTAAAGTTCATAAAGATTGAATTGGGGTGTAATTCGTGATTTTCGTGTTGTTTGATGTGATTTGAGGCCTCGAGCAAGTCCGTAATGTGTTTTGGGACTGGTTGGTGTGATTGGTTGGGGTCCCGGGGGCCTCGGGTGGATTCCGGGTGGGTAACGGATCGAAAATGGATTTTTGAAATAGCTGAGTTGCTGGTTGCTGGTGTTTCCGCTTCTGCGGAGATGGGACCGCAGAAGCGGCCCCGCAGAAGCGGGAAAGAAGCCGCAGAAGCGATCAAGCGTGAGGGCAGCCGGGACCGCAGAAGCGGCCCTAGATCCGCTGATGCGGAACCGCAGAAGCGGTAGGCTGACCGCAAAAGCGAAAATGGCTGGAGCCCCCTTGTCCGCAAAAGCGGAGTTTTGTCCGCAAAAGCGTGACCGCGGAAGCGGTAATAGTTCCGCAGAAGCGGAAATAGCTGGGGACAGAAGCATTGTTTTTAAATCGGATGTTTGGCCATTTCTCTCATTTTCTTAACTTCATTGGGCGATTCTTGGAGAGCTTCAAGGAGAGATTTCATCATCAATGTTAAGGCAAGCTACTCCTACTTATTTCCAAGTTAAATACAAGACTATACCATGGAATTAGACATGAAAATTAGTATAAAAATTGGGGTTTTGGTGGAAAAACCTAGAAAATTATATTCTTGGAATTTAGCCACGATTTTGGGTATGGAATTTAAAGAAAATCATATATTTGAGTTCCTAAGGTCATGGGTAATCTTTATCTTCGAAAAATTTCGGAATCCGGGCACCTGGGCCCGAGGGTATTTTGGTCGTTTCACTAAGCGGAGTTGGGAATTTGTATAACTTGAATTTTTTTAACAAGTATTTGAGCATGTTCTCATTAGTTTGTCGTTAATTGGCTAGTTTTGGTGCATTGTGCGTCGGTTCAAGCCTTTGGAAGAATGTAGAATGCCGGTTATGAGTCTTCGGAGCGAGGTTAGTCTCCTTTCTAATCTTGTGAGGGGGAATTTACCCCATAGGTGAGTTAAATTGGTTATGTGCTCCTATTTGTGGGGGCTACGTACGCACGAGGTGACGAGAGTCCGTGCGTAGCTACTATTATGCTATTGTCCGGGTAGTCTAGGACCCAAAAGCATGCTATATTTGGATTAATTGTGAACCCTTTGTGGCTTGAATTGCTTAAATCATCTTGGGTTAGAAAATGGATATAAAAAGAGATTAAACATCATTTTTCCTGAATTGTTAAAAAGAGAAATTGTCTTATTTGGATGAATAGCCCCGATAGATTCTTAATTGGCTACTTGAGCTTGTATTTTATGTGTACCTGCATCGCATGCATGATTCGCGAGCAGGGTATGTGTTTATTTATGGAACGGGCCGAACGCCTCGGCAGATTAAATGGATGCATCTATTGGTTCGGGCCGCTCGACCCTCGGCAGTGCACAGTTTACATTTCTGTTGGAGCGGGCCGTCGCCTCGGTGTGATTTGCGCATGTTTATCTGTTGATTAAGAATTTTAAATGTGGGATTGGCCCTTCGTGGCTTGATATAAACTGATAAGATAATAAAGAATAAACCTTGGAAGCCCTTGATTTATTATTGAAGGTGTTTACCTGTTTCCTGGCCTCACAATTAGAAACTTCTATATATAAATCCATGATTATCCTCGCACTTATAGAATATTGTTAATTGACCTCTAGTGAGTGTCGAAGTTGGCCATCTCGTCTCTACCCCTTCGGGATTAGGCGGGATACTCACTGAGTACACGTTGATTACGTACTCATACTACACTTCTGTGCATTTTTGTTGCACAGGTATATGTTACTTTAGCGGCCTATTGGGCATAGCAGCACGAACGATTCGGGGACTAGGTGAGTTGCAGTATGCAAGGCGGCCCGCAGCTTTTAAAGTCCCTTTCTAGTAAATTGTATTTCCTTTCTGTCCATTGTATTCCGGATGGATGTTGTATTGTATTTTATATCCTTATCAGTACATGCTCATGCACTTGTGACACCGGGTTCTGGGGATGGTTTTCGAAAGATGTGTACTAATTGTTATTATTTAAATTTGAATTCAAGTATTGATCTTTTATTTATGAAAAATGGGAGGAAAAACCTGAGATTTTCAAAAGTATTAAAAGAGGATTTAATTGATAATTTAGTTAAGCTGGCCTGACAGAGGTGTCCGGCACCACCATGACCCTTAGTGGATTTTGGATCGTGACAACATGGTATCAGAGCACTAGGTTCCCGTCGGTCTCACGAGTCATGAGCAAGTCCAGTAGAGTCTCGCGGATCGGTACGGAGACGTCTGTACTTATCCTCGGGCGGCTGCAGGACTGTTAGGAGTACTTCCCTTCTTGATTTCCTTATTGTGCGGTTCGATTCCTTGGAGGCTTATGCCTTTGATTCCTTTCCACTCAATCTTACGCGACGCGAGCACTTGTTATAAATCGAAAATTGAAGGATTGCAATGGCACTACAAATGTGGTGCGGGATGATCTCCCGGTATAGTTGGTTGGACTATTATAGTCGCATTATGGAAGGATATTCTATTGTTTCAGCTCAGTAACAGAACTTCTAAGAGCCTTGAGGCTAGGCACAGGTTGCCATAATGCTATGAGCGATTATTCCGCAGTGTTGTTGTGATGGTAGGGTGTTTGCCCACGTGTCGGGGCAGTGAATGAAATGAAGGGAAGTTTACTCAGTGTGTAATCAAGGGATTCTGTATTTTATTCCCGGCAGGGGAAAGCCAATCGAACTAAGGATGGTCAGATGTGGACTGGTGGAAGTAATGAATCGTGGTAATTGTAAGTGTGGCAGAGTTCTCCTCTACATGGGGGTGTCGTTGTCCTAATTGAACGCTTTAAGTTTGTCAGTGTTATAATCTGCTACAATTCGCCTTATGGCGGGATATTGTGAAATACTATTGAAGATGGAACCGTCAGATATCGCATGGTGCGGTGGTTTAGGATTGAACCAGTATTTTAAATGTTGGTGGTTCGAGAAAGATGACCTTCGGAGGGGTTTAAGTTAGTAGCGATCTGTGGATTCAAGTTCTATGAAGAAGAATTTTATTAAGGCAATAACTGAGCAGCAAGAGATGAGAAAGACATATGGGAAGTGTCAGGCGGAGTTTTAAACTTCTACAAGGTCAGGCTTGGGGAGCACATGCCGAGCAGTTGATTAAAGAAGTGAGTCTGCCCAAAGTGGGAGAGCAGCGGAGCTGCGGAGGGGCTTGGTAATGAGAAAACTATGCACCTTAAGGGAGTCTGGAACGACTTGAGAATATTGGTGCTGGGTTATTGGCGTCTTCGGATCTAATTTGAAGTAGGGATTCTTGTGCGGCCGGGGATTTAATATAACGGAAAGGAGCCGCTTAAATAAAGGGGGATGTAGCAGGACTTTGAAGTGGAAGGATGTTATCGCACACATAATGAATGTCCACGAGGGGTAAGTGAACCGGTACAGCTAAGGAGTGAGCTTGGACTCAGGGGAGTTATTCCCTGTGAGCAGTTTGGCGGTCGCGTGGTTGGCGAGGCTTCTGCGAAGAGTTCTACGGGTTATGCAGCAAAGGGAACTGTTGAGTGAATGTTGTTAATGATTTAGAGTATCAAATTGGGTTTCTACAGTAAGATATCGAGAATGCTGGCGATTGATTGCACAAGGTTGTATCAATAAGAGATTAAGAATCCTGGTGAACTCCAGAGTTTTGTAATTGTGGCTTCAAGCTAAGTGGGAGAGTCCCACCGCCTTTGAATGGGTTGCATGGTTAACTACTCGTGAGGTTTCTGGTTATTTGCATACTGGGAGTTATCCCAGCTACGGAAAAATACCATAAGTAGTAATTGGAGTAGAGGAATTTTTAAAGATGTGCTATGGTTGGCCTTATGGGCTCGTGTTCGAACTTGGGAAAGAATTCAGGATTTATGCCTTGTATAGAAGCGGGTTTAAAGGGGAGTAATTCTGCCAGGTGCTTCGTTGAGAGGGTATTAATGTGCTAGAAGGTTCATGGAGTTGATTATATTCGGGACCAAGTCAGAGCGGGTGGCTCTTAGCAACGGTCTCTAGTAGGTTCAAAGGGATAAAGTGTGGTGCCTAATGAATCTGAGCCTATGAGTACAGTTAAGGATCAAGATTTGTAGAAGCTTATGGGAAGGTGCCCAGGATGTTCTATGATAATTTGACTTGTGGTGTAGCATTTGAGAAATATGAAATAGTTCGTGGGTTTTGAGACAGCATGGTCTCGTGGTTCAAGGTCCCTTGGGATAAGTGCAGATGGAGTAGGTTATGTGTTGGATGGAGGTGGTATTATCTCCAAGGCAATCAAGGATAAATTGGAAGAAGGTAGATTGATTAGCCATAGTTAAATTGGAAGACTGGTGTCAGTGATCAGTTCCTTCAGCGTGATCAAGTTGCGCAAGTGATTTGTGACGGTACGTGTGAGGCTTATCGGCCGTCGTAATTGATATTATTCAGAAGCATTCTTCCATTATGGCCTGTTATGTGTAAGCAGATCCCGGAAGGGTTATGGTGGCTTGGACCACTACTCAGAGATTTGCATATTCTACAGTCATGAGAATTCGCATATGTGTTACTATGTTCCTCCTGAAGTGAGTTCAGTGAAAGCTTTTATGTGACGAAGTGTTAACCTATTAGTAGTTCCGAATTATGATGAAGATTCGTGTTCTATCGTACATTGGCATGTCGGGTGCAGTGAGTAGTATGAAATTTGAAGTGAGAATCAAGGTCGCAGTTCGGTGTTGACAAGGATGTCACGGGCTTGGATGAGCAAGGAAAAGGTTGAATGATTAAGTGAATTGGTATTGTCTTCAACGTAAGCCTGAGATCGATGTTTTGTGAAGAAGGCTTTGCATCCTGGTAAGGATTCTTGATCACTTTTTAGTGTTAGTGATTCAGGTGTGCGGACCCGTTGTTTATTTCGAGAGGTTGGGGGAGCGTGTCCCACGGGAAGATTGCATGAGTGTGACATGTAGTCACTCGATTGAGTAAAGATTTAAACCGAGTATGAGGATTGTGGTAATTTCACTAAATTTGAGAATTTTTGCCTGGAGGGCACTTTGTTTATTGGGTTATGAACTGAGGAGGTTGCTCCGGTTACGATGGTTGTTCTTACGTGTTATGAGGCAAAGGGGAGTTACTATGGACCTTTGAAAGGTTATTAGCCAAGCTGGTGCAATCAGAAATTGGCTTGGGATCAGTGGATTGATTTATATGTAAACAGGGCTTTACATCAGGCCAGTTGTGTATGTTTCAGCGAGCGTTCCTTATGGAGGGACAGTCGGGGTGTTATTTTGTCATCAGCTATCCCAGGTAATGATGTATGGTGTCGTATGAGTTGTGAGACGGCTTGGTAAATTCTTATGTGTTTAGGTTCCGCGTGGCGATGATGTTATGTGAGCGGAATGGCTCTCGAGATTTAGATCTTGTATCGCACCTCAGTTGTGCTTGGGTTTTGTAGCTTATGGCGCTATGTGTTCCCCAGGGAATGGTACTATACACTTAGAGGGCTTGAGACCGAGATTCGGTAATTCATTATAATGAGCAATTTAGCTCGATGTGTATCTCCTTATGTGAGTTCTACGTTTGGATCGGGTGGCACGCCGCCATGGGTATGTTATTTGGATCGGGTGGCACGCCGCCATGGTTATGTGGTGAGGATCGGGTGGCACGCCGCCATGGTTATGCTGTGTGGATCGGGTTGCACGCCGCAACAGAGTGATATGAGTGTAGTTTCCTATATGCTATTTTTGTGTGTTTCGCTTCCTATTTTCCAAGAAAAGTCCGTAGTAGTGCGAGAGTTAGGTTCCTCCCAGAGTTCGTTTTCCTTTTGCAATGCGTTCGAATTGGTGGCCTATTGGCGCAGGGTAGCATCATATGAGATTTTAACAATTTCTGGGGTGGCTTATTGCCTGAGCAGTTGTATCAGATGAGACGAGATCCCTTGATCTAGGATTCTGTGCAATCCAGCTATATGAGGTATGTTATGGAGATAAGACCCTTATTGGATTCAGAATGAGGTGAAGGCCTTGTCAGGAGTATACACCTAATGTTTTGTTGACTCGGCAATTGATTATGAATGTTAGTACATCTCTTCCGTCATGGCGGTATGGTAAAGTCTAAAGTAAGACCTATATGTGTCATGGGGTGCAATGGGAGCATCAGATTAGTAGGATTTTGACTAAGTTGATAAAAAAAAGGGTTATTGTGGCCCTACGAGTGGGTAATGCAAAGTGTGAATTCAACAAAGTTATGCAATCGTGTTTGAGTACAGCGTGTGGTGATTGATATGGTGATCGTATGTTGGAAACATGCCTGGCATAGGATTCCGGATGTTGGAATCGGGCTCTAAGGCTTAATTGCTTGAATAAAAGGGAATATCTTCAGAATTTATCGAGCTAGCGTGCTCAGCTAAGTTGTGGTAGCACGGGAAGGTGCATGAGGTGCTAAACAGTGATTTTAGACTACTTCAGTATGGTTCTCAGCATGTTCGAGGACAAACGTATGTTTAAGTGAGAGAGAATGTAACGACCCGACCAGTCGTTTCGAGTGCTAGCGCTCCGTTCAGCAGTCGGAGGCCATGAACAGCTTCATTTCCGGCATTATGACTTGTACGCGTGGTCGGAATTGAATTTCGGAAAGTTCGGAGTTGATTTGGGAAGAGAATCCTCATTTCGGAAGCTTAAAGTTGAAAGAATGAACTAGGATTGGAATTTTGAGTAAACGACCACGGAATTGGATCTGAAGGTTCCAGCAGGTCCGTATGATGATTTCGGACTTGAGCGTATGCCCGGTTCGTGTTTTGGATAACCCGGGAGCGTTTTGGCGCCTCTTGTGGAAGTTAGCATTTTGGAAGAAATTTCATAAGTTTGGTTTGAAGTGCATTTCAGTGGTATCAATGTCCGTTTGGAATTCCGAGACTGGGAGTAGCTCCGTATGGTGATTCTGGAGTTGGGAGCGCGATCGAAAGTGAATTCGGAGGTCCGTAGGTCATTTTGGAGCAATTTGGCTAAAGATAGAATTTGAAGGTTTTTGAGAAGTTTGACCGGAGGTTGACTTTTTGATATCGGGGTCGGAATCCGATTCCGGAAGTTGGAGTAGGTCCGTAATGTCAAATATGACTTGTGTGCAAAATTTGAGGTCAATAGGACATGACTTGATAGGTTTAAACATCGGAAGTAGAAGTTTGGAATTCTAAAGTTCATAAAGATTGAATTTGAGTGTAATTCGTGATTTTCGTGTTGTTTGATGTGATTTGAGGCCTCGAGCAAGTCCGTAATGTGTTTTGGGACTGGTTGGTGTGATTGGTTGGGGTCCCGGGAGCCTCGGGTGGATTCCGGGTGGTTAACGGATCGAAAATAGATTTTTGGAAATAGCTGAGTTGCTGGTTGCTGGTGTTTCCGCTTCTGCGGAGATGGGACCGCAGAAGCGGTCCCGTAGAAGCCGGAAAGAAGCCGCAGAAGCGGTCGAGCGTGAGGGCAGCCGGGACCACAGAAGCGGCCCTTGATCCGCTGATGCGGAACCGCAGAAGCGGTTGGCTGACCGCAAAAGCGAAAATGGCTGGAGCCCCCTTGTCCGCAAAAGCGTGACCGCGGAAGCGGTAATAGTTCCGCAGAAGCGGAAATAGCTGGGGGCAGAAGCATTGTTTTTAAATCGGATATTTGGCCATTTCTCTCATTTTCTTCACTTCATTGGGCGATTCTTGGAGAGCTTCAAGGAGAGATTTCATCATCAATGTTAAGGTAAGCTACTCTTACTTATTTTCAAGTTAAATACAAGACTATACCATGGAATTAGACATGAAAATTAGTATAAAAATTGGGGTTTTGGTGGAAAAACCTAGAAAATTATATTCTTGGAATTTAGCCACGATTTTGGGTATGGAATTTAGAGAAAATTATATATTTGAGTTCCAAAGGTCATGGGTAACCTTTATCTTCAAGAAATTTTGGATTCCGGGCACGTGGGCTCGAGGGCATTTTGGTCATTTCACTAAGAGGAGTTGGGAATTTGTATAATCTGAATTTTTAACAAGTATTTGAGCATGTTCTCATTAGTTTGTCGTTAATTGGCTAGTTTTGGTGCATTGTGCGTCGGTTCAAGCCTTCGGAAGAATGTAGAATACCAGCTATGAGTCTTCGGAGCGAGGTGAGTCTCCTTTCTAACCTTGTGAGGGGGAAGTTACCCCATAGGTGAGTTAAATTGGTTATGTGCTCCTATTTGTTGGGGCTACGTACGCACTAGGTGACGAGAGTCCGTGCGTAGCTACTATTATGCTATTGTCCGGGTAGTCTAGGACCCAAAAGCATGCTATACTTGGGATATTTGAAATCTTATTGACATTTGAATTGTTAAAAATCAAGTTGAACTAGTAAATGAACTTCAAAAGGATTAAACTTCATTTTCTTGAATTGTTAAAAGAGGATTTGGTTTTTATTTGATAAAATAGCTCCGATAAATTCTTATTTGACTACTTGAGCATGTATTTTATGTGCACCTGCGTCGCATGCATGATTCGCGAGTAGGGTATGTGTTTATTTATGGTAACAGGGCCCGAACGGCCTTCGGCAGA
>NC_031994.1:76945578-76983887 GCF_001879085.1 Nicotiana attenuata
CGAAGGCTAGAATGGACTTACAAGAATATTGCAGGCGGCCTGAATTATACTTGCAGACAGAAAACAATGGTAAGATATTCAAGCCCAAAGCAAGTTACACATTCACTTTGGAGGAAAGACGGCAAATTTGTGATTGGGTAACGAAATTGAAGATGCCTTAGGGTTATGCGCCGAATCTTGGAAAAAAAGTTGATATGGAGGTAGGGAAGTTGAGCCATTTGAAAAGTCATGACTGTCATGTTTTCATGGAGACCTTAGTGCCTATTGCATTTGGTGGTTTGCCTAAAAGAATCTGGAAACCCATCACAGAGATTAGTTTGTTTTTCAAAGACTTGTGTTCTTCCACATTATGGGAAGAAAACCTACTCCGGATGGATCAGAACATTTGTGTAACTTCTACTAAGATGGAAAAGATATTTCCATGTGGTTTTTTTGATGTGATGGAACACCTTCAAATCCACCTTGTACACGAGGAACGACTTGGAGGGCATGTTCAATGCAGATGGATGTATCCCTTTGAGAGGTAATATTATAAGTTTGATGTAATTTTCTGTTTTATTTGAATGTTCTTGGCTAACCTGAAATTATGTAGGACAATTGGCAAATGCAAACAATTTGTTAAGCAGAGGAATAGGATTGAAGGATCTATATGCGAAGCTTATCTTGCAAAGGAAACTGCTCATTTTTGTTCTTATTATTTTGAGAGTAATGTGCCATGTGCTAGGATAGGCCCAATAGGCACACGGTCGAATGTGTGAATGATCCATTATATCCGCCTATGTCCATATTCAATCAACCAGGCCGATGTTCTAAGGCAGTTAGAAAGAGAAGTTTGAGTGATATGGAGTACAAGTCAGCTACACTTCATGTGTTGCTAAATTGTCCCAAAGTTGTACCATTTCTCAAGTAAGTACTGATTTAGTAGTTATCAAAATATAAAATTTACTGTGATTACATCTCAATGCAACTACTAAAAATATTTGATGTGTCACAGTCACTTCGTGGGTCAATTTAACCATGATGCTGTATATACGAGATTTGATACGTGGTTCAAACAATTTGTAAGTTTATCCTTAAAATATTCTAACACTATGTAGGTAAACAATGTTTGGAAGTTATGCTAACTTATGAATTTTTTTAACAATATGTAGGTCAATGATCCAAATAATGGTGTAAATCAATTTTTGAAAGATATATCTTGGGGACCTGGGCTTGAGGCCACAACAATGTCTAAGTACGTTGTGAATGGTTATAAGTTTCACACAGAGGATTGCTCTAAAAATAAAAATAGCAACAACAGTGGGGTGTGGGTTCAAGGTGGTGATGGCAACCAAGTTGGAGAGATTGATTATTATGGTGTGCTCAAAGAAATAATAGAACTAGAATATACAGGTTGGCCATTTAAGAAGTTGATACTCTTTAGATGCAAGTGGTTTGACCCAAATCCAACAAGAGGTACAAGAGTACACAATCAATATAACATAATTGAGGTTAATCATACGAGGGAGTATGATCGCTATGATCCTTTCATACTTGCACATAATGTTAGGCAAGTGTATTATGCTCCTTATCCATTGCGGCGGAATAAGTCCGATTGGTGGGTTGTAATAAAAACTAAGCCTGTAGGTAGGGTGGAAGTCGAGAATGTGTTAGATGTTGCATATCAAAACGATATCTCCAGTAGTGGACGAACTTTTAGAAAATGATTTGGAACATCCTGAACACATATTAGAAGAAGTTGATATAAATGAAGTAAGAATTGTAGAAAACGAGGAAGAAGAATCAACTGATGAAGCTCAAACTAGTGAGGAAGAAGAATTCTGGGACGAGGAACAATACGTCGATGAGCTTTAAAAAGTTGGTTTCGTTAATAACTCTCGTTTATAGCTAGTTTCTTTATATGTTTCAATCTAAATATGTATTATATTATGCAGATGACAGGCAAGGGTCGAGGTAACAATGACCCTACTGATTCTCGGGGTCGAGAAAAGGCTAGGAAACCAAAGAGGAGGGTAGAAGATAATACTCAATCTTTTCCACCCTCTTCAGAGATGCCTATGCCTATGCCTATGTCTTTGTCTCCACCCCAGGGCTATTCTGAGCTGCCACAGCATCACGAGCCCTACATCTTCGGGCAGACATCAGGTCTTTCGTCACAGGGCCATAGGACTATACGTCCGGCATACAGTCCAGCTGCCTCACGACCACGTGGATCGCAGCCATCTGCATCGCATGGATCGCATCGATCTATTTCACATCCACATGGATCATATCCATCAGTGTCACAGCCACTTGGGTTAGAGCCACTCGGGTCACAACAATCAGTATCACAGCCACTTGCGGTCCATCCAGCTATGTCGCAGTCACAGGGATCGCAGCCATCTTCATCGGCGACTCCATCTATTTCAGGCCTTTGCCTGCGAGATACTAGCTCTGACCCCCCTACACCTTCCACACATGCCTCTGATATACATGCTTCGGATGGTCATTCCGGTGATGACGAGGAGATGCATTATGATCAATATGGCAGGATCATCATAGTCCCTGGGGGTGATGGGTAAGAGTTATTTGTTATTTTTACGTTTATTATTTTGTACAGTTTGTACTAAGATATTAATGTATTTTTTTTATTAAATTGCAGGTTCATCCCGAGTAATATTACTACGAGGATAATCACTAAAGCCACCAGAAAGCTTTATAATGGCCCTTATGCGACTTGGAGTGAATTCCCATTCTCGCTGAAGGAGCAAATTTTCAATCAATTTAAAGTATAAATGTTCTTTTAAGCAGTATAATTATTTATATTTATGATATTTCCATATAATATTTAACTTTTGTAATACAGAGCAAGTGTATATGGGAACGCCACTATAGCGCGGAAGTGGCTGCAAATTTTCATCACAAAGCTCGCAAGCGGTTGTCGCATAGTTTCTCCAAAGTTAGAAAGTTGAACCAGAAGCCTGACTGGTTGCTTTAGAATTTGTGGGAGGATTTGCAAAGGCAATGGCTTACCGCAAAGTTCTTAGAAAAGAGCGAAAAAGGAAAGAAATCTCGCGCATCTGAGAAGGAAGGCTCCTTGCACACTGGAGGTGCGATCAGCCTAGGGACAATAAAAAGAAGATTGGTATGTAATTGCTTAATTTATTTTAATTTTCAAAGTATATCTATTCTGTTTATTAACTAAAATTTATGAGTTTTCAGGAAAAAAAGTTGGGGTGTCCGATGAACCAAGATGAGCTATTCAAGGAGACTCATATTGTAAAGAAGAAGAAAGAGACGGATCAAGAAAGGTGGGTCGAGGGCCGAGCCTCGACTGTACATGTAAGTTTTCACTTTTCATTAAGTATTTTGATTTACTTTTGTATAAATTTTGAAATACTAATTCAATGTAATTTTTCTTATAGGGTCGCTTCACAGCTGACGTGGAGGAATTCATACGCAGTCAGCCAAGTAATGAGCCAGGCGAGCCAATCCAACCTTCGGACGAGGATGCTGAAAGAATGTGGACGGAGGCTGCTGGGGTTCCAAAATGGGGGAAGGTATACGGGCTTCCTACTAAGAAATTCCATCGCTATAAGTGTGGAATGCAAGGAATAGGGACTTCCTCGCAAGGCGAGCAACTTGATGGGGAGAGCCTCTCCGCTATGCGGGAGACTGTGACAAAGCTCACATCCGAGCTAGAAGCGGCCAAGGAAAGAGAAAAGCTTAGAGATGCTCAGTACATTGGCATGCAAGCTCAGTACCAGGGCATGCAAGAGCAGCTCAAATCTCTCCTAGCTTCTGGATGTTTTCCGATTCCCCGATCTCGTGAGTCATCGCCTCTAGTGAGTCATCGCCAGAGGCTCGACTTGAACGTAAGCGTTCCTTCCGTCCTCCCCGTGCTCGTTCCTCCCGTCCTCCCCGTGATCGTTCTTCCCGTCCTCGACAAGTAGACCCTTCTGCATACCGTCTTGGTGATGAAAGTTCATCAGACGGTGATGATAATGATGTTGTACAAAACACTCCTTGACTTTTATATACTTTGAACTAGACAAATAGAACCGGTTTTGAACTAGGTGTAATAAGCGTTAACTTAATATTGTTAGTTTAATTTGTTAGCTCTATTGAACTTTATTTTGTTGGTTTTAATGTATTTTTTGAATTGTGTTGTTGTTGTTGTGTTGTTGTTGTTGTGGTGGTGGTGGTGGTGGTGGTGTTGGGTTGTTGTGGAGATTTTGGTATTGAAATTGTAGTTTATGAATTGAATTATATTGTTATTTAGGAATTTGGTATGCTGGCAGGTGGTGTAGCTGCCAAAACAGGCAGTTTCTGCCAAAATTATACCTAGAAAAAGTGACCAACTTTGGTCGCTTTTCTATTTAAAAAATATATTTTCTGGGCAATAGCGACCAAGGTTGGTCGCTAATTAACCCAGATTTCCTAAAAAGCGACCAACTTTGGTCGCTATTCTGTTTAAAAAAAAAATTCAGGAAATTAGCGACCAATTTTGGTCGCTTATGTTTAAAAAAAAATTAAATTCTTGAAATTAGCGACCAATTTTGGTCGCTTATGTTTAAAAAAAATTAAAAATATTTTTAAAAAAAAGCGACCAACTTTGATCGCTATTTTCCAGATTTTAAAATATAATATTTGATTTACAGACCAAAGTTCGTCGCTATATTTTGAATAATAATAAATAAAAAAACGTAATTTAAATATAGAGACCAACTGTGATCGCTAAATTTATATTATTAAAATATTAAAGCGATCAAAGTTGGTCGGTATATTGTTTACCGGAATATTTGGTCGCTAATTAGCGACCAACTTTGGTCTCTAAGGTAAAGGGACCAGCAAAATAGCGACCAAGCCAGTTTGGACGTTTTTTGGTCGCTTTGCGACTTGTAAGCGACCAACTTTGGTCGCTTTTTGTGGTCGCTTTTTTCCGGATTTCTAGTAGTGTACTGTCGCTCATTTGACTTTATTGCTTACATTTATTTGTTTTGCTGATTGTTCTTCATTTATTACTCATCATTGATCATAAAGAGCCATCATCAAGGTCCTTAGAACTGTTAGTTCTTCACCGACCATCCCCAGTCTGACACTCTAGCTCGACCTCAAGGCCCAGCATAGGCCAGCTCGAGACCCCGATTCAAGATTATTCATTTTGCATAACATACTGTCCTCAAGCTTTTATCTCATTTTCCTGACTCACACTTAGCATCTATCGCTTAACAATTAGCATTAAAATAAATCACGTATTTTTAGAACCACAAAATTAAATTTAATACGTAATTACCATTTTCAAGATAAACATTCTTCTATCTGAATTTTTCCTTTCCAAGCCACTCGGGACCTGACTCAAAACCTCTCATTAAGAATGGTTTGAACTGTGTACTTTTTTCTTCGACGGAAGAAACGTATTGCTTTGAATCTGGAGCGGATAACTTTGCTAGCTAGTAGCCTAGTACTTTTTTTTTTTTTTCACATCCTCCTTTCATTTATTCATCTTTTACTATCGGTAAATTCTATATATTAGACATTCAAGATATAATGCTCAATATGCATTTATAGGCATTTATTATCCTTAATTGGTTGGCTCATGGCTGTGCAATGTTGGTAGTTTGCTTCATATGTATATATAATAACTATAGCCAGTTACCTTTTTGTCTCAGTGAAAGATAAACTTGATTGCTTGTCGGTTGAATTTCATAGTGATTCCCGAATTAATGATTTATCATACAGAAGTACCTAAATTAATTCAGTAACTAGAATATATGACTATACTTATATATTAAACAACAAACTGCAGACCACGGAAATTAATATGAATTCCGATTATATATTCCCAAACAACATACCTATACGTGTGAAATTCTCTAGACACTCCCAACTCAACCAATTACCCATATTTCCAACCCATTATCCAAATATTTCACCCGTTATGACCCAAAGTAACACCATTCCATTAGAGACAATGAGAATCAAAATGCTCTCCTCTTTATTGCACACAACTTAAACTGAAGAATTTAAAGATCTTAGATACTCCTACTTCGTAAGGATTTTCTAGTAGTCAACAAAATTAATAAGGAGAGAGTGTAAGGAAAATCCTAGAAGAATAATTTGAAATGCAAAATCAAAATATGAAGGAAACAGAAATTTAAAAAAGAAAAAAAGAGAGAAAATATGGTCTATTGCAAAAGTAGGCTTCTAATAAGTGCAGCTTGGGCGGTGTCTGAAGTGGCCAAGAGCTGAGATAAGCGCTCACTAAGATCATCAACTTCTCTGTGTAAGCCTCTTATGTAGTTGCATGTGTCTTGTAACACCCTCGCTGATGAAACCTGCCCCAATTACAAATAAAAGAACATTAATTCATATCAAAAGTACTGTATGCTTTTAATTACATAAATTGTACTGTGTAATACTCCCTCCGTTCACTTTTACTTGACATGTATACTAAAAATAAATTTTTATTTTTACTTGTCACTTTACGCATATCAAGAGAAGCCATTTTTTTTTTCCTCTTATATATACCCACAGTATTTATTACTCATTTCAAATCAGTTTCTCAAATCAAATAAAATATGCATCAATTAATATGTGTATCATGGTAAATTATGCACTTCATTTATTATTTCTTAAGGGGCGTGAAAAGTCAAAAGTGAAAGGGAGTAGTAAGAGTATATAATTAGAGTCAACCTATTTATGTAGAGACAAGTTTAGTAAGTTCAATGAATCAAGGGACAAAAGGAATCCTTTGGTTAAAATTAAATATATTATCACTTCGCTTGGTTTCTAAGGTCCTTGAGAAACCAAGAACTTAAAACCTAGGAAAGGTCATCGGGACCACTGGGACTTATAACCTCTTAATTTCCCTTGTACTAGGATTAATTACTAGTAGCTTTTACTAGGTTCTTCCTTCTTTATACTCTATGCACCTCGTAATATATATACACACCCAGAGGGGAAGCTACACTTTGGTAAGAACGGTCATTTGACCACACTTTGTCGGAAAATTATATTGCGTATGTAGGTAAAATATTTGATTTTAGAGATACGTGACATATATTGAACATTCTTTGTCAGAATTTTTTTTTTTTACTTCTTTTAAGTTTGGACACCCTTGAGGAAATTTACGACTTCGACTGAATACACCATTATAAAAGAAAGAATTAATATTAATAGAGCTAAACATACAAATACGTACCTTGTCAGAGGACCTATTACGAAGCTCAGGAAGAAGGTCCTGCAACTTGGAAACAAGATCATTTATCTGGTCTTCAGAAATCCTTGAAGATACTCCTGAATGTCTTGAACGTGACGACCTTCTGCTTGACATTTTTCAAACGTAAACTTTTTGAAGAAATATTACAGCTAGTGATGATATAGGCGGGGGTTTGAGTGTGCAATGTGGAGAACAACCTTATGGAGATCGAGTGAGAAAATATAATGGTGCTTTAATTTGGAGAAGATTAATTAATTATAGAGGAAAGAAAGAGATCAAGACTAATGCATAAGAACACAATTGTAGCTAGTGAAGAAGACAATTGCATGGGAAAAAGAAGTGGGCTTAGTTTGTCTTTAAATAGGGTTTTGGGAGACAGAAGAAAATATCAAGTTTCTGGAGACATGGACGAAGCTACATGTTATAGAGGGCGGTCAACTAACCACCCTTCGTCGGAAAATTACACTGCGTATATAGGTCAAATATTAGATTTTAGAATTATATAACATATATATTGAAAACTCTTTCTCGGAGAATATTTTTCACTTCTTTCAAGCTTGAACACCCTTGAGTAAATTGCTGGCTTCGCCTTTGTCCGGAGATATCCCCCTTCTATATGAAAATATTCTAATTCCTTAAGTTGCAAATTAATGAGACTAGATCTCAAATGGGCTTTACAACGAGCTTTCATCTCCTACCTACCCTCCCATCGGGGTGGGGTGTGAGCTACTGTTCTATTCAGTGTGCGAGTGTCAGAAACTACACGTAAGACCGTGTTTTTTATTGCATTTATTCACTAATGTGAGTTATTATTATTTTTTTGTGGAAAAAAAAAAGGGAACTTATTCAAGATATCGGCAAAGTAAATCTTTTATTAAAATGTGAAATAAAATTGAAGGAAGTTTTCCATACTCGACTTCTAGTATCGCAGTCAAAGAGGAAACTAAGAAAGATTGGAGAAGATGGGGGAGTTGACCAGTCAAGGATATGATTCACATTGCATACAGAGATACGGAGTATGTTATATGTATATATTTTCCTCAAACGGAAAGCATATAAACAACACGTCAAGAAAATCATATCGCCGACTCTCTTTCTGAGATTATTATTTCATCAGTATCAGTATCAGTGTATTTAATCTATTATAACTGTCATTTAATCTAAATTATATGTTATTAGATGAAATATATTTAATTACTTTTTAAATGACATAATTGTAACATGGCCATCGGATTATCAGGGGCGAAGCTATGTGTGGGCGGTGTGGCTAAGGGTGGTCGATTGAACACCCTTCGCCGAAAAATTATGGTGTATTAGGATAAAATACTACTTGTAGGTGATCAAAAAATAAATTTTGAACATTCTTGCATAGATCACTGGGAAAAGGTGTTCAAATTTTGAATACCCTTATTGAATTTTCTGGTTTCGCGGCTTCCGGGTTTTGATTTATTAGCGGTTATATTGGAGATGAATCCATATCTGATTCTCGGCCTCAGTATATTATCTACTTTGACAGATCAATTCACCATTCCTGCTTAATAGCTTTTTTAGTCCAGTCACTGATCTGCTGCAACTTCCGAGTGATCTGCTACAGTTATTATTTCTTTTACATTTTCAGTTACGTACTTTTAAGAAGTTTATTCAATAGTTTGGCTTCTCTGTACCTTTGTAAATGTGTTAGATATTTTCTAGATGGTCCATCTCATGTATTACTACGTCGCATAAGCAGAGGCGGATTTATAATCAAAATCATGGGGCACGTGAATTTATTATCTTTCCGTATTAGATAGAAAGAATTATAACAAAATACACATGACTTCACACCATAACAAGAAATGACCTATGTTTTTAAGTTTTACCCAACCTAACTCATATTGTACATATTTTGAAAATACTAGCTCTTGCAAATTCAAAATATGTGTTCTTACACACATTGCTTCTAAAAGCTATGGAATTAAATCTGTGTTCTCACAACCATTGCTTTCACTCTCTCTTCTTCTCACATCTTTTACATATGCTTCAAGGCGTCGTCCACCATTACTGCTTCTCCCCCTATGTCACCTGGTTGCAATGCAAAAAAATTGAAGGATAGAAGTCCACCATTGAAGGCCATTCAAAGCTTTGCTTTAGAAAATAGAATTTTTTGAGTTTGTTAGTTGTTTGGATTAGGTGTTGTTCCAATTGATTAAAAATATCAAAAGGAGTTCAAAGTTTAAATTTGAAGTGATTTGGAGTAGATTTGAGCAAGATTTGAGTTAGATTTCAGAAAAGACGCAAGGAAGAAGACAAAATTAATTTTTTTGTATAATTATGTATAATCTTGTATAATAGTGTATATGAGTGTATAAATACATCTTATACACTGTTGTACACTTTTATACACCTTTATACAAACGTTTGTAGACGAACTTCTTCCACGATTTTCAATTGCAATTCTTGTTCAAAACCAGTCCAAATCTCCATTAAATAACTTCAAATTTTATATACAACCTCCTTATACTATTTCTAACAAGTCTAAATAACACCCACTCTAAATTTCTTACAAAATAAAATTAGGAATTTAAATCCACATATTTAAGCTTGTTAAAAATCTAATTTTCACCACCCAAATGGATTTGGTTTGTTGAACTAATATTTGAGTCACAGTTACTGATTCGAAAATTAACTTAAAAGCTTGAGCAATCTTTTTTAAAAATTAAATAGTAATTTTGAGAACCTATTGGAGTTGGATGTTTAATCTTAGCCTATTATTTTTGGGCTAGTTGGTTGTAAATTGAAATATGGGCTATAAAATTGAAAAGTGGGAAGCCCAGTTGTTCTTATGTGAAATTTTCCCTATTAGATATTTAGTGTTCGTTTGGACATAAAATTTTGATGGAAGATTTTTTCAAAAAATTTCATTTTTTTTCGAGATCAGCGTTTATTCATAAAATTATCAATTTTCACTTGAAGATGCATTTTGGAAATTTTCGAAAATTTGAAAAACTGCAAAAAGCTATTTTTCAAAATTTTTACTCAAATCACTCACAATACTTCAAAAACAACCCAAACTGAAATTTATGTCCAAACACAACTCTAAATTTTAAATACCATTTTCACTTGAAAAAAAATTTCACCATTTTTCGAATTTTACAATTCTTATGTCCAAACGCCTACTTAATGTACGTATTTTCTAGAATTAGTCCAATATTATTTGTTGACACCCATTTTCCAAAAATACTAAAGGGTGCACTTGATTGAAATACTGGTTTATTTATATAGAGAAACATGGATCAATTCTGACTTGGTTTTTTTCTATTCTTTTTTAGTGATGCACTCATATTCAAAAAATTCAAAATCCGCCTCTGTGCATAAATATAGCATTGAAGGAATTGATCTCTCATGACGACCAATTACAATGAAATCTTCCATATTGTCTTCCATATTTTATTTATTCATTATCTAAATTATGGGTGTATTTGGTACGAAGAAAAACATTTTCCGAAAAATATTTTCCAAATATTTTTATGTTTGGTTGGCTTAAATGTTTTGGAGAACATCAATCATTTTCCTCCCAATTGGAGGAAATTATTTTCCCTATCAAAAGGAGGGAAAACATTTTCCAAAATTCTTTTTCAACCTTTTTCACCCTATTCCCCATGCCCACCAACCCACCCTCACCCACCTCACCCCACCCCCAAACCACCCAAACCCCCTACCCCTACCTCACCCCACCCACCCCAACCTCGCCCACCACCCACCCTAAATAAAACTATTATTAAGGGTACTTTTTTTTTTTCATGATGTAATAAAAGTAATTTCTTTCATTTCAACAAAATGAGTACTTTTTTTTATGATATAGAAAAAGTATTTTTTTTTCATTTCAACAAAACGAGTACTTTCTTTTCATAAGGTAGAAAAGTATTTTCTTTCTTTTCAGCAAAAACAGTACTTTTTTTTCATGATTTAGAAAAAATATTTTCTTTCATTTCAACAAACTAAGTATTTTCTTTCATGATGAGAAAATATATTTTCTTTCGTTTTAACAAAAGAAGTACTTTCTTGAAGTAAAAAAAAATTCTCATTTTAATAAATTGAGTAATTTCTTTTCATGATGTAAAAAGGGTATTTTCTTTCATTCAACAAAATGAGTAATTTCTTTTCTTGTTGTACAAAAGATACTTTCTTTTCCAACAAAATAAAGTATTTGTTTTTTATCGAGCTCAAATTTTAACGTTGTTCTTGTGTCAAAAAGTAAAGTAGCACACTTGCTCTTTTGGGTTTGTGTGAATTTTGAAAAGAGTAATTAAATTCTTGAAGAAAATAGAGTATGGGGGAGGGGAGTGGGGGGAAGGAGTACAGGAAACATAAGGATTTTGAGGAAATATTTTGTACTCTCTAACCAAATACTAAAAAATATTTTCCGCAAAAAGTTTTCGTTCATCCACCAAACAAAAAAAAATAAGTGATAAAACCACTCATTTTCCAGCATTTTCCTTCGTACCGAACACACCCTGTATTGCCGATCTTTTGCAAAAAGAGTCGTATAACTAGATCTAAGAACATTTGTAATGGATCATAAATTAAACCGATTAAATATGTATATTCATATAAGTTTGTTTTCTTTTGTTCTCTCATGATTTTCCTTTTGTTTTGGTAATCCAAGGAGCTGTTTGTACATACTCCTATATGTTTTTAATGACCAATATATCTACTTTGTACAATATTCTCTACTCTTTTCTAAGGCGACGAGATGTAAACTAAATTTTAAAGCAGCTTTGAACAAACGACTAGTTCAATACCTTTTTACCCTGTATAATTTTTTTAGTTGGACAATAGATAAGTTTTCACTGCAAGCATAACCTGAAAATTAGATTGCAGTGCCTGTTATAAACTACACTGACCGCTGTGTTAAATTACATTAAGAGTCTGTTTGGAAAGCCACTTAGGAATTGAATTTGTGTGTAATTGGATGTAATTACACTGTTTGATGTGTTTGTCTGGCCAAGTAATTACTTGGTCAACATGAAATTAGGTGTAATTGAATAGATGTAATTACAGTACTCTCCAAATCTCAAGAGAAAGTGAGAATTAGTGGTAATTACACTATGTAATTACAATGTTACTTTCTAATATTTTTCCTTTTTATTTTTATTTTAATTTATTTTCTTTATAACCTTTTATTTCCATTATTTTAATTTATTTTTATTTTTACTTTTTATTATATTTTTACGTTTTAATTTCTTTTTGAATTTTAAAATATATTTTCTTTGTACATTATTTAATATTTTATTTCTCTACCTTATATTTTCTTTGTACATTATTTATATTTTATTTCTCTACCTTTACTTCATGTGATTTCATATAACTGCTCGTATATTTTATTTCTTATTCATTTTATTTTCTTTATTTAGTGTAATTGCGTTATTATTCTAGTTTTTGAACTACATCTCCTAATATTAGAAATAATGAGTCATTAACAAATTTGGCATATGATGAGTGATGCCATTAACGTAAAATTTTGTTGTTGAATGAGGTTATAAACTTATTATGTTTCCTAATCTTAAGTTGTATTAGAACTTATTTTTATTATGTTGGAATTTGACATATGTTAAAGTATTTTTTTTTTGGGGATTTTGAAATCATGTTATATTTATTCCAATTTACTTGTTTTAGTGGTATTAGTTTGTTATTTCACATTGCATGTTGTTTATTTTTTAGTTAGAATTGATAGATTAGTATTGTCAAACATTTGCATAATATTATGATGTTATATTCATAGATATTAATTTATTGTATCAAACATGCATTCCATGATGTTCTTATACTTAGCTTGTGGAACCAAACAGTATGGTTGTAATTACATTGTAATTACGTTATGATAAATAAACAGGTCATCGTAACTACTAAGCTATATAATTACTAAACTGTGTAATTACTACCCTAATAATTACATCAATTTCAATTACCGGGTAAATTTCCAAACAGACCCTGATAGTGAAAATTTTGTTTATATTATCATGGTATATACGTGAAGAAGAAAAAGACCAAAGGAATCTTATGAAATATGGTATATATTCGTGTCTCAAGTACACATTTTTATCGTTTTCATGACTTGCCTACCTGGATTATATTTTGATTGAGTACTGTGCCATACATACGAAGTCGTTTTTGTTCTCTTTTAACTAAATAGTTATGGAAACTATGTTGGCACATTAACGTGGTCTCTCTGTTTATAGTACTTGCATTTCTGTAATGTTTTTCAAAAAATTTCAGCTAAAATTTACTTTATTAATTTTTTTTTTTTACCAAATATGTGCTTGACATGATTTTACATGAACACATGCTTGCAAAGCATCCAATGGTTAGATGGAATGAGATTCTATCGACAGGAAATAATGTATTTGTCTTTTCCATCCCCTATTGTTCAGGTGTTTCAAGATAGATTTGCTCATACTATCTGGACGGTTGAATATTATATTGATGCCCAAACATGTAATTTGGTGTTGCGGAATATCATGAGATTTAATGTGGTTCGGCTAAGCCTAATTCTCGGGGCAGAAGCAGAGAGAGTTTTCCATTATGAATGAGAAGAAAAACACAATACAATCTGTAGAATCCCCAACTACAACCCCTATATATAGATCCCAAATAGTCCCAAACTTATAAGAGAAGGTTTCCCAATTTGACAAGGACTATAAGTTTTCCTTTCCCAAATCTATTAGGACTATGGATTTTCCTAAACCTATAGGGATTATGGGTTTCCTAAAAATACAAAGAAATAATTCAAGCCACAAAATAACATTTGGAGTTTTGAAATAAGGAAATTTTCATGATTTTTA
The DNA here is from genome assembly GCF_001879085.1 of Nicotiana attenuata. Lineage (NCBI taxonomy): Eukaryota > Viridiplantae > Streptophyta > Magnoliopsida > Solanales > Solanaceae > Nicotiana > Nicotiana attenuata. The sequence goes on from NC_031994.1 coordinate 76,959,601, forward strand.
AATGAGCTTTGACACAATAACACTCGACATTTTTATAATTTGATCGGGGCTGAATGAAACAAATTTATGAAAATTTCGTTTTTTAGTTAGTTTTTTCCCCTTCAAACTCCAAATTTGAAAGAAATCTTTTTTTTTGGTAAATAAACATTATATTAATCAGCAAGTAATTAAATTACAAATCAATCTTAGCTATCGTCATTGAAAGAAATCACCGTTAATTACTAAAATGCAAATGAAAAGATATCATGCGTAAGTAAATGCGAGGACTAAAAATAAAAAAATCTTTATACAAATAGCTAGCAATATTTATTGTTTACTTTTTCTAATTATATACATAAATTATACATTGATTAAACTGATATTAGTAAGTTGGATGGACTTAATTTTCATGAAAATAATATTTTGTATGTGCAAGTCACTTACTAAAGTCTAAAGAAAGTATAACAGCTGTAGTGCAGTGTTAAATGACCATTCGGACCACCTTTCTTTTTACCAATCCAAAGTCCATTATTAAAATAAAAGCTAACGTTCTTTCTTCTTAATATTAAAATTTGTAAGCTTCTAAGAGGTTCTATTTCATGTGTCGGGATATCATTAAAAAAAAAAAGAATAAAAAAGAGAGAGAAAGAGGGAGAAGGACAAAGAGAGAACAACTAATATTTTTTAACTAAATGTGAGGACTAAAATAAACTGGGATTAATTTAATTGGAAAATAAGAAAGGCTCAGCGACCTTTTGGGAGAGCACATGATTTTGATCCAATAGACAGCGAGGACTGAGCTCTAAGTCACAAGGAGATTTATTTCTTTATTCCATTTTCTTTAAAATTCAGTGGGCTGGTCTGCTCCTCTTTTTCTTTTTTAAAAAAAAACGTACAGTGTTTACCGGAAAAATGATACAGTTGAATTTGTAACGTGATTTATAGACACGTGGATTAAATTGATCTGATAAAGTAAGATAACAAAGTGCAAGCAAAATAAATAAAGATAATTGAAGAAGAAACAAGCCTGAGCTTTAGAATGTTCCCACCGTTATCGACAATAATTGGAAAACCTCGAACACACTTGTATGAAGCTTAAGAGAATGAGAGAAAGAGTATTAGTCTTTTGCTGTTCGTATTTCTTGATGTCTTACGGTAGAACGAAAACCCCTATTTATATTAGAGCTATAGGATGTACAGCCTACCAATTATGCCCTATTGATTAGTAATATTAACGCAACAATAAAAGGTAATAAAAGCTAATAACAACGGGAGGAATCTTGGGGTCTTCTATATAACGTTTCTGTAACGGTCATATCTTGAATTACTTCTTACCCCGCCCACAGATTTGTATCCGGTATCAATATCTTATCCGGCCACAAATTTGTATCCGGTATCAATATCTTATCCGGCCACGGGTTTGTATCCGATGTGAACATGATTGAATCACTGCTGATTGGTCATCCTTGACACGTGTTGCTTTTTAATTCACTCATCTTCTGATACCGGTTTTACCGTACATGCTAAGGGTTAAGTAGAAGAAGAGGAAGAAGGAGGAGGAGAAGAAGAGAAATAAATTTAATTAGTTATTTTAAAAAAGTTGACACCCCGAGAAAGATACAATTTGATCTTCTTAGCATATGCTTTGCCCATCTGATTGTTTATTTTATCAAAGGACCGTGATTTGTTTAATTCTCCAGACCAGAGATATTAATGTTGCAAGAGCAGAGATATTAATCTAAACGCTCATAGTCGGTGAAGAAGTTTTTTTACTCATGCTAGTTTTAGTTTTTTAATATCTAGAGATACGAGCGTTAATAAAAATAAGCTTATAACCCGCTAATGTTTATAAACTGTCAGCACCCACCAAATGTTCTCGTGAAATCTATCAACGCCCATTGTCCAATGGTGTTGAGCTATCCTAGCTAATATACACTGGGTTAATGGATATTTTATGAAGTTTTATCATTTGAAAGAAATTGGTCCATATAAAAATAATGAATAATACACTGCGGTAAATGCTCTTCCATATATTATCCTTCTCTGTTATCGTAAGGGTACGTTTGTGATGGGAGCAAACCTTGTTGCACGTGAAAAAAAGAAAAGAAGACAAAATAAAAGAAAGAAAAGTCAAAGAGAGAATACTTATGACATAAGTGATTACGTTGGCACGACATATATTCAAATGCTTATAAAAGGAGTCTACCTTTTCATTTGAAGATTATTCCTCAACCTCTTCTTTCTCTTCAATAAAGAGCCATTTTTTGTGTGACCTGGAGTAGGCAAAAATTGCCCAATCACATAAATCTTGTATTGTCTTGTCTTGTGCAATTTATTGCTTTTCTCTTTTAAATATTTTTCCTTCTATTAGCCTGACCCACTTCCCAACAACTGGTATCAGAGCACAGACAGTGTAATTCTGGTAGAAAAGTACGGTATTAGTGTAGGTACTATTCACAAGAATAGTGCGATACTATTGATCATCAATACTAACAATATTCACGATAATGAAGTATTATTCATTAATAGTGACAATATTGTTCCCCAATAGTGATTGTTGTCTACCTTATACAGTTGAGACATTTTTTCTTACACGGAGTAATGTTTGCGGTTACTATTCACATGCACTATTCATATAATTTTTTTTGTGAAAAATGGCATCAGAAGAAGGAAAAGTTAAGATTGACAAGTTTAATGGCAAAAATTTTGGATTCTGGAAAATGCAAATAGAGGATTATTTGTACCAGAAAAAATTACACTTACCTAGCTCTGACCGACGTAAAATCAAAGAGTATGGTCAAAGCGGATTAGGATCTATTAGATCGCCAAGCTCTTGGTGTGATTCGTTTGATGCTAACACGAAATGTGGTGTTTAACATCATTAACGAGAAGACTATTGCAGGCTTGATGAAGGCGTTATCAAATATGTACGAGAAGTCATTTGCTTCAAATTAGAGGTGTCTAATGGGCCGGGTTGACCCGTAACTGGACCGGCCCAGACCGGGTAAAACCGAAACCGGACCGGCTCGGTACATAGGGGGCCGGGTGGGGCTGGGTAGGAGGGGTAGAGGGGGTTGGTCCGTTTATTTTTTTTGTAATGGTTAACCGGAACGGTCAAACCCGGTCCACGTGAACAATGCCGTGTACCGGTTTAACCGGCCCAGACCGGACCGGTACAATGGCTAATTCCTTTTTTTGTTTTTTTTTTAATTTTTGAAATCAGTGGGGCCCACTAACCGTTGGCAACGGTCACCCCTGGCGGGGATCCGTTGCCCAACGGGTTAATTGCATTAATAGCCTCTTTTTCTTTAAAATTAAACCTTTTTTCAATTTACAAAATTAACCTTCTCCAAAACTATAAATAACCCCCCTCCCCCCCCCCCCTCTTCCTCATTTCTTCACCCATCTCTCAATTCCCATTTCTCAATCTCAATTCTCAAATCTCAATTCAAGTTAAATCATGCCTCGTACTTCTAGAGTGCGCTCATATGTTTGGCAACACTTTGAAGTGGTAGAAGAAACTTAAATGAAGAAGGTCAGAAAGTAAAGTGCAAGAACTGTGGTCAAGTCTTAAATCTTCGTTCAAGGTCTGGCACAGGCAGTTTAAGGAGGCATATAAAGTAGTGTCTTGAGCGTCCTCCGAAAATAGTATTTAAGATTTTAAGACAATTTATGTTATTTTAAAATTATTAGACGTATTTATGCTTATTGTTTTAGTTTGTTAGATTAATTTGAAGTATTATTAATTTATTATGCATGAAAATTTAGTTTTACTATTTTTTTGTTAATTTACTTTTTAAATGCAAACTTTAATTTTATAATTTTGAAATAAATGTAGTACTTGCAATTTATAAGTGCANCAATTTATAAGTGCAATTTTTCCCCATCTTCCTTGTATTCTTTATATTAATATAAAGTATTAATATAACTTACAATAGTTATACAAAATACAAAAAAAATTTTAAAAAATGCACTAAACCCGGCCCGGCCGGCCCCCTTAACCCGTAACCCTTACGGTTCAATTTTTACCCGGATGAACCCGAACCCGTTAAACCCGGTAAGCCCCAACCCGTAACCGGCCCGGACCATAACCCGTACGGGTACAAAAAAATCCCAGCCCGGCCCGGCCCGGCCCACCCGTTTAACACCCTTACTTCAAATAAAGTCTATTTGATGCATCGATTGTTCAACTTAAAGATGACAGGAGGTGGATCTGTTATGAAACATATCAAATGAGTTTAATGTAATATTAACTCAGTTGAGTTTCATTAATATAACATTCTATGACGAAGTCAGAGCGTTGATTCTACTATCATCTCTACCAGAGAGTTGGTCTGCAACAATAACTGCAATTTAGCAATTCATCAGAAAGTACCAAACTCAAATTGGATAATATCATAGACTTGGTTCTAAGCGAAGATATTCTCCGAAGAGAATCAAGTGATTCCCCAGGATCTGATTTTAATACCGAAAGCAGGGGAAGAAGCAACCAAAGAGGACAAAGTCATGGTCGTGGCAAATCAAAGTCAAGGAGAAAAGGGCAATCCATAACTGCAAAGACATTACTTGTTGGAATTGAGATAAAAAGGATCATTACAATAGGTATTGTAAAGAGCCAGAGAAGAAGAAGAAGAACGACCAATACAAAGATGATAATTCAGCAAATGCAATTGCTGAACAAGTCGGTGATGCACTAATTTGTTGTGCAGATAGTCCAGTTGACTCTTGGATTCTGGACTCAGGAGCATCCTTTCACTCTACCTCATGCAAAGAATTTTTGCATAACTATACTGCTGGAAAATTTGGAAAGGTTTATCTAGCAGACGATGAACCTTTGGATATTGTTGGTAAAGATCGTATAAAGACTTCACAAGGGACGCTATAGAAATTGCAAAATGTTCGATGTGCTCCTAGCCTCAAGAAAAATCTGATATCTATGCGTCAAATTGACATTGAAGAATACATAATGGTATTCGGTAACGAATCATGGAAAATAACCAAAGGAAATTTGGTTGTGGCACGAGGCTTCAAGAAGGGAACACTATATGCAACTGCAATACAGAGAAATATTATAGCAACATTGGATCATGGTCGTGATACAACATTATGGCACCGGAGGCTCGGACATATGAGTGAGAAGGGGATGAAGTTGTTGGCATCTAAAGAAAAAATGCCAAACCCCAAGCATGTTGAATTAGGTTTGTGCGAACATTACATTTATGGGAAACAAAAAAGAGTTAGTTTCTCAAAGGCGAGAAGGACGCTAAAGAAAGAGAAGTTAGAACTAGTTCATACGCATGTGTGGGACCAACTCTTGTAACTTCTCTGGGAGGCTCACGTTATTATATCACCTTCATTGATGATTCCACAAGAAAGGTATGGGTTTATTTTTTGATGAATAAATCGGATGTGTTTGTTACCTTTAATAGATGGAAAGCTGAAGTTGAAAATCAAACAAGTCTAAAGTTAAAATGTTTGAAGTCTGACAATAAATGAGAGTATGATAGTCAAGAGTTTAAAGCATTCTACTCTGAGAATGGGATCAAAATGATCAAGACAGTTCCTGGAACACCAGAAAAAAATAACGTTGCTAAGAGGATGAAAATAACCCTGAATGAATGAGCCAGAAGTATGAGAATACATTCTGGATTGCCGAAGTATTTTTGGGCGGAGGCTCATAACACGACAGCTTATCTCATAAACAGGGGACCCTTTGTACCGCTGAATTTTGAAATTCCTGAGGAGGTACGGACAGAAAATGAGGTAACTCTCTCACATCTGAAATTTTTTGTGGTGTTACTTAGGTCCATGTAAACTCTAATGATAGAGATAAGCTTGATCCAAAAGCCAAGAAATATTTCTTTATTGACTATGGTGATGGTAATTTTGGTTATCGATTTTGGGATGATCAGAGTAGAAAGATCCTAAGACATATGAATGTTACATTTAATGAAAATGTGATGTACAAGGATAAGCTTGAAGTAGAACCAACCAGTACTAGTAAATAGACACCTGAAACAATTGAGTTAGAAGAAATCTCAAAAAATGAAATGGCCAGAGGGATTACAACTGATTCTGAAATTGAAGATGAAGAATCAGAAGTCGAATATGGATCAGAACATGCTCGGAGAGGGCCCCAATATCCATTCGCCATTTGATGAACAGCCAACGGGAAGTGATCGAGTGGAGATGTTCGCCTGCTTGGTGAATCATTGGGGCGTACTTTTGGTACTGCTCGCATTTTCTCACGAAGTCTGCGGCATCCTTTTTCATGGTAGGCCAGTAGTATCCCGCCCATATGAGGCATCTGACCAGTGCTCGATTGCTGGAGTGAGCCCCGCAATGGCCTTCATGGACTTCTTTGAGGACGCGCTAAAGTTTGGTTCGAGCCCAAGCACTTTGCCAGAGGGCCACCGTAAGTCCTCTTATACAGGTCGCTATGAAGGATACTGTATCTGGCCACTTGCATTCTCAGTTTCTTAGCCTCTTTTTTGTCGCCAGGGAGTGTGCCGTTCTCCAAGTATGCAATAATACGATTGTTCCAGTCCTAAGTTAAGTTTATGGTTCTTACCTCGACTTGGTCTAGTGATGAGTTGAGGAGATGCAACACACTTTTATCTACGGTCAGGATAGTTTTAGTAAGATGCGGCTAGTTTGGCGAGGCCATCTATTTCGGCATTCTGTGCTCATGGGATTTGATCGAGTTGGCATTCGTCGAACTCAGGCAACAGCTTGCAGATTTCGGTCTGCTATTTTTGCAATCTTTGTTCTTTGATTTGGAAAGTCCCTGTGACTTAGTTGACTATGAGTTGGGAATCATAGTAGAGTTTCAACCGTTTTGCCCCATATTTGAGTGCTAGCCTTAAGCCTGCAATTACGACCTCATACTCGGCCTCATTGTTAGTCATATCCAGGCACCTTATAGACTGGTGAATCACTTTGCATGTTGGGACCTCGAGTACGAGTCCCAGTCTGGACCCTGATGCGTTGGATACGCCATCGTTGTATAGGACCCAGAGGTCTCGCGTTTGGAGGGAAGATTAGATGGCTTCCCTTTCGGCTTCAAGCATTATTTTTGTACTGAAGTCGACGAGCACTTGTGACTTTATCGCAGTTCGCGACTGGTTGTGATATCGTGCTCACTTAGCTCGATGGCCCATTTAGCCTACCTCCCGGACAGCTCGGGCTTATGCAAAATGCTCCTCGGGGGAAAAGTTATGACGACCAGATAGGGTGGCATTAGAAATAGGGTCTTTTACACCCCATGTTTTCGTACGTGAAAGTACGCCATAAGTAAATTGATGGAAGCTCGGAAATGAGATTTACATCCTGCATTTTCGTATGTTAAAATTTCATCGTAAGTTAATCAACGTAAGTTCGAGAATGAGATTATTTTGATATTATAACCATTATGCTACTTCAAACAAGTGATGAGTAAATTCGTGAAGGTGAGAGGGTAAGGAAATCGAAGAAAATGAGTTTCGTCGAAGCTTAGCAATTTGAGTTAAAATACGGTCCGAGCTATAATACCCGGTATTTATGGACTAGTGTCATACAAGGTACTACATGAACATGATAGTAAATTGTACAAGGTATGTTAAAAGTGAGTAGTATTTTAAGTAATTTGAGATAATTCTTAATTATATGGGTGATTGGTTAATTATTGGATAGTGGGATATTACCCAATTAATTAAGGAATTACGTTGGATAAGGATTAAAGGGTGAGGTGGCAGCCCCCCATTCTAATTAATGACTCATTAGTCATTAGGATAGGTGGCACATAAGGGGTCTTTGGGCAAGACTAATCCCCAAAAGTGGTGCCCACCTAAAACAATTTAAAATGTAACATTCCTAGTCCAAATTCATTTTCTAATCTCTTTAAGGAAACGTTACTATTCATCTCTTTAAGGAAAAGTTTCATCCTTGGATAAACATATTCATCTCTTTAAAGAAAAGCATAGAAATGTTACTGTTCATCTCTTTAAGGAAAAGTTTCATCCTTGGATAAACATGTTCATCTCTTTAAAGAAAAGCATAGAAACGTTACTGTTCATCTCTTTAAGGAAAAGTTGCATTCAAGCTTTTCTTTGCATAGAAACGTGATTGCTTCGAGCTTTTTCGTACGACTTGTTCTGTGTTGTCGCAATTGACGTGTGTTAAGGGAATTATCAAGAGAATCGGCTCAGGTATGTTAAGGCTATCCTTCTTTCTTTTGGCATGATCTATACGACACAAGCAAAACGAGCAAATGCACAATTTCCATAAATTACTCTATTCATAGAAATACTAGAAATGCTTATGTTCTTGATTCCCGATGTGTCATATTATTCTATCATCTGTTCATGGGTCTCAGAAAAATACGTAAGTTGAAAAAAGTTTACTTCATGATATTACTCAAAGGTATAATGGTCTTATGACACTCTGAAAGATTTTATTGACGTATTTTTCATGCATTACATTCATGTACATTGACCCATGACCAGATGGCGTTATATACGCGTATATATGCATTTATATGTATATGGGATATAGGAAAAGGTTATGGCATTATATACGCACCACCACCAGATCAGCTGGTATACGTTGATGATTTTGCCCACAGTGGCCGAGATGATATGATGGGATGCCCAAAGAGGCCTGATGATGTTATGAAATATGTACCTATGCACGACATGACATCCATGCGCATATGCATGACACTATAATTATTTCATGAATTACAGAGTTATCCAGACTTACAGGTTGAGTCATTTACTCTATACTTCTTCCATGTCTGTTATGTACTTATTTATGTGCCTTACATACTCGGTACATTATTCATACTGACGTCCCTTTTGCCTGGAGACGCTGTGTTTCATGCTCGCAGCTCCCGATAGACAGGTCAAGAGCCCTCCACGTAGGCCATCAGCTCAGCGGAAGATGTTGGTGCGCTCCATTTGCTTCGGAGTTGCTTGTTTGGTTAGTATGATTTAGACGTGTATTGTTTGGTATGGAGGGACTCTATCCCGACCTTTATGAAAATTATGTATTCTTAGAGGCTTGTAGATAGATGTCATGTACGCAAATGATTGTATGGCCTTGTCGGCCTATGTTCAGTATACGAGTGGTTATTTTGGTCTTATAAGCCCGTATGTCTTATGTATAAATTGGTATCACATGTTGTATTCTACTAATCTCACGCCACCCTTCCATCTCAGTTATCTATGATAGTATGACATGAAAAGATACGTTATGTTGGTACTCGGTTGAGTAAGGTACTGGGTGCCCGTCGTAGCCCACCGGTTTGGGTCGTGACAAAAGTGGCATCAGAGCAGTTCTGTCCTAGGGAGTCTACTAGTTGTATCTTGTAGAGTCTTGTTTATGGGTGTGTCGTGCACCACACTTATAAGCAGGAGGCTACATGGCATTTAGGACTCTCACTCTTTCTTCTTACTCTAGATCGTGTGGTAGAGCTCAGCTGTAAGAATTCAAATTCCTAATTTCTATTTTATTTGTATTAAGACGATACCTACATAGAGAAAGACGGTTGGTAATAGACATGGCTATAGAAGAGTTGAGTCAGAGGAACTCGACTTTGCATTATGCTTATGATAAGTACACGTGAGGTCTTCAGCAGATCATGTGCGTACTGATAGGTGTAAGCCTCTTGATAAGGAGTCTTGAGGCAAGAATACCTATCCACCTTTATGGTGAAAGACAATGAGAGATTCAGAAGATAAATGCAAGTTTCAACAAACAAAAGAAGCGAGATGAAAAAGGGTACAAGGCGCCCAGTTAATGAAGGTTAACAGTGTTTATAATTCAGGCAGAGGAATATAAGCTTTTTGAGTTATATTCAACAGCAACAGAGGTATATACAATTGGCCGTACCCATCTCAGTTATGCCCTATGGGGGCTAACAGGTGTAGTTTAAGAAAAGGACGGAACATCAGGATCCGGCTGGGGTTAGAGTAACCCAAAATGGTAAATGGATTGTTGTGTTAGTTGACATTTCCGAAGGGTATTACAAATGTGCTAATAGATCTTCTTGTGAGACACCCAGATGGTGCACTCTAGAATATTACAATTAGATGTGAATACTAGCATGATCAAATTCAGAAGATAGGCACTGAAAGCTTGGAAGGGATAAATATTACCTTAGTGTGACTCTCGTCCCTAGTAGAGTGAGGACATTGAGCAACCCAAAGAGCCGATGGATGAAGCAACGGGAGCAAAAAGCAAAAGAATGTCTTGTTTAAGTTTTCTTAAGAAAGGGATAGGCAAAAATATTAGCAGAGTAATGAGAAGAGAGATAAGGAAGAATTATGAGTAAGATGCGATACATGGATGACAACGGTAGATCAAAAAGATGACGGTATTACCGGGTCCATAGTCATGTGAAGGAAGAGATGAGAGGTGATAGGCCTTAAGACAACAAAAGAGTATAGTCCATGAAGTCATATCCTCATTTCGAGAAGTGAGTTCGTGACTCTAACGTGATTACCAATAGGAAAAGCTAGACCCAAAAATAATAGAGATCAGTATGGGTTGGTGAACAAGATAAAGTAAACATGAATTAGGGATTTAGTGATTGATAATGGTCGACATCATGAGAATTTCGGATTACGTACCAGCAATAATAGAATGGACAACAGAAGAATATTTATAAGAAATTCAGAGAAAGGTCATTCAAGAAGACGCTTCCTAAAGCAAGCGATGTGAGCAAAGTTAAGCTTAAGGGACTATATGTGCCAGTTATACTAAGTGTCACCCTCATGAGTAAGGAAAGTTGCTATCCTTGGTACAGAAGGATCACCACAAGGCGAGTAAGGGTCATCAATGATGTGAGAAGACGCCAGAGATAAAGAGGTAATAAATATTTGTACTCCCCTAAAGGGGGGAATATGGAATGATGTGGAATTAAGCCAGAATTAAGTGGTTCTAGTAATTATGGAATGGTAAAGGAAGAATGCAAAAAAAAGTGAAAAAGGGATGAGATTGCAATTATCCAAAGCCTACATATATGCTATGATTCCAGAACATTATGCAAATACGACGTCAAGGAGAGGAAGTAAGGGTTCCTGCCCGAAATGTTATTTATAGATAAGGAGCCACTGTGATAGGTAAGTTAAGACAAAGGAAATAACCAAGAAAGATTATGCGGAATGTTGATATGAGAATGGGCCAACGACTAGTTAGCAGTTGATTCAGGAAGAGCCTAGTTATGGCTAGACAGGAGGTTACAGACTAATCAGCAGATCGTGCAAGATAAGCATAAGTAAAGCCAAATATAGTAAATTCAGCCTTGCAGTAATGTCATTAGATAGGAGTCGGGGTAGTTAAAGGTAACGTGTGAATGTTACGGGAATAAAAGAGAGTGCCACTGGGAAGACAGTCAAAATATTAGTTCAGAGGCAACCCTACAAGCACAAGGGCGTGGAGATAAGTAACTACGGGTAAATATAGGCGAGGAAGAACATCAAAAATTCCGTCAGGCATACGATGTGATAAGCTCGCAGCCTATCAAGAGTCAGAGGACCCCCCCCCCCCAAGTACTACAATGAAAGACTAGTTGAGGAAATAAGGAAGAAGCTTCAACCAAAGTACAGTGACATAAAGAGGAAATGGTTGTGTAACAATAGTCTAACTACCAAATTGTATGCACTCCAAAAGAAAGTTGCACCTACCATGGCTAATGAGCGGGGAGTAAAACCAAAAGTAATATTCGAGACCATATGAGTTGCACAAAAACATCGGCATGCGTGAGAACTCAGATAAGCTAAGTATGCACACAACAAGGAGGTAGAAGACCAGGAAAAGTAATAACTTACGTTTAAAGAAAGTTGAGAAGGAGCGAAAGGAACTATTCGATCAATGATCCAGAGTTGGTTACGTTATGAATGCACTTGCGATTTTGGAGTATACATATATGTTGACAATCATACAGCCGTAGAAGACTCCAATATAAGTTAAAAGGAAGAATTGAGTCCAAGTTATACACAAAGAATTGAATTGTTAGAAGATTATATCCTGGATATTCTATAGCGTCCATGAAGGACTAAAGTAATAGCTAATACCATGAGCCGCAGATCGGAAGATAGCTTAAGCCTACACGAAGGTTGATCAAAGGGAAGAGGAAACTAAAGAATTACATCAACTAAGTAAATCAGGTGTCTGACTATTGGACCTAGAAAATTATAGAAATCTTGATCGAGAACATTGCAGGACCAGCCTTAATATCAGAGGTACAAGAGAGATAGTACAACAACCAAAGTCTATATCAGCTCTGCGATAAGCCAGTTAGAAAAGTACCAACCTCATAAGAAGTCAGTATGAAGCTCCCACCGGATTGTAGTATTATAATAAATCTCCAAGTTGTGGATGTGAATCATACCTATGTGGAAGGGAGGTTGTGAAAGAGATACAAGATGTGATGCGAGATTTTAAGGTAAGTAAGGTAAAGGTGAACAACGTATGAGATACTCAAATGCAGAAGGCTGTGAAAAGTCCATACTTCGGATAGAAGGCTAGAAGCACAGGGATTCAGTATCCAGGAATGATAGCAACATCGTCAATGGTATATTTTCCAGCCTATGGTTTCTAGGTACCGAGAGATCTTGCCAAGAGAGTAAAGAAGAGTTAGAAACAATGAGATGTCTCACTTGATGTTCCAGAATAATACAAGGAAATCTTTGGTGAAGCAAGATTATGAGCAGTATAAATGGATATATGTAGGTCGCAAGCTAAAGTATGATAGAGCGACAAGGTTTTAGGAAGACAAGAGTAAGAACAAGAAAGGGTAAGTGAGAAGGTGACGAGAATGAATAAGTTCTCGGGAGTAAGCCCATTAAAACAAGAGAGCTGATGGGTTCTCTAAGTTATAAAAGGCTCAGTATAGCTTGAATGAACTCAAAGGCGTCTAAGATTAGTAGCATTTAGAAGAGATGGAATACTGCCCTGGTAGTGAAATTAAGGTGTAATTGTGACAGATAAAAGATAACGTTTGGGCCTTCGATTGAATAATGATTTGAAGAAAAAAAAAAGGGAGAAAGAGAAAAGATTTCGCGGACGGCGCGAGATCAGAATACCCCCATAAGGTGAACCACATTGAGATACTATGAAATACGATTATGGAAATCACTTCAAATATTCCTCGATGCAACATAAGCCCTACTGGCAAGGTTTTGCGTAAGAAGATCAAGTTATCAGTGGTAAATGATGGATCAAAATTAAGGTGAATCAACAATAGATAGATAAAAGTCCAATAGTATGAGGTGCGATTAGACCATCAGTCTTAAGGATAAGCAACGAGAGTAACCTGAAGTTGGTTGCAGTCCTCAGTAATGATAAATTGAAGTAAGAGTTATGGTATAGTATGACTTACGTAGATGCAGTAAAGTCATATGAATGGATAACCAGGTCTATAAAATAAGATGTAGCAATATTCGCAAGTTCTACAAAGTACCGAGCGAAGAACTTCAGTATACCTATAGTAAGTTGTACAAGGTATGTTAAAAGTGAGTAGTATTTTAAGTAATTTGAGATAATTCTTAATTATGTGGGTGATTGGTTAATTATTGGATAGTGGGATATTACCCAATTAATTAAGGAATTATGTTGGATAAGGATTAAAGGGTGAGGTGGCAGCCCCCCATTCTAATTAACGACTCATTAGTCATTAGGATAGATGGCACATTAAGGGGTCTTTGGGCAAGACTAATCCCCAAAAGTGGGGCCCACCTAAAACAATTTAAAATGTAACATTCCTAGTCCAAATTCATTTTTTAATCTCTTTAAGGAAACGTTACTATTCATCTCTTTAAGGAAAAGTTTCATCCTTGGATAAACATGTTCATCTCTTTAAAGAAAAGCATAGAAATGTTACTGTTCATCTTTAAGGAAAAGTTTCATCCTTGGATAAACATTTTCATCTCTTTAAAGAAAAGCATAGAAACGTTACTGTTCATCTCTTTAAGGAAAAGTTGCATTCAAGCTTTTCTTTACATAGAAACGTGATTGCTTCGAGCTTTTTCATACGACTTGTTCCGTGTTGTCGCAATTGACGTGTGTTAAGGGGATTGTCAAGATAATCGGCTCAGGTATGTTAAGGCCATCCCTTCTTTCTTTTGGCATGATCTATACGACACAAGCGAAACGAGCAAATGCACAATTTCCATAAATTACTCTATTCATAGAAATACTAGAAATGCTTATGTTCTTGATTCCCGATGTGTTATATTATACTATCATCTGTTCATGGGTGTCAGAAATATAAGTAAGTTGAAAAAAGTTTACTTCATGATATTACTCAGAGGTATAATGGTCTTATGACACTCTGAAAGATTTTATTGACGTATTTTTCATGCATTGATTCATGTACATTGACCCATGACCAGATGGCGTTATATACGCGTATATATGTATTTATATGTATATGGGATATGGGAAAAGGTTATGGCGTTATATACGCACCACCACCTGATCAGCTGGTATACGTTGATGATTTTTCCCACAGTGGCCGAGATGATATGATGGGATGCCCAAAGAGGCCTGATGATGTTATGAAACATGTACCTATGCACTACATAACATCCATACGCATATGCATGACACTATAATTATTTCATGAATTACAGAGTTATCCAGACTTACAGGTTGAGTCATTTACTCTATATTTCTTCCATGTCTGTTATGTATTTATTTATGTGCCTTACATACTCGGTACATTATTCGTACTGATGTCCCTTTTTCTTGGAGACGCTGCGTTTCATGCTCGCAGGTCCTGATAGACAGGTCAGGAGCCCTCCACGTAGATGTAGGTGCGCTCCATTTGCTTTGGAGTTGCTTGTTTGGTTAGTATGATTTAGACGTGTATTGTTTAGTATGGCGGGACTCTGTCCCGACCTTTATGAAAATTATGTATTCTTAGAGGCTTGTAGATAGATGTCATGTACGTAAACGATTGTGTGGCCTTGTCGGCCTATGTTCAGTATATGAGTGGTTATTTTGGTCTTATAAGCCCGTATGTCTTATGTATAAGTTGGTATCACATGTTGTATTCTACTAATCTCACGCCACCCTTCCGGCTCAGTTATCTATGATAGTATGACATGAAAAGATACGTTATGTTGGTACTCAGTTGAGTAAGGTACTGGGTGACTGTCACGGCCTATCGGTTTGGGTCGTGACAAGTCTAAGCTTTCGTAAAGATACGACCAAGGCCAGAGCCATTTTTTCGAGGTGTGGATACCTCTTCTTGGCGTTGACGAGTGTTTTGCTAATATAATATATGGGGGATTGTGTACCTTTATTTTTGCGGATCAAGATTGCACTTACAGTTACCTCGGATACGGCTAGATAGACGTTGCTCCCTCGGTTTGGGTTTTGAAAGTAGAGGCGGTGATGATAGGTATGCCTTTAGTTCTCGTAGAGCCTGGATGCACTTGGAAGTCCATTCGAGGCCGTTGTCCTTATTGAGTACGCCAAAAAATTTATGGCATTTATCCGACAACTGCGAGATAAACCTTGATAGGGCGGCGATATGACCAGTCAACCTTTAGACTTGTTTTTTCGTGGTTAAGAGTTATCGTATCTCCTCGATGGATTTGATTTGGTCTGGGTTGACTTTGATCCCTCGCTGCGATACTAGAAAACCAAGAACTTTCCTGAGGCTACACCGAATGCGCATTTTTCCTGGTTCAGCTTCATTTTGTACCATCTGAATATGTTGAAAGTTTCTTTCAAAAGATCAATGTGATCCTCTCCCCTTTTGGACTTGACCAGCATGTCGTCTATATATATCTCCATGGTTTTGCCGAGCTGGTCCTTGAACATCCTTGTTACCAATCTTTGATAAGTAGCCCCTGCATTTTTTACTCCAAACGGCATGACGCTATAGCAATACGTTCCTTAGTAGGTGATGAACGTGGTCTTTTCATGATCTTCTTCTTCCATAAGGATCTGTTTACAGCCCGAGTAAGCATCCAAGAAACTTAGTCGCTCGTGCCCGGCCGTTGCGTCGATAAGTTGGTTGATATGAGGTAACGAGAACAAATCCTTCGGACAGGCTTTGTTCAAATCAGTGAAATCCATGCACATCCGCCATTTTATATTTTTCTTTTTGACTATCACTACGTTGGCGATCCACTTGGGGTACTTCGACTCCCTGATGGAGCTGTTCTATAATAGTTTTTTCACCTCCTCACGGACTGCATTGTTGATAGCTGATTTGAATTTACTCCTGACCTGTCTCACTGGGGATGGAATGGGTCGACGTTTAGTTTGTGCGTGACGATTTGCTTTGGGATGCCCAGCATGTCTGCATGGCTGAAAGCAAACAAATCTGCGTTAGATGTTAAGAATTGACAGAACTTACCTGGTTCCCAAAATTTGCAGCTGATATAGGCCTTCTTGCTATGGTTGTTAAGGTCCAATTAAACGGAGTCGGGGTCTTCTATGATCGATCCAGCAACTTCGACCGTGTCGGGATCCTTGATGACGTTCCTGGTCTTATCTTGCTCTGACCTTGACCCAGCTATTTGCTATGCCTCTTTTTTTTGTCCTTTCTCTGTTGGGTGGTCGTGCTGTCTAAGGCAATGCGGTAGAATTGCCGGATGTGTGTCGCATTCCCGAATGTGTGTTGTTCTCCGCGTATACTAAATATCCCTTATGGTGTTGGGTATTTAACGACTTGGTATAGGCTAGAGGGGACGGCTCTCATGGTATGTCTCCATGGTCGTCTCACTATGGTGTTGTACGCAGTGGCCTGGTCCATGATGTGGAACATTGTCTCTAGAGTTACGCCACCGGCCAAGACAGGGAGTGTAATTTCCCCCGATGTCCGTTTAATTGCATTGTTAAAACCAGTTAGCGTGATACAGTGCGTCACTATCTTATCTTCAAGTCTCATTTGGGTAAGGACTTGGGAATGGATAACGCATGCGTCGTTCTGATCATCTACCATGATACGTCTGACATCGGTATCTAAAATGCATAAAGTAATAAGAGGGCATCATTATGAGGAAAAGTCAAACTATCGGTATCTGACTTGTCGAAGATGATACTTTCTTCGAGTTCGTCGTACCGTTCGAGGGTGATATACCGCTTGAGTTTGTAGTTGGTGGTGAATTTCACGCTGTTGATAGAAGCGTCATCCATGCCGCCGATAATCATGTTGATGGTAAGTGCTGGTGATGGTGGCTTTGGCGGGCCTTGGTGTTCGCGTCCTCTAGCGAAATTGGTTCTCCCCCTGTTGCTTAGCAGCTCTTTGAGGTGTCCTTGCCGCAACATGTTTACAACTTCTTGTCTGAGGGTGATGCAATCTTCAGTTTTGTGCCCTCGTTCCTGGTTGAAATCACAGAGAGCATCGGATTTTCTGGTGTTCGGGCCTGATCTCATCTTCAGCGGCCACTTCACTTTCATTAAGTGTTTCTCCAGAGTGTAAACTATCTTTGTAGGTGACACACAAAAATTGTGAGTAGATAATAAATGAGGCATACCTCTTTCGTTCCAATGAGTTCCTGTCATTGGCCTGGACAGGCCTTCTTCGTAGTAGAAGGAGGGCGCAAAGGTCGTCCTGACATATGGTTGGTTCTGTTCCCTGTTAGGTCGCGAGATTGGATGATCTCTCTGGTGCTGTCTCTTCATTCTTTTCTGGATTTGGTCTGTACTGAGGTTAGTCGGTGAGTTGGCCCGTTGAGATCGTTCTCGTCTACTCGTACCTCAGCGCAGTGAGCATTATGGATTTCGTCCCAGGTTGGGGGATACTTCATCAATCGGCTCAACAGTTTTCTAGTTGCTCTTGAACCCTCTCTACTCAGCCCGTTCTGAAAAGTTGCGACCGCCATCCCTTCGGATACGTTTGACAGAGTCATCCTTACTCGGTTGTACCAGGCGAGGAAGTTCCTTAGCCCCTCTCCCAAGGATTGCCTAATAGCAAATATGTCATTTACTCTTGCCTCGGCCTTCTTGGCTCCGGGTGGGCGGTTATGAACTTATCGGCCATTTCTTCAAAAGTTTCTATGGAGCGGGCTTGTAGCTGCGAATACCATGTTAGTGACCCTCCCGTAAGGGTTTCGCCAAAATTCTTCAGCGAAATGGAGGACACTTGTTCCTTAGCGAGGTCGTCGCCTTTCATGGCGGAGACATAGTGAGTCACATGATCTTCAGGATTGGTCGTTCCATCGTATATCCTGAGGTAGGGCGGTATTTTGAAGGTCTTTGGTATGGCATGCAGGGCTACATCACTGTTGTACGGCTGCTCTATGAACCTACCGGTGTCCCTTTTCGGCAATGGCTTATAAGCGCCCGGTATCTTGTCAACTCGTTCTTGGTGTTCTTTCATCTAGTCTCGGAGTGCCTTGTTTTCATTCTCTATTTTTCCATCCTTTTTAGAATGGCAACGAGGGTGTTGTCACCTACACTATCAACGACATTGTGAGTTATACATGTCGTTGGGGGGAGTGGTCAGTCGCACTGCTTGTCTATTTGTTGTATTGTATAAACCCTTGCGGATTCTACAGTCATGCCTAGAGCGGGTTTGTTGAGGACGCTTGCTAACGTGTCGGATAGCCATGCCTCAAGGAGTTTTTTCACAGCTGTGGGCGTCCCTTCCTCAATAGACTTGGAGGCCCCTTTGCCACTGGGTTTTCTTATGCTGCAGTGTGGGTGTGGTGACCTCTCTCGCCTAGGGGATGCGTTGGGCGTCGTTCTTACCTACCGTTTTACAGCTTTCGCTTATGGCATTCACGAGGTTGGTTGGGAAGTCACTTGTTATTTTTGTCCTTTCTCCTTGGTTACCTGCCATATAGGGTTTTGTGTACATGAATAAAGGAGATCTCGGGGTTTTTTGACATCAGTGACTTGCGTTAATTGTAGATCTAGAGGAAACTAAAAATTTAACTAAGAAATCTCCACAGACTTTGCCAAAATTGTTTGACCAAAAAATATAGATCTTGGTTCAAATAATTAAATTTATATAAACAAGGGTTAATATTTGCTAACAATAATATCCCTAGATGGAGTTCTTAAAGAAGTAACAAATACTATGTAGATATGGTCGGGCAGTGGCGGTAACATACAATAAATATTCCAGAAATTGGAAGCAATAATGTTAGCATTCAATAACAATGAATAGCAATAAATGACATTTAAGTAAATAGAATGAATGAGTCACCCAAGAAATGATGGAGTAAGTGGATGTTCTCTGTGACTATGATGAATGATAGACAGTCCGTTGAATGTTTGATTTATTCTCGGATCTAGTGGAAAAGTATAGACAAGAACCTCAGTGAAAAGCTGATGTTTGTATCTTAGCAAATGAGATCCGATTCTTTTTCTCAAGTCAAAGTGTGTTTTTTACAAACGAATATTACATGTCCCCCATCATAATGTCATTTTCTATTTATAGGGAACATGCTCCTAAAAATCCTTAATAGTACAAGTGCAGAGAATATCCACTAGAATATTCTCTATCATATCATATCTTGAAGCTAGCCGTCATAACTCCATCAAAGGCACTCGACCTCGGCCCCGGCACTTGTTGACTCCTCGACTTCGTCCTTTGTTGACTCTTTGACCACACACTTCGCTGCTTCTTGGGCCATTTCGACAAACGACGACTTGGGAATTCTTCCTCTACTATCTTGGTTTAAATATTCTAAAGATAAATTTTGACCCATACAGGTATAGCACAAGAATTATCCTCAGTCGGACTTGATTTGAGTTAAGCCAATAGGTAGATATAAAAAGAGCAAGATCAGAATCCAGCTAAACTCCAGATCATGATTCTTAAAACAAGAAAATATTTGACAAATTCTAAATGAAAAGATAAACATGAGCAAAGGAGTAGCCGTGGCTGTGAACGAAAGAGATGACTACATTAATTTTTTTATGTTCACTTATAATTTGAATATAAATTATTTTTTACTAATTGTCTCTTTAGACAAGCTAATTAAGTTCTCCGGTTTCATAACTTGTTAAGCTGCTGGTTACTCATGGCCTAATTATTTGTTTCAGTTTTGTGGAATGAGATATTTTCATTAAAAAAGCAGTGCGTGACCTTTGCATTTACAGCTTGTTTGGATGGATGATCGTTACCTGTTGTTGTGTTGTATTATATTATATCATTACTTTAAATACAATATTTATTTTGATTGTTATTTAAAATCAAATTCTGAAAATATTCTCCTTCATGCCTTGTCATGTAAGTATTATGTTGCTAGTGTGTGTTTGGGGTGGGAGGGGGTGGGGGGGGGGTGGGGGGGGACTCATGATATAATAACCGAGCACAAAATTTATAAAGATAACTTGGATACCGGACGTTGGTCTAGAAACTTGGTAGTAGTATATAATTATGTATACGACATTGTAGTTTGGTATCTAATATAAATGATTAATTAGTCATTAAGGTAAACCTTAACCACGATAAGAATTATATAATTAGGAAGTTGCAATTTCTTAATCCAACTTGATGGTGATTTTATGCCTGACACACATTGATAATTCTCTATTAAGATTGGATCTCCCTAGCTAATCTCGTATTTAATTATAATTTCTCCATGTTTAAACAAAAATTCTCTGGACTAATTGTTTTCTGCATGCCTCATACGTGGAAACACTTTCTTCTTTTACAACCTTAAACCAGGGACGATTCCTTAATCCAACACATCGCAATGACACAAAATAAATAATATACTCATGCAATTTGTTTTAAATTATTCAGAAAACCCTAATTATTACAACATTAACAAATTAATAACAAGCAAGTTGATTACTGAAACTGATGACGAGGTCTTTGTTTCAGTAATGCCGGATTTTGAATCGACGATCGAGGAATTAAGTGAAGTAATCATGTCAGAGACTTTGATATTAAAAGTAGATTATTTGCGAACCATAATATATACGCAACTAGAATGAAAATTTACGAGTCCTTCTATTTCAATTTATGTGACGCAATTGACTAGGTATAGACTTTAAGAAAATAAAAGACTTATGGTCTTAAGAACTTAAAAGGATAAAAGTAGTTTTGTGCGACCATAACATTTGTGCGGATATATATAAAAATCTTTCATCAAGGATAAAATAGGTAAAAATAAAAGTTTAAATATATTGCTTCCAATTATAAAAATATGTCATTCTCTCCGAAATGAACTAATAAAAAAAACGGGTCATATAAGTTAAACGGAGGGAATATTCATTTATTCATTAAATTAAAGAATTAAAAAAATCAAAAGATCGATATAGTACTATATTAGTACCCAATACGATTAAGCCAAAAAAAAAAAAAAACACAAAATTTATGAACACCATTACAACTTCACATTAATATACTTTCCTTCTCCTTGGTCAAGTTGGATAACTTGGATCCCAAGATAAATTTTTTATGAACTGAACAGAATTTTGCCAAAACATAACGTGAACTTGCATTATTAACTATGTACTAAATAGAAAAGTAGACACCACTTGGCTTATAGAACTGATTAACTCTTACAATGATTCGATGGAAAAGCAGTTTTTCCCATGGTTCGTTGTAATTAATAAGCAAAATTTCATTACATTTATTCACTTGATGTTATACATTATTACAAAAAGTTACAGATATTAACTTAATTAGTCATTGAACATGATCTGTCCGGAGAGAAATAAAAAAATAAAGCTTAAGGGAAGCGGCAGCCAGTCATCCCGTTAGCTTCTTATAAAGAGCCTTCTCTTTTCTGAGAACCCAAAAGTTAGGATTTAGGGCCAATCAAATATGACAGTTTTTTGACCAAAAACAATCTAAAAAGGTTGGTTCTCAAAAAAATTAATACAAATATTCTCCGCAGAATTATTAACAAAAAACTAATCTGAAATCAGATCTGTCTCCGAAAATGATTTCTAATTAATTTTATTTTGGTTTTCAAAATTAAGCCATAAATCAAATCTAAGTTCCAGTGGCGGAGGCAGGATCTCCACGAAGGGAATTAAAAAAAAAAATTTGTAGCTAGTGGGAATTGAACCAATGACCTTATGTAGATTTTGAACACTCTTGACCACTAAACAACACTTTTGGATTATGTTAAGGGTGTTCAAAACTTAATATATAGAGGTAAAAAACAGATTTTGCCTTATATATACCGTGTAATTTTTCGGCGAAGGGTGTTCGGGTGAACACCCTTGCGCCCTCCTAAATCCGCCCCTATGGGGGGTGGAGGTGGGGGGGGGGGGGGGAGATAAGGTTAAGGTAAGATGGGAACTAAATTTGACGTTTAATGCAACTATATATTAGTGGTTTGCATTTATTGTATCTTTGTTATGTATTTGCTTGATTATCTATTTTGTCAGCTCCCTTTGCACATCTGTATGATTTCTACTTTCACATCATGAAAAAGTTGAAATTACCGAGAGTTATTGGTTACCGTGAAAATGTGATTCTAAAAATACGTGATTTATTTTTATGCCGGTTGTTAAGCAGTTGACGCTATGTGAAAGACTAAGAAACGATATTAGAGCTTGAGAACAAGGAGATAACCAAGCCGAATGATTAATAGTCGGGGCTTCGAGCTTGCTTATTCGAGGCTTCGAGGTCGAGTTTGAGGCTCGGCTGGGAGCTATCGGGGGCAATCGATGAGCGAACAACAGTTAGAAGAAGATCAAAGGCGGCTCTTTATGGCCAATAATAAGCAACAAATGATGAACAATAAATAGAACACAATGAATGCAAGCAATAAATGAAGTAATGAACTCAAGATAGCGTGTTGGAGAGAGAGAATGTTCTTGTATATTTTAATATGGGGCAACCGATGACTACAAAATAACAGGGATCCCCTTTATATATGAGGGGGAAATCCCAATATAGTACAAAAGCATTAATTACAAATATATGGGGCAGGTATAGCCACCTACTGCCCAGATACAGGTCAGGGCTAGATCTCTAGGCTTTGTCAGCCTCAGTTGTGCGCCTAGGAAACTTCCCACTTTCTCTCTGTAACTGTCGGTCCGCACTGCTCCGAGGTCGAGCGTTGATGGCCCTCGAGGGACGAAACTCGACCGTGGTTTTGAACCTTCGAGGTGTCGTAACGATGGAGAATCGGACCCTCCGATTTTACCGTATACAGGTATACATATGAGCTTAAATATTCTAGTTTTCGTTGAACTAAAACAATCTAAAGATACTTTTAACATGGTGTGATATTGTCGTCTTTACGATTTTCTCCAAAAGGTCTCTCACTGTTAAGAGTATTCAACACCTTATAAGTTGATACCTTTTCTTTTTTTTTTTGCTTTCCACGTGGAACTTATTCACACACATGCAACAATCTTCCCCTTAAACTAAATTTCACATAACACATTACCACTATATTCATGGATTAATTTGGAGATTAACTGTATGACACCCACATCATCCGAGTATTTATATGATCACCAAAGCCCAAACGTTGTGTATGCGTCTTCAAATCTACGGATAAGCCGGCATGTAGATGGGAAAGGCACTAAGTCGCGCCCCATGCCACACTCTTCCATTTTCATACTCATCTGTGAAACTATTGGCTTTGAGATCAATTGTTGGGAAAAACAGTCCAAAAATACTCTTATCATGGTGTGATATTGTGTGTTTTGGGCCAGACTCACATTGTTTTATCCAAAAGATCTCACACTATTAACACTAGAAATCCGGAAAAAAGCGACCAAAACTTAGCGACCAAAGTTGGTCTGTGAGAAAAAGCGACCAAAGTTGGTCGCTAAACTAACGAAAATAATAAAATAAATAAAATAAACACAATAGCGACCAAGATTGGTCGCCAATTGGTCGCTATAATAGTCAAAATGTTGACTGGACTGGTCAGACTTTCTTGGTCAAACATTTACTGAGATTAGCGACCAATGTTGGTCGCTCACGTGGGACCCACTATTATTATTTAAAAAAAATTATAAAATATAAATATATATAATATAAAACTTGCGATCAACGTTGGTCTCTAACTAAAGGGTAGGCAGGTAGCGACCAACTCTGGTCGCTCCAATGGGACCTAGTTATACAATTTTAATAATTATATTATTAATTTAAATATTATATGAAATATAAATCTGATTTAAATATAGCGACCAACTTTGGTCGCTAAATTAAATTCTTGAAAAAATAGCGACCAGAGTTGGTCTCCATTCAGGTCAACAATGGTCAAAATTAAAAATCACTTTTGTATTTACTATCTAAATAATATAAATGTAAGCCGTTAATACTTTTGTAATACAAGGGATGAATAGTACTACGAATCGTGTGTTTGTGTCTATATGTGTGTGTGTGTGTATATATATATATATATATATATATATATATATATATATATATA
>NC_031994.1:76984264-77015148 GCF_001879085.1 Nicotiana attenuata
TTGAAATACATGCCATTGCAGTCTCAACATCATTGTCGCTAACAAGAACAACAATTGATCAAAAGACACACCCTGTCAGCTACTGTATCCAAGTTATTCTCTGTATCCAAGTTCATCCCGAGTAATAGTACCACGAGGATAATCACCAAAGCCACCGGACAGCTTCACGATGCCAATGAAGCAAGATGAGCTATTCAATGAAACTCGTACTGTAAAGAAGAAGAAAGAGACTGATTCAGAAAGGTCTATACATGTAAGTTTTTTAGTTTTCATTAAGTATTTTGATTTACTTTTATATAAATTTTGAAATATTAATTCAATATAATTTTTCTTATAGGTTCGCTTCACAGCTGATGTGGGGGAATTCATACGCAGTCAGCCACCAAACAAGTCGGCCGAGGCAATCCAACTTTCGAACGAGGATGCTAAAAGAACTACTTTATATACTTTGAACTAGACAATAGAACTAGTTTTTGAATGTACTTGTAATAAACGTTAACTTAATTTTGTTAGCTTAATGTTTTGGTTTTATTAATCTTTATATTTTGTTGCTTTTTAGTGTTGTTGTTGTTGTTGGCATAAAAATGCCTGTTTAGGATATTTGGTAAGCTGGCAGGTGGTGTAATTGCCAAAAGTGGCAGTTCCTGCCAGCAATATACCAAAAATAGCGACCAACTTTGGTCGATACTTGGTCGCTTTTTTATATTAAAAATAATTTTCTGGGAAATAGCGACCAAGGTTGGTCGCTATCTTCCAGAAAATTAACTATTTCTGAAAATATAGAGACCAAGGTTGGTCGCTTTTAAGTTAAAAAAAATTAATTCATATAGTTTGCGACCAAGTTTGGTCGATATTTTAAAAATAAATTAAAAATATTTATACTATAGCGACCAACCTTTGTCGCTATTTTCCAGATTTTAAACTATAATATTTTGTTTACAGACCAGAGTTGGTCGCTATATTATGGTTAATAATAAATATAAAAAAACGTAATTTACATAAAGAGACCAACTTTGGTCGCCAAATTTATAATATTAAAATATTGTGGCGACCAATGTTGGTCGCTATAGTCAGTGGCCGGAATATTTGGTCCCTTTACTTTGGGGACCAAAGTTGGTCGCTAATTAGCGACTAACTCTGGTTCCTAAGGTAAAGGGACCAGCTTAATATGGATCAGGCGTGTTTGGTCGCTTTTTGGCCAATAAGCGACCAACTTTGATCGCTTTTCGTGGTCGCTTTTTTCCGAAATTCTAGTAGTGTAAGAATATCCAACACCTTATAGATAAATATTTTTTCTTTTCTACTTTCCATGTGGACTTTTGTTCACACAGCCAATATTTTTTGCCATAGTTTCTTTGAATATATAAACTAGAAGCGCCTACTGTGCTATGATTTTTCTTGGATATTACCAGCCTATTCCAATGATTAGTCCATTCTTGTAAAGATTTGCTAAGCTAATAACACTTCTTTATACATTTTTTTTTCTCTCTTTTTATTTTTTTCTTTTTACATTAAGAAACGAAGAGTAGAGCTTATGACTGGATTAACCAACAAGGTCGGTCCAACCCAAAAAAAGTGTATCTGTCAAAACTGTTTCAACAGTAGACAAAAAGACACTTCAATATGGAGAGTAGAGGTAGAAAGTTACCCAAATTTAAACTTTCCGGAGAGCTTCAGACTAAAAATGAAAAGATTTTAACCAGTATTTTGAATCAAGGCTAGAAGAGAAAGGGCTCAATGTCGTGGGTCAAGATAGGTTAAAATAGCACGGGCTAGCCAGTTTTCGGACTGGTCATTCATAAATAGCCAGCGTTTGTCAAGTCATTGAAAAATAGCCACTATTTTGCTGCAACAGAGACCGGCCCAGCATAATATACGGGAGTTCGGTGCACCTGTGCATGAATTTCCAGCATATTATGCTGGACCGGTATACTTTGCTGGCTCCAGTATAATATACTGGAGTTCCAGTATAAATATACTGGAGTTCCAGCAAAGTATACTGGAACTCCAGTATATAATACTGGAGTTCCAGTATATTGTACTGGAATTCCAGTATATTATACTGGAGTATTTTTCGGATTTTGAATAGTGTTTTCGTTCAGATTTATCTTACATGAAAAGTGGCTAAATTTCGATGACTTTCGAAACTGTGGCTATTTTTGAATGATCACTTGTAAATCTGGCTATTTTTGAATTTCTCCCTCAAAATATCAAGGCTAGCCTTTTGAAAAGGAAATGAAGTTTTTGCTTGCAGTCCAAAATTTTTATAGAGCAAATATCATTTATAGCCACTCGAGCCAAACCTATAACATCCAGTAGCCCAAAATTACAATACACATTTTATAGCCCAAAAATTTTTCTAGTGGCTAGCCCAAAAGTACTGCTTTTTGCTCTTCCAATTGAAGCTCCAACTCCCTTTCCAGTACTGCTCTCTTCCTCCTCCTCCGCCATTTCTCGGAATTACGCTGTTCTCACTAATTTGACTAATTGCTAACGTGATCAATCTCTAATGTGAGTTCACTGTTCTAACGTCCAAGAGTTGCACCAGCTATACCACCAGCGGATCCAGTAGAGGATCCCATTATTGAGGAGCAGGGCGAGGTGCCTCCAGCAGAGCCAGCCCCGATAGATTTCATGTCAGCACCGGACTTTCAAGAGGTTATGGGCCGTATGATACAGTTCATGGATACTATGACCCAGGCTAGTTTATTTCCAGCAGACCCAGCTACATCTCAAGCGGGAGGGGGAGCACAGACCCCTACTACTCAGGCTCCTGGGCATGCATCTGCTGTATATCATACCCCGGGCGCACTACCTGTGGGCAGGGCCCAGCCAGTAGCAGCAGTCGTACCTGAGCCCAGACCAACTGTGGCCGGCGAGTCGTAGAAGCTATTAGACAGATGGACTAGGCTACACCCTCCTATCTTCGGGGTGAGCGACATGAGGATCCCCAAGACTTCATTGATCGATGCTGCAACAGACTACACGACATGAGGATGTTAGAGTCCCACGGGGTGGATTTCACTACTTTCCAACTGGAGGGCAGGGCCCGTAGATGGTGGCAGTCACATCTTCTCAGCAGACCAACAGGTTCTCCTCCCATGAATTGGGATCAATTTACACGCCTTTTCTTGGATAGGTATATTCCACCCTCCCAGAGGGAAGAGTTGCGGTTTCAGTTTGAGCAGCTCCAGCAGGGTCAGATGTCAGTGACCAATTATTAGGCGAGATTCTCTGAGCTGTCTCGCCATGCACTTATGATACTTCCTACTAACGCGGAGAGAGTACGGAGGCTTGTTGCGGGGTTGCACTCAGGTACTCAGGCCACTATGGCCCGGGAGGTTGAGATGGGAACTTCTTACCAGCTAGTAGTGAAGATAGCTAGGTAGAGAGCAGATGCAGCGGAACAAGCGGTTCCGTTATTCTGGAGAGTTTAGAAGTGCCCTAGCTGGGGGCAGATGTCAGTTTGGGAGAGGTCAACCTAGAAGGCCCACATATCCAGCACCACTGCCTCCTCGGGGTGCTCGAGTTCGACCATATTTCAGCGCCATACCACAAAGTTCTTACCGTCCACCAGTTATCCAGGGTTCTTCCAGTGGGTATTCAGGCCATCAGGGTAAGGCTTCAGGTCAGCAGATCACCATACCGAGAGGTTGTCTTCGGGGCAAGGCAGTGGAGCAGGGTCAGCAGCCCATGATTACAGCACCAGCTGTTCGGCCGCCCAGAGGCGGACGGCAGGCGGGTAGGGGCCGTCCTAGAGGTGGAGGCCGGGTAGTTCCATTTGCTTAACCTCAACAATGACATATCCTTTCTAACGTGAGTTCACTGTTCACACACTCGTTTAGATAAAAGGTTCAAATTCCACTAGTAACATAGCATTTTCTTTCGCTTTATCCTCCTAAAAAAATCATTCCTAAAATTGATTTTGTTCAAAATAAAACTTTGCTGCAACACTACTTCGTGTTATAACATATAATTGAATGGAAAACATGTTAAAAATTGCCTTAACTTTTCCCTCCAACAGAAATACATTTGCCGTTACTCATTCGTATCATAGTTACCCTTACCTTGGCAAACGAAATTTTCGTTGATTTTACAATTACATATGTAAGCTAACACGTAAATGACACATATAACTGATAATAGGTGAATTTGACTATAATCACACCTTAAATAATCACCTTCTTGTGTAGTTTTAATGCTAAAAGTGATGACAAAATGCTCTTATTAGTGCTTTTCATGATTTGTAGGTGATATATGTATAAGGAAGGCTAAGGAGCAGTTTTGGAGTCAAAAGTGATGAAAAAGAGGCCAAATGTGAAATTTCCCAAGTGACCCATGCAAAACAGGCCGAAGATTCAGAATACTGGATCCACCGCGGTTCCACCGCAACCGCGGCAGAACCGCGGTGGGAAGCAGCTGCAGAAGATTGAGAATCCGCGAGGATGTTTGGCCGCGGTTCTACCGCGACCGCGGCAGAACCGCGGCAGGTGCAGTAACTTCAGGGACCAAAGTGTCAATTACGGGATTTTTAGACCTAAACCCTATTTAAAACATTAGACTTCGCCCAAGAGAGGCATGTATTTATTTTTTAGGTTTCTTAGCAAGGAAAAACATTGTGAGAAAATACTCTAAACATCTTTCTTCTTTTCTTTTGATTTTATGATGAATTCAAGCTTAGTTTATTTTTCCATAGCCATGAGTAGCTAAATTCCTTGTCTAAGGTTTTGATGGAACCTATTGGGTGATGAACTTCTTGTTTATGTGAATACAAATTGCTAGTTTAATCTCTATTTGTTCAACTTCGTGTTTGTTGTAGTTAATTGACAGGATCCTCAATTAGCTGTGCCTATTTAGTGTGTATAACTTGGAAAAGAGTGCATATTTAGGGTATTGTTGAACAACACCACTCCTAGATTATTAGAGGAATCTATAATTGCGGGTTTAAAGGCGGGATTAGGAATAACGAAGCCTTGGGTGCAATCTAAATTGAATTGTGCTAAATAAAGCAAGCTAGTGTATCTCGGGAGAGTGCAATAGTAGATTACTGTGATTACTCGGGAGAGATTTGCGGTAAGATTAGCGTTCATGATTGATAGAGATGTGTGGGTAAATTTGTATGAGCATAAACAGAAGGGATTCCATCAATAGGGGAAATCATTGCCTTAGTTTTTTTTTTTCATAATTGTTTACAACCTTATTAATTTAGTTACAGCCATTTAGTTACTTGAGAGCTAGTTGTTAAAGAACACTCAACTGAGAATTTGAATATTTGAGAAGCTGGTTCTGAAGACTTAGTGGGTCTGAAGATAGCGGTTGATAGGTTAACTCTCTGTGGATTCGACCCTGGGCGTAATACTCGGGTTATATTTGCAACGTCTGCAGAGTCCTTTTTATAAGGCATAGTTGGGCGTGATCAAATTTTGGCGCCGTTGCCGGGGAGTTAACGGAATTATCAATTGCCATTGACAGAAATACAAGGATTTTTATTGTAGTCAGTCTTCTCTCTACCAACTTTTTCATTGAAAATTTGACGGTTTTTGATCTGGGTGCGCAGGTGTATGCCTAGAAATTCTACGAGGACTGGAGAACTACTTGAAGGACTCTCAGACCCCGAGAAGGCATTCCAGGCATTGAATCGTGCCAACAAAAGACTTCAACAATCCCAACAAACACACCAATTCGAAATTGACATGGGCGACATAAACGACCCCAACGGAAACGTCAGGAATGAGCAATTGGCACTTCCTGTGCCTAAGGGTGCACTATATGACTGGGCACAACCCACAGCTGACAATTTGACCACTGCCATTATTGTGCCCGCAATACAAGCTGAATCGTTCCAGATCACAAATAACATGCTACACTTGTTGCAGAACAATGGACTCTTTTCTGGGACACAAACAGAAGATCCTCAGCAGCACTTAAAGAACTTCCTGTCTATATGCAAAACCCAAAGGCAACCGAACGTGACTCCGGAAGCAATCACGCTATTATTGTTCCCATTCTCGGTGACAGGAGCTGCTCAGTTTTGGCTAAACTCGCTTCCCATAAACTCTATAGCAACTTGGGATGAGTTGGTCAAGCAATTTAACAACAAGTTCCATCCGCCCAACAAGACCGCTCAACAAATTGATGAGATTGTGAGCTTCAAACAGAAACCAATGGAGACACTTCACGAGACATGGGGCAGGTTTAAAGGAATGTTGGTTATGTGTCCCCACCATGGTGTTCCAGAACAGATGTTGAGATAATGGTTTTACATGGGACTGTCAGACAGCTTAAAGAATATAGTTGATGCCTCGGTTGGTGGGGCATTCTTGAGCAAGACTTGGAGAGAAGGTCAGAATTTGCTCGACAAGATGGCGCAGAATTCGGGTTGGACATCTAGGAATGCACCTATCACCCCAGTGGTGCACTCAGTGCCTCTTGATCCTTCTAATACAATGGCTGAAAACATGGCGACTCTTTTGACGCAAATGAGCATCCTCACCAAAAAGGTGGAGGAATCAGGGCAGAAGCAACAGGTTCATATAGTAGACACTACCAATGGGGGCTTGTTCACATCTTGCATTAGCCAGCCAATTGGTAATCCTTGGAATACAGAGCATGATCATCATCACCAGCACCCTGAAGATATGAACTATGTGGCTAACTATGGGGGTCAGAGGCAAGGTAATCAAAACTGGGGTCAGCAGACTCAGCAGCAGTACAGGCCACCGCAACCACAGTATAACGCCGGAAACATGGGAGGCATGAGACCCCCCAACAACATGGCACCGTATCCTAGACCACAAGGGTACAACAATCAGCAGCAAGGGTACCACCCACCTCAGCAACAGCAGGGTGGAAGACAGGAAGACGGGTTTGCAAGGCTTGAAGCAATGATGCAGCAGGTTATTGGGTCCAATGCTAAAATAAATGAAAGGGTGGATGCACATGATGCAGCTATCAAGAATATTGAGGTACAAGTGGGCCAGATTTCAATGTCACTTAACAATCGTCCTCAAGGGACATTACCTGCAGATACCCAAATCAATCCAAAAGTTCAGGGCCCAAAGCAGCTGATGGCGGTGAGTCTACGAAATGGCAGGGATCTAGATGTTGAGCAAGAGAGAGCTCGAGAAAACATACAGGCTGAGACACTAATTCCAGTACCCATTGAGCTGGATGACTCTACGGGATTGACAGAGGTAACAGTTCAGCCTGCTCCTGAAGAAAAGAATATGCAGCAAGAGACCGAGACAGTAGCTGAGCCAGTAATTGAGATAGTAGCGGAGCCAATAGTTGAGACAGTAGCTAAGAAGGAGAAATCCCAAGTGATTGGGAAGAAAAGACCTCCTGCACCATTTCCGCAAAGGTTGGCCAAGCATCAAAAGGAGGAGCAGTATAAAAAGTTCCTAGAGATGCTCAAACAAATCCAGATAAACATTCCACTGATTGAAGCTCTAAAGGAGATGCCGGGATACGCTAAAATGATGAAGGACTTGATGTCTCGGAAGTTTGACTTTCAAGACTTGTCGACTGTGACACTTACTCAGACATGTAGTGCAGTGGTATCTAGACCTGTTGCTGAAAAGCTATCTGATCCGGGTAGTTTTACAATTCCCTGCACTATTGGGAACTATGCCTTTGCTAAGGCACTCTGTGATTTAGGGGCCAGCATTAATCTCATGCCCCTGGTCATTTATAAGAGGTTAGGCATCGGGAGAGCTAGACCTACCTCTATGTTGTTGCAGCTGGCCGACAGGACTGTTAAGCGTCCATTTGGGATCCTTGATGATGTGCTTATTCAGGTGGGGAAATTCGTGTTCCCTGCAGATTTTGTAATCTTGGATTGCAAAGTGGATGAAGAAATTCCTATAATTCTAGGACGACCCTTCTTGGCCACGGGGAGAGCCTTGATTGATTGCGAGACTGGGGAGCTTAAGATGAGGCTCAATGATGAGGAAATTATATTCAATGTACGGAAATCGATGAGGCGACCAAGTGAGTTCGCAAATTGTTCCCTTATTGATGCAGTGGATGTAATTGTAGAGGCTGATGACGAGGCGTTGACGGTTGAGGATCCCCTTGCTGCATGCTTGACAAATTTGGATGAGGTGAATGGTGAGGATTTGGCGGAATGGGTGTTGGCACTGGAAGGTAAAGGGTTCTGGGAGAGAAATCTGGAGTTTGAGCCCTTGCACTTAGAAAAGAGAGAGACCCCCAGCTAAACCATCCATCGAGGAACCCCTAAGCTGGAATTGAAGCCTTGCCAACCCACCTCAGGTATGAATTTCTGGGTCCTGACTCCACATTACCTGTTATTATCTCATTTGGTTTGTTAGATGTGCAGGTTCAACAGCTTCTACAGGTACTAAGGGAGTGCAAAACTGCCATTGGGTGGAACATGGCAAGACATCAGGGGATCAGCCCGCCTACTGCATGCACAAGATTCTGCTGGAAGAGGGGCACAAACCTTCCAGGGAACATCAGAGACGGCTAAACCCGAATATGAAGGAAGTGGTGAAGAAGGAAGTGATAAAATGGTTGGATGCGGGAATCATTTTCCCAATCTCTAACAGTAGCTGGTTAGCCCAGTTCAATGTGTGCCTAAAAGGGTGGCATGACGGTGGTAAAGAATGACAACAATGAACTTATATCAACAAGAACCGTCACAGGCTGGAGAATCTGCATGGATTATAGAAAGTTGAATCTAGCCACCAGAAAAGACCACTTCCCACTTCCCTTCATTGATCAAATGCTGGATAGATTGGCAGGGAGGTCACACTTTTGCTTCTTGGATGGGTACTCAGGGTACAATCAGATCTCCATTGCCCTGAGGATAGAGAAAAGACCTCCTTCACATGCCCGTCGAATTTATGCCTTCAGGAGGATGCCCTTTGGTCTATGCAATGCACCCGCCACATTCCAACGGTGCATGATGGCCATATTTACTGACATGGTAGAAGATATAATGGAGGTGTTCATGGATGACTTCTCAGTGGTGGGGAACTCATTTGAGGACTGCCTAGTGATTTGACGCGTGTGCTGAAACGGTCATCGAGACTAACTTGGTTCTGAATTGGGAAAAGTGCCATTTCATGTACAAGAAGGCATAGTCTTGGGGCACCGGGTGTCAAGCAAAGGAATAGAGGTGGATAGAGCAAGGTTGATGTCATAGCAAAGCTGCCGCCGCCAACTTCAGTCAAAGCCATAAGAAGCTTTCTTGGACATGCCGGATTCTACCGGAGGGTTCATTAAGGACTTCTCCAAAATCGCCAACCCTCTCTGTAAGTTGTTAGAGAAAGATCACCCTTTTGTATTTTTTGATGATTGCAGGGTAGCTTTTGAGGAGTTGAAGCAAAGGCTGGTCACAGCACCCATAATCGTTGCCCCAACTGGGAGCAACCGTTCGAATTAATGTGTGATGCTAGTGACTACGCGGTGGGGTAGTGCTGGGCCAGCGGAAGGACAAACTGATGCACCCAATCTACTATGCTAGTAGGACGCTGAGTGGAGCCCAGTTGAACTACACAGTGACAGAGAAGGAGATGCTAGCTGTGGTATTTTGCTTTTGACAGGTTTCGGTCCTATCTATAGGATCCAAGGTAATGTCGATTACTCTGACCATGCAGCTCTTAGATACTTAATAGAAAAGAAGGACTCTAAGCCACACCTGATTCGTTGGGTATTGCTACTGCAAGAGTTCGATCTTGAAATTCGTGACCGCAAGGGCACTGAAAATCAAGTCGCTGATCACCTATCACGACTTGAACGAGCTGAAAATGTAGTAGAAGTGGAGGAAATTCTGGAAACCTTTCCAGATGAGCAGCTGCTCGTTACCACTCATCAGGAAGCGCCTTGGTATGCAGACTATGCTAATTACCTGGCCAGTGGTATTGTTCCTCACGACCTGTCATCGGTCCAGAGGAAGAGATTCTTTCGCGAAAGCCAATGGTATTACTGGGATGAGCCCTACTTGTTTAGAATATGCCTTGATAACATGATCCGGAGATGCGTCCCCGAGATCGAACAATCTTCTGTCTTGCAGGCTTGTCACGCTTCGGCGTATGGAGGTCACTTTGGAGGAATCAGGATGGCAGCTAAGGTGCTAGAGGCCGGATTTTTCTGGCCAACGGTGTTCAAGGATGCTCACTTATGGGTCAAGAGCTGTAATGAATGTCAACGCACCGGGAACATTTCCCGGCGTCACGAGATGCCCATGATCCCAGTGCAAGAAGTGGAAGTGTTTGATGTTTAGGGGATAGATTTCATGGGTCCCTTCGTCAGCTCTTATGGCAATAAATACATTCTGGTTGCTGTAGATTACGTGTCCAAGTGGGTGGAAGCTGCCGCATTACCCACCAATGATGCTAAGGTGGTAGTCGGGTTTCTAAAGAAGAACATATTCACCCGCTTTGGGACACCGCGTGCAATTATTAGCGATGGAGGCACTCATTTCTGCAACCGGGCCTTCGAGAAGTTGCTAGCTAAATATGATGTGCGCCACAAGGTGGCTACTCCGTACCACCCACAGACCAGTGGACAGGTTGAGGTGTCCAACAGAGAGATCAAGAGCGTATTGACAAAAACTGTAAATGCTACAAGAACTGACTGGTCAAGGAAGCTGGATGATGCGCTATGGGCCTACAGGACAGCATTCAAGACACCAATTGGTATGTCACCATATAAGTTGGTGTTTGGGAAGGCCTGTCACTTACCTGTAGAACTTGAACATAAAGCGTGGTGGGCAATGAAACAGCTGAATTTAGACTTGGAAGCTGCGGGCACGTCGAGAATCACTGAATTACATGAGCTAGAGGAGTTCCGGTATCTTGCTTTTGAAAGCACAAGGCTATATAAAGAGAGAATGAAGAGGCTTCACGATCAGAACATCATTGAACGAAATTTCAAACCTGGGGACAGGGTACTGCTTTATAACTCAAGACTGCGGTTATTCCCGGGTAAGCTAAAGTCAAGGTGGTCTGGACCATTTCGCGTGGTTGAAGTGTTTCCTTCCGGAGCTGTGGAAGTTTCTACTGAAGATGACTCTCGTACATTTAGAGTCAATGGACAGCGGTTGAAATTGTATGTGGGCATGAACGAGCCTAAGGAGATGACCGAGCTGCATTTGAATGAACCCCAGGGGTCGAGCGAACCTTAATTTCGCTCACATGAGTCGTGCCGCGATGTTAAATCAGGCGCTACGTGGGAGGCAACCCATGACATTGTTGTAATTGTAACCTTTGTAATCTATTCAAAAAAAAAAACTGGGCGTTAGAATCAGAGAGGGGCCTCGACCGCGGTTCCACCGCGACCGCGGTGAAACCGCGGTCAAAAGGCCTCGCGGAAACTCACTGTCGCGGTTCTACCGCGACCGCGGCAGAACCGCGGCAGATACAGACGCGGCCAGGTAAGTAGTGTTTTTTTTATTTTTTTTATTTTTTTTTCTTTTTCCTTTTTTTTAACACACTCAAAATCACCCCTCTTATCTACTCTCCAATAATTCCGCCCCAACCCCCATCCCACTCTTTCTCTCTCTCTCTTCAACAAAACTCCTCCTTCTTCTTCTTCCCCAAACCTCCATTCCCAACCTTTCTTCCAAAAACCCTCATTACGACACCTCCATTCCCTTCCCTCTTCAACTCAAGTAAGTTACTCTTCTCTCTCTCTATTTCTTTCTCTTCTAAGTAGTGTAATTTGTTAAATTAGTAGTTTTACTTAAACCCTAGTTAGAATTAGTGTAGTAATTTCATTTTTTTTTAATATTTTCTGCTTTCTTTTATGTTTGCCATTGTTGTAGTTATTGTAGTTGATGTTTATGAGGTTGTTTGATGCCAAATTAATTGGGTCTCCATTGTTAAATAATTGTGAAGTTGTTTTGGTGGGTTGGAGGCCTAAACTAGATTTTTGTGGTGTTGTATGTCATGGGTACCATTGAAAGGAATGAGTGTGGGGTGTATTATGCCGGAAGTGGTAAGCAAATTATGGAGCTATTGTGGGGGTTGTTATGAGTGAAGTAAGGAGCTATATTGGGTGTCATTGGGTGGCGAAGTCTGAGTAACCACCTTATTGGCACTAGCTAGGGCATATGTTGATGGTTTGTTTGCTTATTTGCAGGATCAATGGCTCCCAAAAGGCAAAGGCGCTCTGGAGGCACATCCCAACGACCTGCTTATGATGAGTCCAGATTCCAATCGGAACTGGCCGAGGACGACTTCAACGCCAAGGCTACAAAAACGTTCATCCATGAAATCCCGATTGATCGGGCAGCCCTCCGCGCTGAAAAAGTGGAGATGTATGAAGAGATACAGAGGCGGGAAATGGAGTTCCTATTTGCTGACCCTGCACCAGTTAACAAGATGCTGGTTCGTGATTTTTATGCCAACTGCCCTTTGAACTTGGGTAGGGAGGTGATTGTTCGGGATATGGTGGTCAGTGCTCAAATTCAAACAATTCGCCGGGTGTTGCGGCTGCCTCCATTCACCAGTGACGTCAACTATTACCATGACAGGCCCGGGGTGACATGGGAGGTCATGACGGATGTACTTTGCACAGGGGGGCAGCCCATATGGATACGTGACCAAATAACCCTCAACTCTAACTCTTTCACTCACCTGGCCAAGTGTTGGTTGACTGTTATCTGTAGCAGGTTCCTGCCTTCTAGCAATACCACGGACGTAAACTTCAATAGGGCACTGTTGACTTGGTGCTTTTTGACAGGGAAGGATTTTGATGCGGCACGGGTAATTGGAGATGAAATGGTCTTACGGGGCCCGCTGCTGACAAAGGGATTCTATTTCCCTTCCTTGGTGACCACATTGTGCTTGATGAGAAACACCCCTACCAACCCTGCTGATGGCGATTTGCCTCCCAAAACAGCTTTCAAAGCTTCTAGCATCAGAGTGGGCAGGGGCACCCGCACTACAATTGAGATTGATGATGAGGAGGATGATCCGGTCCCTGTTGCACCGTCCAGGAGGTCTGTTGACAGTGCCGGGCCCTCTCGGCGCCCCCATTCTGGAGCGGACCTATCACGCTCACAGTCCTCCCGGCCTATGCTGCGCTCCTTGGAGGAAGAGGCCGCGGATCTCCGCACCTCGGTGGATGGTCTACACACACGGATGGACGCCATGTCACAGAGGCAGGCTAGATCTGAGAGCCGGTTTATGGCTTGGCTACGCGCATTGGGGAAGGCCTGCCATGTAGACCCCAGCACCATCTCCGACTCGGATTGAGTCTCAGGGAAGTCTTCTCACCCTTCTGCTCTTTACTTTATTGATATGACATGGGGACATGCCATGATTTTAAGTGTGGGGTGGGAGACTTGCTCTAACTGTGTATTGACATGTATATAGCTGTTGTTGTGTTGTAGCATTAGATGTGGTGTACATATGTGAGTGTGTTATATTAGGAGTAGCTGACTTGGCCCAACGACGGACACTTGTTGACGGGTTTCTTGAGGGTCGAAGTCAGATATAAAAAAAATAAAAAAAAACAAAAACAAAAACAAAAACTTGTAGAGGACTCTTCCTGATGACGGACTATGTGGACAGTACTCTTGAGGGAAGTAGTCCATGTAGAATTTTTTTTTTATTTTTTTTTCTTCTTTTAGGTAGTGTAGTACCTCCCCCTTGGTTTTTCTTTTGACCACGGTTCTTTTCCAAGGGTTTTCTTGAACCGGGTTAGGTAGATTTTTCTTTTATAGTTTTAGGATTAGATGGGTGAAGGTCAGAACGTAACCTCAAATGTGCACACTTGCAAAGAAAACGAACTAAGGGTGTAAGGTCTAAGCTTGTTTGTGGACTCATAATCTAAGACTTAATTTTGCACATCTTGTCTGGCTTGAACACTCGTATGATTGTGTTGATGAACTGATTCGGAATGAGTTACATGCTAAGTGTGTGTGAGTTGCTACTTGCATCCTATGCCTGCATATGATACCTAGAACTTGCCCTGTGTGTTTGCAAAGCGAAATAAAAGTCGTTTAGTTTTAGAGGTGATTGAGGCATTTCTTTGTGCAACCCTTTATACTTGAGAATCCACCTGTGCATATTACCATAGTTAACCCCTTTGAGCCTGAAACCTGTTCTTTGATAACCCTATAATAATCTAAATCGTTGTGTTTGAATAAGCTCATTGTTTGAACCCTTACCTCCTAGAAACACTTAATCACTAAAGAATATACAAAAGTCAAAGTGTGGGGTGGGAGAGAA
Organism: Nicotiana attenuata; assembly: GCF_001879085.1. Classification (NCBI taxonomy): domain Eukaryota; kingdom Viridiplantae; phylum Streptophyta; class Magnoliopsida; order Solanales; family Solanaceae; genus Nicotiana; species Nicotiana attenuata. The sequence goes on from NC_031994.1 coordinate 76,998,466, forward strand.
CTAGAAAAAAAAAAGAGAAAAGGGGAATCAAGAATGAAGGTTCCGGTTGGTGAACTGGCAGTGTACAATAAAACTGGAAAAAAAAGAAGCCAGTTGTGCCTAAAGAAAAGTGGGGGCCACAAGTGAAACAAAAATGTGAAATAATGATTGGGTTGAGCATGAAGGTGAAACGAAAGGAAGTGTGTATTAAAAGTGCTTAGGGAGGTTAGTCACTATATCCAAATATATCCTACCCGTCCCTTAGCCTACATTACAACCTATAAAGACATCTTGATCTTTGACTGGATGGCTCGATTAGTGGAGTATTACACTGGGGGCAAGCTTATGGTGTGTCTGCGTGGCATGTGAATGCTCTTTGGTGAGAGTGAGTGAATTCTTTCTATATATGGTTCCTTATTGTTGAATTTTATGTGTGTGGAACTTCTCTCAGATTTTGTTTATGTGAGGGCATGTGACTCAGGAAGAAAAAGTGAGTCTTCACTTCTGTTAGAGTAATTAGAGTGGGCACAAGTGTGTCTTGGCATGAGAGTCTGCATTTAAGATATGATTGTGCACTACTTAGGCCAACCTTTGATAAATAGCAGGTGTGACATAAATTGGGGCAATGCATTGAGCAGTTAGGCCTAGAAGTGTGGTTTAGTTGCTCGAGGACGAGCAAAGATTTAAGTGTGGGGTGTTGATAATAGGTGAATTTGACTATAATCACACCTTAAATAATCACCTTCTTGTGTAGTTTTAATGCTAAAAGTGATGACAAAATGCTCTTATTAGTGCTTTTCATGATTTGTAGGTGATATATGTATAAGGAAGGCTAAGGAGCAGTTTTGGAGTCAAAAGTGATGAAAAAGAGGCCAAATGTGAAATTTCCCAAGTGACCCATGCAAAACAGGCCGAAGATTCAGAATACTGGATCCACCGCGGTTCCACCGCAACCGCGGCAGAACCGCGGTGGGAAGCAGCTGCAGAAGATTGAGAATCCGCGAGGATGTTTGGCCGCGGTTCTACCGCGACCGCGGCAGAACCGCGGCAGGTGCAGTAACTTCAGGGACCAAAGTGTCAATTACGGGATTTTTAGACCTAAACCCTATTTAAAACATGAGACTTCGCCCAAGAGAGGCATGTATTGATTTTTTAGGTTTCTTAGCAAGGAAAAACATTGTGAGAAAATACTCTAAACATCTTTCTTCTTTTCTTTTGATTTTATGATGAATTCAAGCTTAGTTTATTTTTCCATAGCCATGAATAGCTAAATTCCTTGTCTAAGGTTTTGATGGAACCTATTGGGTGATGAACTTCTTGTTTATGTGAATACAAATTGCTAGTTTAATCTCTATTTGTTCAACTTCGTGTTTGTTGTAGTTAATTGACAGGATCCTCAATTAGCTGTGCCTATTTAGTGTGTATAACTTGGAAAAGAGTGCATATTTAGGGTATTGTTGAACAACACCACTCCTAGATTATTAGAGGAATCTATAATTGCGGGTTTAAAGGCGGGATTAGGAATAACGAAGCCATGGGTGCAATCTAAATTGAATTGTGCTAAATAAAGCAAGCTAGTGTATCTCGGGAGAGTGCAATAGTAGATTACTGTGATTACTCGGGAGAGATTTGCGGTAAGATTAGCGTTCATGATTGATAGAGATGTGTGGGTAAATTTGTATGAGCATAAACAGAAGGGATTCCATCAATAGGGGAAATCATTGCCTTAGTTTTTTTTCCCATAATTGTTTACAACCTTATTAATTTAGTTACAGCCATTTAGTTACTTGAGAGCTAGTTGTTAAAGAACACTCAACTGAGAATTTGAATATTTGAGAAGCTGGTTCTGAAGACTTAGTGGGTCTGAAGATAGCGGTTGATAGGTTAACTCTCTGTGGATTCGACCCTGGGCGTAATACTCGGGTTATATTTGCAACGTCCGCAGAGTCCTTTTTATAAGGCATAGTTGGGCGTGATCAATAACTCGTACTACTCGCTACGCAGTTTAAAAAAAAATTAAGTTTTAGACAAACGATTAAACAAATTATACTCAAAGGAGAATAAGGGTATATTGTAAAATATATATTTGTGTGGTTACAAATGCTTCTCATTAAGGGCAGAGTTAGAAGTTTAAGCTTAAATTATTTCCAAATTTAGAAAGTGATCATTCATTTTGGAACGGAACGGACAAAAAGAAAATAGGTTCACATAAACTGAAACAGAGGGAGTACATTTTAACACTTACCAAAGGTACAGAAATTGGTCAAAGTGGATCAAATGATACGTAAAATATATAATTTCAATTTCATTTTTGGAAGTTTCATGTGATTTTGAAGTTAAATATGTTTTTCATATGACAGGATTCTCTAAATAATTAGGCACCCAAAAAGAACTAAATAATCTCCAATAGTTCAAAACTCAAACCACTGAAGCGAGGCATCCCAAAAGAATTAACTAATTTCCAAAGAGTTCAAATTTACATCAGGGAAAGCAAAATTGACAGCATAACCTTTTTTTCTGGTTTCCAGTTTATTTTTGCTATTGTTGGTTAAAGCTGTTTCTCAGCTTTGTGCATTCCCTAATTCTTACTATACACCAGATGTAAAATTTAGCCTTCTAGATTACTGTTTACGTTGAACGAAGTATACACTGAAATTACTTTATAGTAACTATTAAAATTGTTTCATAATTATATATCGAAAGATAAAAGAAAATTATAACTTGCATTATTGGGATCCTCATTTAAGAGGAACCCTCCAAAAATTGGCGTATGCCACTATTTACGACGTGCACACGGTATTCTTTAGTAAAAGGCGAAAGAATAGTTCGCTTTGTGCTCATCGCGTGGCTGCGTGAGCCTTGTAGTAGTGAACGAGCTCATTTTATATTCGTTGCAGCTGCTTTCTTTTACACCTCCCCTTCGGTGTGGGACTCTATTAATTCTTCACAATTAATACACGCGGTTAGGGGTGTTCATGGTTCGGTTTGGATCGATTTTTCCCTTAAAAGAAACCAAATCAAGTAAGTCGGTTTTTCAAATATTAGAACCAAACCAAACCAATTAAGTCGGTTTTTTCTCGATTCGGTTTATGTCGGGTTTTGTCGGTTTTTCGGTTTTTTCGGTTATTTGTCGATTTTTTCTTAAATATAAGACATACACTACCAAACACATATTCCGGCGACCACATTTTCAAAGTAACACTATCAAATCAATTGCCCTTTGAGAAATCTATTATTTACCAAGATATATTGATAATAATTGAATCAAATAGTGATGAATAATTTAAGGACTCAATTAAAAATATATTATTTTTAACAGAAAATGGATTCTTACACTTAACAAAAGAAAACTACCAATCAAACAAGAATGTAAAGGTAAAGAACTATACTAAAAGTGCAAACTATTAACATTTATCATTAAATTTTTAAAACTTTGTATAAAAATATACATGTATATAGGTGTAATAATAAATTTGAAATAGCTACTCCTATAGTCGGTTTGGTTCGGGTTTTTTTCGGTTTTTTCCTGATTAAAACCAAAGCCAAAACAAATTTGATCGGTTTTTAAAATTCAAAACCAAAACCAAACCAAACTAAAAAGTATCGGTTTTTTTGGTCGGTTTGGTTTGATTTTCGATTTGGTTCGATTTTTCGGATTTTTATGAACACACCTACACACGGGCACACTGCTGATATGGGCTTCTGTTAGGGCCTTAGGGGGAAGCCCAGGCCTTTTTAGAAGCAAGCAATGTTTATTTGTAGGTACTACCAAAAATAAGTATATTATAATTTTTTAGCTTAGCAAATACAGTTAATTTCGGTGTACTGGTCAATTTTATATTTTGCCCCAACTTCTTCCCATGTTCTGAAGCAAGCAGGTCTTTTCCTCTAGTTAAAGGTTCTTCTTGGTTCAACCTCATTGGTTCATCTATATCTATCTATTTATTTATAGTTATATTATACTAAAAGCACGAAAATTCTTAACGAAATGTCATTCTCCTTTTTTACCTTTTAAAAATAAATTTTATATTGGAAAAAAAGTGTAATTTAAATTGCTTTCCTACTGTTTAAGACTTTAAAATTAACTAAAATCTTGATTATTAAATCTTTTCTTATTTGAATTATATAACAATTCCTAATATTTAGGAATTAAAGCCAAGTCTTATATAAATATATTACTTTTTCGAAACATGCAAAATAATTATCAGGTCGTCATTATGAGTATGTCTTTCACGTTAAATAGACATGCATTTATGTTACATCGTAATAAAAATATGTAACCTAAATATCTCTAAAACTTAGAATGTCATTATATAAAATAGACTATCACTATACAAAATATATACTAAATAGATTGTTACTATACAATTTATATATAATAGGCTGTCACTATACAAAATATATGCTAAATAGACTGTTATTATACAAAAAAAAAATTATACAAAATAGACTGTCATTATACAAAAAATATACAAAATAGATATTTCGGGCTATTAGATGCAATAAGTTTGGACCGAAGGGCCATTTCGTGTCAGTGAAAAAAAAAACATGAGCTATTAAAATTTTGAGGGGCTATAGATGATAGTTTTCTCAATTTTTATACGGAAATTTTCATAAAGCACTATCTTTTAGTAGTAGTTAGTCATCTATAGATACCATTTGCTATATTACAGATTATAGATACCTTTTCTGTGGTTATAAGATGTATTTGATGTATTTAAGCTATTGTATTCATGAATACAGTAGCAAAAATAGGCGTGAATCAGGGAAGTCCAGCTAATCAGTTGTTGTATTCGAGTGTATTCGACTGTATTCATGGAGTGAAACATAGGATTACAACTGGACAGATTATTATATTCGACTGTATTCACGGCGTGAAATAGGGGATTACACCGTTTTTAAAACGGAAAGTGAATCAATTAACATAATAGACTCCTAATATAACTCAACAAACTCAATTATAACACACAAAAGTTGTATTTCAGTTAAAAAAATTCTCAACCGAAAAATACCCCAAAAACATAGCAATCTTTAGAGAACTTATATAATACATCTGAATACATAAATTATATTAACTAAAAAAATATATGAATACATTCATGGCATATAGCGAAACAGTGAATACAATAAAATACATAGAATACAGCAGGATACGTTGAAATACAATAAAACAAAGAGACAGTGAATACAATGAAATACATGGAATACAACGAGATACATTGAATTACAATGAAAAAAAAAAGACAATGAATACAATGAAATACATGAAAATACATTGAAATATATTAACAGAAAATCAAGTTGTTCAGCCCCAAACTCCGTCGTCTTTGTTCAAGAACAAACCCTAATTTCCGGCGAATCCGCTGTCGAGCAATGGTGGCCAAGGAAAAGCCCAAGTTGCTCTTGTTTGGGCCTAAGAACAAATTGCGGCATCAATGCTCCGGTAATCAAATGTTAATGACAAGGAAATTAAGCTTCAATATTTATTTTGTCGTGTAAGTTTAGCATAGCAATCTTGGATTGCAGATTTGGATGAAGAACAATTTGGACTCACATTCTACTATACGAAGAAGATCGTCTTCGTTCGACAAATCGAGCAGAGGGCAATTCTTTATATATAAAAACTCAAGGGAAGCCTGAGATCCCCTGAAATTCCATGGTCGAAATCAGCATCTCTGAATTGGGCTTTGCACAAATCCGGTGGAAGGAGGAGGAGACGGAAATTTTAATGGGATGGGGGAAGAGAATGAGATGTATCAAAGTAGAGAGAGAAAGAAAATAGTGTAACTGTTTAGCGTATTTAGTGGCTTAGGATTAGGAGATAATCAAAATTAAATATTTTGCTATAAACCTTAAAAGGTATCTATAGAATATAATTTTTTTAAATGGTATTTATTTAAAATAAATAAGGTGTTAACCTTTGCTATAGGAGGTAAAAACTCTTTTTGATATTTCATCCGTTCGAATATAAAGGCTCGGCCCCAATTGCAGCTGCTGAGTCTTTAGAAGGCCTATAATATTGATAACCCATACCTCTTTGACTCTACCCCTCTGTCAGTTGTCACGGTACTGCCTCCCAATTGTAATCCCCTTTTTGTAACATAATTCCATCTCTTTTCTTTTCTGCCAACAATGCTTCCGAGTGAAATCACAAATATGTTGTATTATAGAAATTTGTACAGCCGTGCTACTTTTATTTGAACTTAGAATCAAAATTCAATTCCAGCTGATATTAAACGGATTTTGATTAGTGTAAGGTGCTGGATGAAAGTCATAAGTGAAATCAATTGAATCACATAACTTGCATGTTGTGTCTTGCCTCTGCTATTAAGGTAAGAGTTCACCGTCTTGCAAATGCTGTTGTAAAACAACTATAATGGGACTGTAAGAATAATAAAATATTAATACAATATAACTCAAGATTAAACATGATATTTGGACACGAAATTGATTTAAATTAGCACAGATATTTACATACATGTTTGAGCCAAATGAAAAGGGTTAAGGCAAGGAGACCCAATGTCGTCTTATCTCTTTGTTTTGGTGATGTATTTGAACAGATCATTGAAACAACTGAAATCAAATCCAGACTTCAATCACCATCCTAAGTGTGCAAAATTGGGAGTGGTACATATCTGCTTTATTGATGATTTGTTGATGTGTTGCAGACCAGATAAGGTGTCTATTGATCTTATGATGAAATAGTTTGAACAATTATCGGCTGCCTCAGGTTTACAAGCAAATATGGAGAAAAGCTCACTGTATGTGGTAGGAATTTCAACTCAATATAAGGAAGAAATTCTAGAGGAGTTGCAGTTCACCACTGGAGACTTACCATTCAAATGCTTAGGTGTACCATTGACCTCTAAGAAGCTCACCATTAGTCAATGTATGCCATTGGTGGATAGAATTGCAGGAAGGGTGAGATGTTGGACTGCCAGATTCTTATCATATGCAGGGAGAGTCCAACTAATTAAGAGTATGTTGTTTGAAATGCAAACTTATTAGGCACAAGTTTTCCTGATCCCAAAAAAGGTGCATGATATGGTCACTGGAATATGTAGGAACTTTCTGTGGCATGGAGGCATTGAAGGAAAGAAAGCTCATATTGCATGGGATACAATCTATAGACCAAAAGCAGCGGGAGGGCTGAACATTATCAACTTCTCTGTATGGAATAGAGCAGCAATAGGTAAAACTTCTATGGGCAATCGCACAAAAGAAAGACAAACATTGGGTCATGTGGATTCACAATCACTATATAAAGAAAAAGGAATTAGAGAACATGAATACACCTAAACAGGCTAGCTGGTTGGTGAGGAAAATCTTCGAGGCCAGAAAATGGTTAACTGCTGGAATTCAAGAACTGAAGCTGTATGTTGTTCAGGGAAAATATACTATCAGTAAAGCATATACTTCACTCATACCACAATTCCCAAAAGTTACATGGAAGACTTTATTCATGGAACAAGGCAATCTACCTCGACATCAATTCATCCTATGGATGGAAATGCATTAGATACTAGCAATCGTGGATAGACCGACCAGATGGGGGATACTAGTTCCTAAAGAGTGTGCTCTTAGTACAACTGATGCAGAGGAAACATACGATCACTTGTTCTTTAAATGCTCATATTCGAAGTTCATAAGGCAGAACCTACTAAGTTTGTTTGGCATTAATAGATAAATGCAGGTGCCAGGAAGAAATTGAATGCCTAGCTACAAAAACAAAGAGCAGGATCACACAGTGGAGGATATTGGGGAGTGCTTTTGCAGCAGCAGTATACCATATATGGATGGAAAGGAACCTTAGAATATTTCAACATACAAGAAAAACGAATAGGGATAGAGTTAGAGAAATCGTATTGCAATTGCATATTAAAAGAGAAAGTCACTGTAAATAGAGAGCTTTACTAGATAGGATAAATAGATATCCGTGTTAGTATAGAATCTAAGTTCCAGTTATGGAGCTTAAGTGATACAAAGAATATGTTATTTTTGTGAGACCCGTCTCTAGAGTCCAATGAGCGGATGGATGTACATTTTTATACTTGGTTAAATAAAATTTTCAGTTTAACCAAAAAAAAAAAGACGACGTCTTCCTCTCTATTCTCTTAGTCAATATTGGCGGCATCAATGGAACAACTACCACACACAACAAATATATAAAATAGCTCTGAATATGTGTTTATATATTTAGAGAGAGAACCTAGCTGCAACTAATGAAACTCTGACGCGCCCACCCATTATGGGGCTCACTAGGTTGAGCCTACACTCACCATCATACTAGACTCACCGAGCACATAAAGTAAACAGCCCAATCACTAATTATCACACTTATAATTGGGATTAAGTTTAGCGAGTCTTAAATAAATATCCCAAATAAGTTTCAACTTACCAACCTCTAGCCATTAATTATAGACTTACCAAAACTAGTCAAACACATATAAAAATTTAAAACCCAAATAAATAAGGTTCTTTCTCTCCAAGAATCACACGCAAAGATGTAAGGCGGAAAGAAAATTTTATGGAAGAGGTAGCAAACAAGGTGATGAAATACAAAAAATATATATATAAGATTCCAAAAATCTAAGCGAAAAAGGACCTTTTTCAACGGGTATGGTTGAAATTCATTGAAAATATATAAATAAATCAATATACAAATTTTGAGGAAGATTTGAGGTGATTTGGACTAATTTGGTATCAAAATTCGTAGTTAAAATCGATTTCAAAAAATTCTTCTGCGACACATGTATCACACACAGAGGTATACATGTGATATACATTTGATACAAATATGATATATATGTGATACACAGTATGGTTTTTTTCATGTTTCCTCTTCTACTTCGAATTTCCAACTCAAACCACCTCAAAACTCCGCCAAATCATCCCAAAACTGAGATTCAAACTCTTTATGATGTACCCAATCTATTCTAATAATACCCACCCAAAAAAAAAAGATTTGGTCTTTTTTGTTACAAATAGATAATTGGCTAATATTGATAACATTTGGTTAATATTAGTAATATTATACGAATTGGCTAATTTTTGTAACAAGCTACTTATAAATTGACATAACTAGTAGTTTCCCTTTAGTTTATGGGCTACCATTAAACCTGGACATTTAAGTATAAATAAAATTTAATAATATAAGCCCATTTTTCTTAGAGGGTTTGAACTTTTGAAGTTGAAATTACATTGAGTTTGAAAAATAGATTCCATCCTTGGGTCCTTCAAGCTAGTTAGACAAATTTGGTATCGTTAATTCGTTATGACAACTGTTAGTAATCTGTATTTGTAAAATAATTCTGGAGAAAATAAAATAACATAAACAGAAATGTAAACGAAATAACAAAAACCAATTCGAGCCCACTGAATTCACAATGTTTCCTTAAGGAATTTAATCCCATCCTAGTACCCAAGGTTATGGATTATTTCCTCCCAGGATATAACGAATTACACACTGGTGTAGTGGTACTTCAAACCCCAGTGTTTCAGCGAACACAAAGTTCGGTAGCAAATCACACTTACTGTTGCTTTCTTTGAAGTTAAAATATGCAGAAGAAAGGAGAAGAACTCAGAAAATTCGTACGGAAATTCTGAGCAGAATAATCTTGTATTTATAGCCAAAGTTGGGCTGAAATCTGAAGAGGTGCGACTCTTCAGAATGGCCATAGCACAAATGCCAAACATAAATGGCTATTTACTCAACAATAAAGAGGGAAAATTGAAGATGGTAGTTTAATTTTCAATTACACAACTGAAAAATGGATAGGATTTAATATTAATATTTATTTTAATATTAATATTATGTTATTAAAATAAATATTTAATAACATTTGATCCAAAAAATTAATCAATCGATCATTTGACCGAATCAGAATCCGAAGCCGAAGCCGAAGCCGAAGCCGAAGCCGAGCCGAGCGAGCGAGCGACGACGACGGCGCGAGGCTTGCCTTCTTCTCAACTCTTTAAGAGCTAGAAAAAGAGCAATTGCTTATATACCCATAAAAAACCTCTTCCTCTTCCAATATGGGACAATATCCCTTTTTCAAGGGGGGAAACTTAAAATTTCACTTAAAAATTTCATTTCCCTCCATTTCCCATTCACCATATTTTAAGCATATCATATACTTAAAATCCCAACAATCCCCCACATGAATGGAGAATGGCTATATCACGGAAATATGCATGAAAAACTGTGTGATTCGCAAGTAAGGATTAATTGCATCTGGATAAGTAGGTTTCCCTTTGAACTTTCCGTAGTGAACTTATGTCGGATATACTCGGTCAATCGGTAGATTTAATATCTTTGAACCGTCGAACTTTGGTGTATACCTAGACAACCATAAGTCACACAACCAACCCTTAACCGTCTTTGGTTCTCATTGTTGTGTTCGTTTAAGCCATGAACACCGCCTGGTTTCATAAGTGCGTAGAGAACTGGCCTTACAAAGTTTTCCTTGAAGCGGCTAACACTTCACACTTACATAGGTGATTCCTAAACGTGTCATCCCGTAGATACACTATTTGATATACCCCGTGTCAAATTTAGAAATCATTAAAAAGCCTTAATGCTTTATCCTTGGTACTGAATATTATCTCATCACGAGAATGGACCAAAAGTTTAGCTGACAATGTTGAACCGTCATTAATGACTTTGTTTGATCTCCTTGAACCTAGATCTTGATCTCCTGTCTTCTAGGTAGAGTTACCGCCACTATGACTTGTTCTCGGCCACAGTCCCATTCCCCTTGATGATTTCTCAACTACCTCTCTAGTTAGGCCTTTTGTAAGTGGATCCGACACATTATCACTTGACTTTACATAATCAATCGTGATAATTCCTCTAAAGAGTAATTGTCTAACGGTTTTATATCTTCGTCGTATATGACGAGATTTATCATTATACATAACGCTCCCAGCCCCTCCAATTGCCGCTTGACTATCGCAATGTATGCATATTGGTGCCAACGGTTTGGGCCAACATGGAATATCTTTCAAGAAATTCCGGATCCATTCGGCTTCTTCACCGGCTTTATCTAAGGCTATGAATTCAGCCTTCATTGTAGGAGGGCAATACAAGTTTGTTTGGACGACTTTCGAGATACCGCTCCTCCACCAATTGTGAATACATATCCACTTGTGGACTTGGAATCAGTTGATCCGCTGATCCAATTTGCATCACAGTATCCCTCAATGACCGCAAGATATTTACTATAGTGCAAAGCAAAGTCCTGGGTATGTACTAAATACCCCAAAACTCGTTTCATGGCCATCCAATGAGATTGACCCGGATTGCTCGTATATCGACTCAATTTACTTATAGCACAAGCTATATCTGGTCGTGTACAATTCATGATGTACATTAAGCAACCCAACACACGAGCATAATCCAATTGTGATATGCTTTGGCCTTTGTTCTTTGCTAATGCAAGATTCACGTCAATTGGAGTCTTTGCAACTTTAAAGCCCAAGTGCTTGAATTTTTCAAGTACTGTCTTAATATAATGAGATTGTGACAATGCCAGACCTTGAGAAGTCTTATGGATCTTAATTCCCAGAATTAATCAGCAACTCCCAAGTTTTTCATATCAAACTTGCCAGTTAGCATGCGCTTAGTCGCATTTATGTTGGCAATGTCATTACTCATTATTAGCACATCATCCACATATAAGCAAACAATGACTACGTGATTTGGAACATTTTTAATGTACATACATTTATCACATTCATTTATTTTAAAACCATTTGACAACATTGTCTGGTCAAATTTCGCATGCCATTGTTTGGGTGCTTGTTTTAGTCCGTAAAGGGACTTAACAAGTCTAGATACCTTCTTTTCTTTACCTGGAACAACAAACCCTTCAGGTTGTTCCATGTAAATTTCTTCCTCCAACTCTCCATTTAAGAAGGCTGTCTTAACATCCATTTAATGAATTTCAAGATCATAAACTGCAGCTAACGCTACTAACGTTTGTATGGACGTAATTCTTGTAACCGGAGAGTATGTATCGAAATAGTCAAGACCTTCTCGTTGTCTATACCCTTTGACCACAAGTCTTGCCTTAAATTTGTCAATAGTGCCATCATCTTTCATTTTCCTCTTAAAGATCCATTTAGAACCCAACGGTTTATTTCTAGGAGGAAGATCAACCAATTCCCATGTATGGTTGTTCAGTATGGATTCTATTTCACTATTGACTGCCTCTTTCCAAAACAATGATTCCGAAGAAGACATAGCTTCATTAAATGTTTGAGGCTCATTTTCCAATAAGAAAGTCACAAAATCTGGTCCAAATGAAGTAGACGTTCTTTGACGTTTACTACGTCTTGGATCCTCCTGGTTAAGTGTACTTTCTTTTGTTTCTTCCCGAGGTCGTTTAGATCCTTCACCAATCGACTCACATTCCTTTTTGTACGGATATATATTTTCAATGAACTCGGCATTATCTGATACTATAACCGTATTATTATAAATGTCGGGATTTTCTGATTTATGAACCAGAAATCGATATGCTTTACTATTAGTCGCATATCCTATGAAAACACAATCAACGGTTTTCGTTCCTATTTTTACCCTTTTAGGTTTAGGAACTTGTACTTTTTCCAAACACCCCCACACTTTAAAATAATTCAAGTTGGGCTTCCTTCCTTTCCATTTTTCATATGGAATGGATTGTGTTTTGCTATGGGGTACTCGATTTAGTATTCGGCTAGCCGTAAGAACGGCTTCCCCCCACAAGTTCTGTGGCAAACCAGAACTTTTCAATAATGCGTTCATCTTCTCCTTTAATGAACGATTCTTTCTTTCTGCAATCCCATTGGATTGGGGCGTATAAGGGGCCGTTGTTTGATGAATAATTCCATATTCTAAACATATTTGTTCAAAAGGAGATTCATATTCACCACCCCTATCACTTCTTATCATTTTGATTTTCTTGTTAAGTTGCGTTTCAACTTCATTTTTGTATTGCTTGAATGCGGCTATTGCTTCATCTTTACTATTAAGTAAGTAAACATAGCAATATCGAGTACTATCGTCAATAAAAGTTATGAAATACTTCTTTCCACCGCAAGATGGTATTGACTTCATATCGCAAATATCTGTGTGAATTAAGTCTAAAGGATCTGAATTCCTTTCAAGTGACTTATAAGGATGTTTAACATACTTAGATTCCACACATATTTGACATTTTGATTTGTCGTATTCAAATTTAGGCAATACTTCCAAATTAATCATTTTTCGCAAGGTTTTATAAATAACATGACCCAAACATATATACCATAATTCATTTGACTCAAGTAAGTAAGACGAAGCTGAAATTTTATTATTATTTTCAACAACCATTACATTCAGCTTGAAAAGGCCCTCAGTGAGGTAACCTTTTCCTACAAACATTTCGTTCTTACTTATTACAACCTTATCGGAAAAAAAAATATATTTAAAACCATTCTTAACAAGAAGTCCAGCAGAGACTAAATTCTTCCTAATCTCGGGAACATGAAGGACGTTGTTCAAAGTCACTACTTTGCCGGAAGTCATTTTGAGAAATTTCTTCCCACATCCTTCAATCTTGGCCTTTGCAGCATTTCCCATAGAAAGCGTCTCATCGGGTCCAACAGGAGCATAAGTAGCAAAAGCTTCTCTAACAGCACAAACATGGCGAGTGGCTCCAGAATCAATCCACCACTCTTTAGGATTGCCCGCCAAGTTGCATTTGGAAAGCATGGCACATAAGTCATCAACATCATCATGATTTTCAACCATGTTTGCTTGACCCTTCTTCTTGTCTTTCTTCGGAGCACGACACTCCGTAGATTTGTGTCCGGCTTTTCCACAGTTGTAGCAATTTCCACTAAATCGCTTCTTGCTTGGGTTGTATTTCGGTCCAGAAGCCTTCTTCCTCTTTTTGTTCTCTTCAACAATATTTGCTCCCATTATTGTTGAGTTTCCACGGCCTCTCTTTTCAGCAGCTTTGTTGTCCTCTTCGATTCTCAACCGAACAATGAGATCTTCAAGGGACATCTCCTTGCGTTTGTGTTTCAAGTAGTTTTTGAAGTCCTTCCACAATCTCAATCATCACTGCTACTTGGAATGCTTCATTGATGACAAGACTTTCAATGAAATTTCTGTTCGTAAAAATACGAAGATTACTACTTTCAACATCAGTATTAATTTGATTTATACCTTCAGCAAGGAGATCGTGAATAATCAGTTGCAATTCCTGGACTTGGGTAATAACAGACTTGCTATCTACCATTTTGTAGTCCAAAAACTTTGCAGCAACGAACTTCTTCAACCCGGCATCTACGATTTTGTATTTCTTTTCAAGCGCAGTCCACAATTCTTTTGACGTTTCCACGCCACTGTAGACGTTATACAAAGCATCCTCCAGCCCGCTTAGAATATAATTCTTGCATAAAAAATCTGAATGCTTCCACGCCTCAATCACGAGAAAGCGTTTAGTTTCTGGAGTTTCATCGGACAGCACATGAACATCTTCCTTGATGAACTTCTGGAAACTTAGAGTAGTCAAATAGAAGAACATCTTTTGCTGCCAACGCTTGAAATCAATCCCGAAAAATTTTTCGGGTTTCTCCGCCGGTGCCAATGGTGCTGGTGTTGTTCGGCTCGTTGAGGTATTGGCAGTCACCATTGGAACAGCTTGGTTCACATTATTATTAGTCATTTCTGTAAAAGAATGACACAAACATTAAAATCACGTAGATTTTAATCTCCAATAGAGTACAAACCACAAAGGTTTTACTCTCCAAAAACAGTAAGTACAAATACAGAAAATATATTAAATTCCTTAAGCTTGTTAGTAATCTGTATTTGTAAAACAATTCTGGAGAAAATAAAATAACATAAACAGAAATGTAAACGAAATAACAAAAACCAATTCGAGCCCATTGAATTCACAATGTTTCCTTAAGGAATTTAATCCCCTCCTAGTACCCAAGGTTATGGATTATTTCCTCCCAGGATAGAACGAAATATACACTGGTGTAGTGGTACTTCAAACCCCAGTGTTTCAGTGAACACAAAGTTCGGTAGCAAATCACACTTACTGTTGCTTTCTTTGAAGTTAAAATATGCAGAAGAAAGGAGAAGAACTCAGAAAATTCGTATGGAAATTCTGAGCAGAATAGTCTTGTATTTATAGCCAAAGTTAGGCTGAAATCTGAAGAGGTGCAACTCTTCAGAATGGTTGTTTATGCAAAACGGCTACAACATAAATGCCATAACATAAATGGCTATTTACTCAACAATAAAGAGGAAAAATTGAAGAGGGTAGTTTAATTTTCAGTTACACAACTGAAAAACAGATTGGATTTAATATATCACTCGATCATTTGACCGAAGCCAAAGACGAGCCGAGCGACAACGACGACGGTGCGAGGCTTGCCTTCTTCTCAACTCTTTAAGAGCTAGAAGAAGAGCAATTGCTTATATACTGTCACGACCCCAACCCCGATCGTGATGGCGCCCAACACACTGCTAGGCAAGCCCGACCATTTACACAACCTTGACCAAATAACCTAGGTGGATAAATGAATATTCGCAAGTAAAAACAGCAATTTAAATGCGAAACCTCTGAAATAATTTCTAGCATTCAAAAATCCCAAGATAAAATACTAAATAGCCCACAGATCTGGTGTCACGAACATGAGCCTCTAAAACAGAATATTCACCTATCACAAGTCTGTCTAGGAAAGAAAAATACGAGTAAAAGGATAAAATGGATGGGAGAGATCAAGGCTGCGAACGCCATGCAGCTACCTCGATACTCCCGGATAAATGCTGCTCCGCTAAACAAGTCCTCACTCACCCTGTGGTGTACCTGAATCTGCACACAAGGTGCAGGGAGTATTGTGAGTACTTCCAGCCCAAAAAGTAATAAACATAAATAAGGGTTGAGAGTAAGAAATCCTGGACAGGCACAAAGTAAGCTATAATTACAGCAGCTCAATCTAAATAATATCAACTCAATAAACTAATGAAAAACAATTATAGAATATCACAGCAGATAAATAAGTAAATGGCAATCAAGTATGCAATGCAACACATAAACTGGTACCTCCAGTACCCCGCTGCGGCCGTGCAGCCCGCTCCATTTATTTAACGTCGACGGCGCTCACTGGGGATGTGCAGACTCCGGGAGGGGCCCCTTACGGCCCAAGCGCAATAATAAGCCATCTCGTGGCATCAAACAGGCCCTTGGCCTCATATCAATATCATTATAATACTGCTGCGGCGTGCAGCCCGATCCCATACTCAGTCCAAAAATCATACAATAGTATAAAAATATTCAGCCCAAACTTCATTTAAAAATATTAACTTAATTTCTAATTTAAGAAAAAGGCTGATGTTTCAAACACAGTATTAAATACCAGGACTGAGTTTAATATTTATAAATATGGTAAGAAACCATTAAAATAATCTCTGAAGGATTCAAGTAGTTGGCACAAGGCCCAATGATAACAATTTAATCCATTTTTATAAGGATATCACGAAACTACAAACAAATAGGTATTAATTTTTATTAAGCGGGACGGACCAAGTCACAATCCCCGACGGTGCTCTACCCCACGCCCGTTATCCGGCGTGCAAGTCACCTCACATAGCACTACGTTGTGCAAATTCGGGGTTTCAAACCCTCAACACAACATTTACATTTATTACTAACCTCAAGC
>NC_031994.1:77015778-77065997 GCF_001879085.1 Nicotiana attenuata
CGCATCTGCGACTCCGCAGATGCGGTTGGCATCTTCGCACCTGCGACTACTGTCGCTTCTGCGGTTCTTGAATCGCTTCTGCGGTACCGCTTCTGCGGTCCCATTTCCGCAGAAGCGAAAATACCAGAAGCAGCAAAATTCTGCAATCTCTTTAAGTTCAAAACTTCCCGTTAGCCATCCGAAATCACCCCGAGGCCCTCGGGACCTCAACTAAGAATACATACATGATCCAATACCTTATTCAAACTTGCACCAATCATCAAAACACTTCTAACAACACTAAAACCATCATTTTTCATCGAATTCAAGCCTAAGTTTTTCAAAAACTTCCGAAATACGCATTCGATCAAAAATCCAACCAAATCACCTCCGAATGACCTGAAATTTTGCACACACATCCCAAATCACCTAACGAAGCTACTGCAACTCTCGGAAATCCATTCCGACCCTCGGATCAAAATCTCACCTGTCAACCGGAATTCGCCAAAATACTAACTTCGCCAATTCAAGCCTAATTCTACACCGAACCTCCAAAATCAATTCCGATCGCACTCCTAAGTCACAAATCATCCCCCGAAGCTAACCAAATCATCGGAATTCAAATCCGAGCCCTCTAACACAAAAGTCAACATCCGGTTGACTTTTCCAACTTAAGCCTTCTTAAAAGAGACTAAGTGTCTCATTTCTTATCAAAACCATTCCAAACCAACTCTAACACATCAAATACTGATAACGAAACTTAAAGAAGCATAACATGCGGAAAACGGGCGGGTAACTCACGTGACGACGGGTCAGGTCGTCACATATACCCATAAAAAACCTCTTCCTCTTCCAATATGGGACAATGTCCATTTACCAAGGGGGAAAACTTAAAATTTCACTTAAAAATTTTATTTCCCTCCATTTCCCATTCACCATATTTTAAGCATATCATATGCTTAAAATCCCAACAACAACTTCTTTTATAAATACCTGCAGCTTTAGTGCTTCAAATGGCCTTGAGAATAATAAATATTTCTGTTTGGTCATTTCATATTTGAAAACTTCTTCTCCGGTTTGATGGTTTTCTGAATGTGCATGTGATTGACTTGCAGCTAATTTATGTCCCTTTACCAGCAGAATCATTTTGTGCTTTTATCTTAAGGGCTTCTTTCTTCGCATCTATTGAGGAATTGCTTCGCCTTTCCCAACAAGGCAGAAATAATCTCAAATAATAAAACTTATGGTTTCAGAATCTAAAAAAGGGAATAAGTCATTAACAAGAGTCAATATATTGAGCAGTTCGATGAAAATATTCAACCAATTAAGTGAGTGCTGAGATGATGTTATATTTCTCACCTATCCGTCTTTTTAGGTGCTCAATTGACACCATTATATTCATTAAATAAAAATAATTAGCTAGTGACTGAAGTGTCAGAACCTTGTAATACTCCATAAAGATACTATTTTTATATTGATTAAATTAATCAGATTTGAAGCACTCAGACTAACATATCAAAGATGAGTACAACCTTCTGGATGAGAAAGATTTCTAGTTAATTAGTGATAGGCTTTTTGCATAACCACAAGGATAGCTTACTAATGTCGGTGTTAGTGCATTTTAATATTAAAATTATAATATTAAAGTATATTATTCCTTGTAAGATAGTGGTTATAAATTGACAAGAAAATGGTTTTTGTTTTGGTGTAACTCATGAAACCACTAATGCCATTATTTACTCACTAAAGATTAAATTTTGTAACCAACAACTATGTTCTACAATTTTATTATCTCACTACCTTATTATTTATCTCATGGACGAGTTTCTATACCTATAAATAGTGGTGTTTCTTCCTTTATGTTTGGAATGGGAAAATATGGTAGTGTGTTTGAAAAAAGTAAACTTGGTGTAGTGAAAAAGAGAGTTAAGAGAAGGAGAAAATCTAAGTCTCTATCTTACTCTCTACAAAAGAGAATATTATTTCTGTTGAATGAAGGTATTCATTTTGATGGAGCTTTGCACTCAACCAGTGGCGGAGGCAGGATTTTCGCTAAGGGGTTCAAAAAATACAAAAGTTAAAAAAGTTAAAAGAGAGTGTGGCTAGTGGGACCTCACAAAGTTTTGAACACCCTTGACCACTAAGCTATATTTTTGGGTTGTGCTAAGGGGATTCAAAACATAATATATTGAGGTAAAAAAAACAGATTTTACCTTATATATACAATGTAAATTTTAGGCGAATGGGGTTCGCGTGAACCCCCTTCCGCCCCCCTAAATCCTCCCTTGGACTCAACAACTTATCCAAAGTTTGTTCGAGTCATACGACGTTGACGGGCTGTTGTATCCTGGAGGAGACAAGTCAAGAGTATTACTGCTAGACCGGTGAAGATGCTACCGCAGTGGGCTTGAATCTCCTTAAACACAGCGAGATATCCGCGCCTCGGCGTGAAAAATATCTATTTATTTATTTTCATCTTATTTTTCAACTATAATTACTTGTAATTTCACCTGCAATTAAATTTTGGACTGAACCTAAAGTAATCCTTATCATGTTTGATCAGCAAAGGCAAAATTTCTAAGAAGCTGTATGAGCTCTAAAATTTCGATAACACACTGGAGGAAGCACGTTTAATTGCCGTTACGTTAAAAACTTTTGAACTTTTATTTCTCCTTTTAAGGGGGAATAAAAGAACATTTTTCTTTATCAATTACTTAGCATTTTATCTGGAAAGAATATATCTCTTGATTCCACTTTAAAAGATGTACTATATACTTAACTTTTTTCGAAGATATTGTTTAATGATGCTCAACAAAGACAAATGCATCTAAATTGCGGCCACTATTGGCTAGAATAATGATTTTTTTATGAAAATGACATATACAATTTCTCTACCAATTAAAATACCAGCCAGAAGGAAATTAATTGAGAAAGTTTTTACTTCTAAATTTCTCTTATGGGTAAATGTTGCGAGAAAAATGATTTAAGGATCATATCATAATTAAACACAAATTATAGTAGTACTATTTATGTTCATTTTTAATTAGGCTTCGATGAGAACTCTGGTTTCCTACCTTTTATAGTGGAAAGGCGACAAAATAATAGACCTAAGACGTAGTTCGTCCTTTTGATGAGTTAGTTAGAAACTTAGAATTATTGGGAAAAAATGGAAGAAAAGTTGGGAACAACAGTTAATTGCAGAGAAATGGGGGCATTACCCTGTTTGAAAAAACACCCCAAAATAGTAGAACTCTTTTGATGCACTTGGCAGACATAACAATTCATGCCCATATCGGTAACTGTAGTGTCAGTCTAACATGTGGAATTAGGCCCCAATATTTACTTGTCATGTGCTAGCACCCTATTATATGATTTGATTGTATTAGTTTGCTTTCTGAATTTCATAATGTTTTGCGGAATTTGAACTTTAAAAAAAATAGCTCCGATTGTTACATATTCAAAATTTAGAGTCTATGAGTTTGTGATAAATAAATTTTTATTGTGTGTATACATACGGATACATCATCTCGAAAATCTTATAACTCATGGGATATTCACAAAGTGTAACGACCCAACTGGTCGTTTCGAGCTCTAGCGCGTCATTTGGCGGTTTGAGGCCTTGAGTAGCTTTACTTCATATTTTATGACTTGTACGTGTGGTCGGAATTGGATTTCGAGAAGTTCAGAGTCGTTTTGGAAAGAAAATTCTCAATTCGGAAGCTTTAAGTTAGAAGAGTTGACCAAGGTTTAACTTTTGAGTAAACGACCTCGGAATCGGAATTTGAAGGTTCCAATAGGTTCGTATAATGATTTCGGACTTGGGCGTGTGTTCAGGTTGAGTATCGGGTAGCCCAGGAGTATTTCGGTGCTTATTGTGGAAAGTTGGTATTTTGACAGTTTAAGAATTTCTTATGTTTGGTTTGAAGTGGACTTTGGTGTTATCGATGTCCGTTTGGCGTCATTCTGGAATGTTTAAGTATAATTCGAACACGTTCGGCGAAGTTTGAATGTTTGAAAATTTAAAGAAAGGTTTCGATTGTCGATTTGTAGTTTTGATGTTGTTTGGCGTAATTTGAGGCTTCGACTAGGTCCGTATCATGTTTTGGGATGTGTTGGTATGTTTGGATAGGGTCCGGGGGCCTCGAGTTTGAAACAGATTAAAATCAGATTGAAATTGGGTTTGAGGAAATGCTGAAGTCTGGTGTCATCGCACCTGCGGTGGTTTGGTCACAGGTGCGGACACGTAGGTGCGAGGGAGGTCTTCGCAGAAGCGGAGAAGGCCAGCCAGGGGAAGCGCAGCAGGTGCGGAGCTTTGGTCGCATCTGCGCAAGTGCATAAGCGAAACGTTGGGCGCAGAAGTGGGAGAAGGCGCAGGAGCGGAAAAGGCTCGCACCTGCAATGTCGCAGAAGCAAAGAATATTTCCGCGGGTGCGAGGCATTGTGTTTGGGTGATTTTCCGCAGAAGCGGATGTGTGGTCGCAAAAGCGACGCCGCAAGTGCGGCTTTTTTGCCGCAGGTTGAGATTATTGCTGGGCAGAAGGGTTCTTTAAATCGAGACTTAGCTCTCATTTTCCACTTGGATGGCCGAATTTGGGGAGCTATTTTGAGGAGGTTTTCATTATGCAACACAAGGTAAGTAATTTTCCACTTGTTGTAAGATAAATATATGATTTATATGTGTATTTGAGGATGAAAATTTATGAAATTTTTTTGGGAGTTTGGTGGAAAACTAGAATTGATAATTTTGGATTTAGACCACGATTTTGAAAATGGAATTTGGAATAAATAACATATTTGAGTTCGGATTGTTATGGGTAATATTTATCTTCGAAAATTTTCGGAATCCGGGCACGTGGGCCCGAGGGTTGACTTTTTTGACTTTTCGAGCGGAGTTGGGGATTGTTGTAAATTAATTAGTTATGATGTCGGGATATATTTTTATTGGTTTTTATGATTGTTTGACTAGTTCGGATCGATGGGCATTTGGTTTGAGGTGTTAGAGAGGCGTTGGAGCCGGTTATGGAACTTCAAAGCGAGGTAAGTCTCCTGTCTAACCTTGTGAGAGGGAAGCTAACCTAGGTGATGTGATTGTTATGTGCTACTAGCTGTGGGTGCTTCGCATGCACGAGGTGAGAGTCCGTATGTAGCTAAAGCGTGTTTATGTCCGGGTAGACATAGGACTTTATCATGCAATATTTGAATTATTTGAACTTATTCTACTTGCTTAATCAATCGAATTTATAAATTAAAATTGATTTAGAAATATATATATTAGGCCGCGGCTTATCACCTTGAGTTGTTGGCAAGTTATTACAGAAACGGTACAGGTTACATTCATTTTATACTCATGTACTGTATTGCAAGCACGTGTCTCGTAATGCGATAAGTTCCTTCCTTTCTTGTGGAGCAGGCTGAACGCCTCGGTAGTATAATATATGCATTTATGGTTCGTGCCGCTCGACCCCCAGCAGTGTACACATTGTTCTGGATCGGGCCGTACGACCTCGACATAATCGTGTGTTATATCGCTAGCAGTCAGAATGTTCACGAGATTATCCTTCCACTGATGCCCATCACTTTATATGGTATTTTCCTATCCGTTTGATGTTAGCACTTAATATTTTAGAGCTGTTGAGATAGAGTACGAGATTGAGAAATTGATATCGTTAAAAGAAATTTTGGAAGATTGTGTTAGTTACAGATTTACCTCACTACTACTGTTGTGTTTCTTATCTTTTTATGATTTACCATATTGACTATTGGACCACTAGTAAGTGTCGATGTCGATCCCTTGTCACTAATTCTCCGGGGTTAGGCTAGATACTTACTGGGTACGCGTTGATTTATGTACTCATTCTGCACTTCTGCACTAAATGTGCAGGATCTGACAGGTTCATTTGGTGATCATCTTGGCGCGTAGGTGCAACTGTTGAGGAGACTTTATGTGAGCTACATTCCAGGCTATGCATCGCATTCCCAGAGTCCGTATCATACTATTCACTTTGTCCTGTCTTGTTTACATTTCAGACAGACGTTTTATTATTATTGTACTCCTTAGTAGATGCTTATGCACTTGTGACACCGATTTTTGGGATATACTAGTTGATGCTTACGGTTCTGTATATTATCATCGCTTTTCATTTTTTTTACAAACTACTAATTTTGTACGTTCCCGTGGATTTAAAAGTGTAAATTTCCTTCCTTATTAAAATTTTTGATTTCGAAAGTAATAAAATGAATAACTAATGTGATAATTCACGGCGACGTTAGGCGCCATCACGCTTATAATGGATTTTGGGTCGTGACAGCTTGGTATCAGAGCGTTAAGTTCACTTAGGTCTCACGAGTCATGAGCAAGTCTAGGAGAGTCTTGCGGATTGGTACAGAGACGTCTGTACTTATCTTCGAGAGGCTACAGGGCTGTTAGGAGTACTTCCCTTCTTGATTCCTCATCGTGCGATTTGATTCCTTTGAGGCTTATGCCTTTATTTCCTTCCTACTCAATCTTATGCGGTGTGGAGTGCTTGTTATCAATCGGGAATTGAGGAGTTGTAGTGGTACTGCAGACGTGGTGCATGATGTTTTTCCCTGCGTATTCGGGCAGGCTATTATCGTCGCCTTGCGGAAGGATGTTCTATCATTTCAGCTCAGTATCTGTATTTCTAATAATTTTAAGTCTATGCACAGATTATTATGATGTTCATGTGTTGTTATCTCACAGTGTTGATGTAATGGTAGGGTGCTTGTTATGTGTCGAGGCAGTGAATAACTCGAAAGGAGGATTTCTTAGTGCAAGGATTAGAGGTTCGGCATTTAATTCCAGCAAAGGAAAGGCAATTGGACTATGGATGTTCAGGCTTTGGTTGATGGAGTAACGAGACTTGATATTTTTGAGCATGGTAGAATTCTCAATTATGATGTGGTATCGTCGTCCTTGTTTGAACTCATTAAGGCTCGTCGGTGTTATGGTCTTCTTTGATTTGCCTTTGGGTCAGGGTGTTGTGAAATTGTGCCTGAGAAGTGGTTGTCAGCAATGGTGGTGTGTAGCTGTTTTACAATCGAATCAGTGTTTCTAATGTTGATGGCTCGAGAAAGATGATCTTCGAGGAGGCTTAGAGTTAGTAGCAATTTATTAGTTCAGGTGCTACAGAGATGGATTTTGATTTGAGGCAGCATTTGGGCAGAGAAGGATGAGGAAGGACATGGTGGGAGGTGTCTCGCGGTGGTTCAGTTGCTAGCTGGTCAAGTATGAAAAGTAGAGGTCGAGAAGTTGCTTAAAGGGGATGGTTTAACCGAAGTAGGAGTACCAGAGTAGCATATGGATTCTGTGGCAGGATAGCCACAAGCCTTGAGAAACTTTAGGGCGATTTGGGACTCATGGTGGAAAGTGACTAGGTCTACGGATTTCATTTGGGATGGTGGCTACTGTACTAAGGAAGATTGAATATGGAAGAGAGGAATTTGCTTGAAATGAAGAGGGTGTGAAAACCTGATTATCGCTTTTGGGGATGCAGCGTGACTTCGAGTTTGGAATGTATTGTCGGACTTTCAGTTTATGTCTATGGGGAATGAACACTCTTACAATTGGCGGGCGAGCATGGGCTAAGGAGGGTTTACTAATTTTGTAGTGGTTATACCCTGTGCAACGTCATTGATAGATATCGGTACGGAATTTCCACTGGTGGGCTATCTCCTATGAGCAGGTCAGCGGTTGCGTGATTATTTATGAAGCTTCTACGAGGAGTTCTACTTATTACCCAGCGGGAGGTCAAATAGGAAATTGTGGCTGATAATTTGGGATGTTTTATGAAAGGTTTAAGAAAAGATTTCGAGAAATTTGGCGGGTTAACGGTGCGAGGTCATGGTGATTGAGAAGGAGGAATCTTTGTGGGTTCTAGATTTTTGTGATTGTAGCTTCAAGCTAAGTGGGGGAGCCCCGTCGATGATTGGATCATGTAGTTGTCTGCTTGTGCGATTTCTGGTTACCTGTACATTAGTGGACTGTTTGTGACTAAGGAAAATAAAACATCATGGGTAATTCGAGGAAGTATCTTGATGAATGTGTGCTATAATTTCGCCTTATCGTTTCATGTACATGATTTTGGGAAGACTTTGAGTTTGTGCTTATTGTGGATGTGATGTACAAGGAAAGAATTCATCCGGTTGCTTCTTTGGGAGTGTTCATGTGGTATCAGTGCACTATAGTTGGGTTATATATTCGGGACCAAGTCAGAGTGGGTGACTCTCAACAACGGTTCTAGTGGGTTCAAGAATTAAAGTGCAGTGCCTAAGGATTTCGGGTCCATTGTGTGGTTAAGGATCAAGTTTTTGCAGTGGATTATGAAAAGGACTTGGAGTAATTTATGTTCTTATCGGGTCTGCGGTGCAGTATTGGAGAAATGGGAGAAAACAACTTCGGATTCGTAGAGGATCTTTCAGAATAGGTGTACTAGTTGGAAATGTTACTGTGCGCATAAGGAGGGTATGGGATGGTTCATGGGTACTGAGATGATGTGGTCTCGTGAATTGGGTCACTCAGGATGAGTGTTATTGAGTTTAGTTATGTTTTTGAATAGAGCTATTATTTCTTCTAAGGCAAGTAAAGAGTAAATTGGAAGAAGTGGGGTTCGTTAGTAATGGCTTGAATCAGCATGATTGTAGCAGTGATCAGTTCCTTCGGCGTGTTAAGTTATATAGGTGGTTTATGGCTATACGTGCGGGCTTGATAGCCGCCATAATTCGATTGATTTGGGAGGTATTTGATTCAAATGGCCTGGTTATGTATAAATGGATCCCAGAAGAGTTATGGCGGTTTAGACCACAACTTGAGATTTGTATTTTCTGTGGTTGCGGGAACTCAGTTGCGTGTTGTAATGGTCCTTCTAAAATGAGTTAAGTGAAAGGTTTCTAGCCCATGAAGTGTTTATTCTACTGGTGGTTCAGGGGTTATGATGAATTCTTGTACTCTCGCGCAGCGGCGTGATGGGTGCACTAAGCGGCAAGGAAATTAAAAGTTGAGGATCAAGGCTGCGGCTCGGTGTTGATAAGAGGTCATGAGCTCGGTTAAGTCGGGAAGAATTTAGATGTTCAGAGAAAGCTGTCATTTTCCTAGTGTCGCCTGAGAATGGTGTTTTGTGGAAGAAGCATTATGTATTTATTTGCGAATTCTTTACAGAATTAGTACAGTTGGTGGTATGGAGGTGCAGACTTTTTGATCGGGTGGTACGCCGCCACGGCTATGTTGTGTGGATCGGGTTGCACGCCGCAACAATATCATATTTGGATCGGGTTGCACGCTGCAATAGTATGATGTTTGGATCGGTTGCACGGCACAACGTGTCATATTTGGATCGGGTTGCACGCTGCAACAGTGAGATATTAAGCATGGTTCCTTATATGTATTTTGTGTGTCTTGTTTCTCGTCTCTGAGAAAGGTTCATAGCTTTTGATTGCCGTTTTATTCGTTACGCAATGGTTCTTTGCTAGAGTCCGTTCTTCCTTATGGGTCGTATTCAAGTTGTAGCTTGTTGGCGCTTTGATGGCAACATATGAGATTTTAGACGGTGTTTAAGGTGGCTTATTGCCCGAGCAGCTTGTAGTGGGTGAGACGAGATTATTGGACCTGAGATTAGTGCGATCGGAGATATATAGAGTATATTAAAGAGCAAAATGTCATTTTCAGTTCAGAATGAGATAATGATTCTTGTCAGGAGGAGAGACTCCATGATTTATTGATTCGGCAGGTAGTAATGAGTTTCTACGCATCTCTTTCGTCGTGGCAATATTACGAGAGCTGGAACAAGGCTTATATGTGTCATGAGGTATATTGCAAGCATCAGATTCGGGAAATTTCAGCTATTGCGGACGGAGGATGTTCTAATGGGCAGACAACTTATATGGTGCATGGTGTGATTCAGCATAGGTGCATGATCAGGTTTTGATACAGTGTGTAGGGATTGATGCATGGTGTTCGTATGTTAGAATCGGGTCTCGTGGAGAATTCCAGATGTTGGAATTTGGTTCTAAGTCTTGTTGGCAAAGGTTATAGGGAGGATCTTCAGTCTGGGTCGAGCTAGTGTGCTCACATGGGTTATGGTGGCACGGGTAGGTGCACGAGGTGTTAAACAGTGATTTTGGGCAACTCCGGAGCAGTTCTTGGCACGTTCGAGGATGAACGTATGTTTAAGTGGGGAAGAATGTAACGACCCAACCAGTCATTTTGAGCTCTAGCGTGTCATTCGGTGGTTTGAGGCCTTGAGTAGCTTCACTTCATGTTTTATGACTTGTACGTGTGGTCGGAATTGGATTTCGAGAAGTTCGGAGTCGTTTCATAAAGAAAATTCTCAATTCGAAAGTTTAAGTTGGAAGAGTTGACCAAGGTTTGACTTTTTAGTAAACAACCTTGGAATCGGGATTTGAAGGTTCCAATAGGTTCGTATGATGATTTCGTACTTGGGCGTGTGTTCAGGTTGAGTATCGGGTAGCCCAGGAACATTTCGGCGCTTATTGTGGTAAGTTGGCATTTTGACAGTTTAAGAATTTCTTATGTTTGGTTTGAAGTGGACTTTGGTGTTATCGATGTCCGTTTGGGATTCCGAGCCTTGGAATAGGTTCGTATTGTGATTTGTGAATTTTTCATAAGTTTGGCGTCATTCCGGAATGTTTAAGTATAATTCGGACACGTTCGGCAAAGTTTGAATGTTTGAAAATTTAAAGAAGGTTTCGATCGTCGATTTGTAGTTTTGATGTTGTTTGGCGTGATTTGAGGCTTCGACTAGGTCCATATCGTGTTTTGGGATGTGTTGGTATATTTGGATAGGGTCCCGGGGCCTCGGGTTTGAAACAGATTAAAATCAGATTGAAATTGGGTTTGAGGAAATGCTGAAAGTCTGGTGTCATCGCACCTGCGGTGGTTTGGTCACAGGTGCGAACACGCAGGTGCGAGGGAGGTCTTCACTGAAGCGGAGAAGACCAGCCAGGGGAAGGGCAGCAGGTGCGGAGCTTTGGTCGCATTTGCGCAAGTACATAAGCGAAACGTTGGGCGCAGAAGCGAAATGTTGGGCGCAGAAGCGGGAGAGGCGCAGGAGCAGAAGAGGCTCGCACCTGCGATGTCGCAGAAGCGGAGAATGTTTCCGCAGGTGCGAGGCATCGTGTTTGGGTGAGTTACACAGAAGCGGAGGTGTGATCACAAAAGCGACGCCGTAGGTGCGGCGTTTTGGCCGCAGGTGCGAGATTATCGCTGGGCAAAAGGGTTCTTTAAATCGAGACTTAGCTCCCATTTATCTCATTTTCCACTTGGATGGCCGAATTCGGAGAGCTATACTGAGGAGGTTTTCATCATGCAACACAAGGTAAGTAATTTCCCACTTGTTGTAAGCTAAATATATGGTTTATACGTGGATTTGAGGATGAAAATTTCTGGAAAAATTTTGGGAGTTTAGTGGGAAAACTAGAATTGATAATTTTGGATTTTGACCACGATTTTGGAAATGGAATTAGGAATAAATTACATATTTGAGTTCGTAATATTATGGGTAATGTTTATCTTCGAAAATTTTCGAAATCCGGGCACGAGGGTTGACTTTATTGACTTTTCGAGTGGAGTCGGGAATTATTTAAATTAATTATTTATGATGTTGGGATATATTTTTATTGGTGTTCATGATTGTTTGACTAGTTCGGATCGATGGGCATTTGGTTTGAGGTGTTAGAGATGCGTTGGAGCCGGTTAAGGAACTTCAGAGCAAGGTAAATCTCCTATCTAACCTTGTGAAGGGGGAACTAGCCCTAGGTGATGTGATTGTTATGTGCTACTAGTTGTGGGTGCTACGTACACATGAGGTGACGAGAGTCCGTACGTAGCTAAAACATGTTATGTCCGGGTAGACTTAGGACTTTATCATGCAATATTTGAATTATTTGAACTTATTCTGCTGGCTTAATCAACCGAATCTATAAATTGAAATTGATTTAGAAAAAAAAATTATATATATATATATATATATATATATATATATATATATATATATATTATGCCGAGCCTTATCACCTTGTGTTGGCAAGTTATTTGAGAAACGGTAAAAGTTACATTCACTTTATACTCATGTCCTGTATTATAAGCACGTGTCTCGTAATGCGATAAGTTCCTTCCTTTCTTGTGGAGCGGGCCGAACGCCTCGGCAGTATAATAGATGCATCTATGGTTCGTGCCGCTCGATCCTCGGCAGTGTACACATTATTCTTCATCGGGTCGTACGACCTCGGCATGATCGTGCGTTATATCGCTAGCAGTCAGAATGTTCACGAGATTATCCTTCCACTGATGCCCGACACTTTATATGATATTTCTTTATCCATTTGATATTGGCACTTGATATTTCTGAGTTGTTGAGATAGAGTACGAGATTGAGAAATTGATATCGTTAAAAGAAATTTTGGAAGATTGTGTTAGTTACAGATTTACCTCACTACTACTGTTGTGCTTCTTATCTGTTTATGATTTACCATATTGACTTATTGGACCACTAGTAAGTATCGATGTCGACCCCTCGTCACTACTTCTCTGGTATTAGGCTAGATATTTACTAGCTACGCGTTGTTTTACGTACTCATGCTGCACTTCTGCACTAAATGTGCAGGATCTGACAGGTTCATTTGGTGATCATCTTGTGAGGATACTTTATGTGAGCTGCATTCCAGGCTATGCATCGCAGTTCAGAGAGTCCCTATCGTACTATTCACTTTGTCTTGTCTTATTTACATTTCAGACAGACGTTTTATTATTATTGTACTCCTTAGTAGATGATCATGCACTTGTGACACCGGGTTTTGGGATATACTATATAGCTAGTTGATGCTTACGGTTCTGTATATTATCATTGCCTTTCCTTTCTTTTATAAACTACTAATTTTGTACATTCTCGTGGGTTTAAAAGTGTAAATTTCCTTCCTTATTAAAACTTATGATTTCGAAAGTAATAAAACGAATAACTAATGTGATAATTCACCGTTAGCTTGCCTGACGGCGACGTTAGGCGCCATCACGACCTATAGAGGACTTTGGGTCGTGACACAAAGATATCAAGATGTGATTAGATATTTCTTGACAATCAAATACTTCAGGAAGACATATAACATTCCCTAATGGAAATGTCATTTCATGGAGATCAAATACATTCTAATGAAGTTCGCATTATCATACGTTCGAGAAATACGCTGCTTAAGCTCTCAAATTACGGAGAATAGTACAAAAAAAATCAAGGAAGCAAACAGAATTATACCCACAAAGAGCCATCAATAATATTATTTTTCTTTAGAGCAACGATAACATAACCAATGCAATCTCACGGACACATTCGCGCTTGCTCTTAAGAACCCTATTTTCGTCGAGCTTTTATTAGAGGTAGAAAACGTGCGTTTACCATCAAACTCCTATTTTCGTCGTGCTTTTATTAGAGGTAGAAAACGTGCGTTTACCATCAAACTTCTTGGGTTGCATTCTTTATTTTGAATAATAATTAGCTTTCTTTAAAAGGTTTCTTTGTCATAACTCATAATGGGAAATTGTCATTTTCAATCCGAGTTGTGTGAGACCTAAAAATCGTGCTTATCCATTAATGTCTACAAATGTTATCTTATAGGTTCCTCGAGTCACTATGCGTTAATACTATCATATAGATGGAGGGGTAGTCTAACTTCTCTTAGTTTAGTTGGCCTTTAGCTTTAAGTACTTCCTCTATAACTCACTGTTAAGTACTTCCTCTATCCAAATTTGTGTGATGTAATTTAAATTTCGAAAGTAAAATGAGTTTTTCTTTAATGACAATTTTTTACTATTGGTAATTAGCCGTTTTTACCTATGCTAATAGTGTTTAATCACGATTTAAAAAGTTATCAGTGTTATAAATAGAATTGTATTTATGGTGAATGTCTATATTTAGAGAGACTCTAGGGTTCATTGCTTGGTGGCTAAGTCACCCTCTCCCTATAAATAGAGGGTTCTATTCTATTGTAATTCATCCCAAATCAATAAGAATTCTCTCTCTCTACTTTTCTCTGCAATACTCTTGTTCTTCATCTATTATTTTATAACACGTTATCAGCACGAGACTCTAACAAATTGAGTAGAGACTAAAATGATGAACCATTGGGTTTTGGATTTGGAAGCTAAGTCGTAGGATCGAGAGACTAATCAACAATTTAGATGTATTTGACTCATCCTGTCGTGGAAATTCATTCCCCATGGAAATTAATTTGGTGTGAGGAGTTGCATTCTGTGAGGATAGCAACGAATTGACAAATCCAGATTTTTCAAATTCGACGGATGAGATATATTTGATCAGTTGCTTTTGTGCTAATTGCATTGAGCTTGGCAAACGGGATTAAATTTTGGATTTAAGGCAAGTATTTTACTTTATTTTTCTCTTTTAAATTCTTGATATTCTATAATTTGATTTTATATACAAGCAAAGACAACAAAGTTTGATTATAACTCTAGTGGAGTTTGTAAGAAATTATAACCACCTGAAGTGGAAATTTCTATGCCTTACCATGATCAAATTCATGCATGATTGTGGGCAAAGAATTGAAAACCCGTCCCATTGAATTTGCTCCATTCTCATTCCTTTAAGAGAATGTGATAGCAGTATGTGATAAGTCTGAAAGAAGACAAAATTATCACCGTGAAGGTATCAATGGATGTGGACGTGGCAATAGACGAAATTATAATCGTCATTATTGTGGTAATGAGAATAATAAGGATTCTCAAAATAAGCATTCACTCTGTGAAGTTGATGTTTGTCATCGATTTGACATAAGATTTCGTAAAGCACATACAGATGCTTATGGTCCATTCATGATGTGAATGTGATAACATCTTATTTATGAATACATATTCATTCTTGGAAGAATATGAACGTGCTAGTGGTAGTGAATATACCACACTCACCTCTAGAGGGAGGTTTGAGATGATATAAGAAAACAGTGTCATTATTATGGCATAAATGGTCATTGGTCACGTACTTATTGTACGCCAAAATATTTTGGCATTGTGATTATTAAAAGACAACGGTAATGCAAGAAACAGATCTTGCATATAATTTTGACCATAATCATAATGGTATAACTTTCTCTTTAAAAGAGATATTCACCATATGGATGCTGATGAATATGTGGTAGTACTAAATTAATTGAGAGCTCTGGAAGAGCCAATTATTATTATTTTGGAGACACACAATTGATTACCAATAAGGTATTGTGTTGTAGTAAGTCTCAAAGAAACTTATTGAGTTTCTAAAGTATTCGCGAAAGCGATTGGTTGTATTGAGACTATAAATAAAGGAAAGATTTAATATCTTCTATTACTACAACTTGTAGCGGGGTAGTATGTATGTGAAAAGTTACCCGCTTTATTCTCCAGTTTGTACTACAAAAAGAAAAGAATACCACAATAAAGTGGATGTTTATTGATATAAAAACCCATATCATAATAAACTTGGAGTTTATTGATAATTGCACACGTCATGGTGTAAATCTGAACTTTCTCAGTATTGATAATTTATTCAGTTGGCATAAGTGGTTTAGCCATATTAATTTAAGTATGATGTGCAAAAATAATAGAGAATTCATATGGGTAATATTAAAAGAACTAGAAAGTTCTTTACGAATTCTCTTATATTGCTTGTTCTCATTAATTCATAGATCAACTAAAATTGTGGTTGAATCCCGCGAATGCTGGAAATATCAAAGGTGAATATGGGCTCATTCACCTGCCATGTATACCACATAAGATGCATCTATGAGATGGTTACATGTGAGATTATTAACCCGCAACCTGCTGTTTTGCGAGGTAACTTGCTCAATAATTTAATTTCGAGCATAATTTTCAGATTTTTTATTCAAGATAGTTCATCTTGATAAGTTGGTTTACATCACAATTGGTTTAGAAAAATGATTTATTGAGTGCATCCACTTAATAGCTAAACAATTGCTTATGAGAACAACGTTTTGTATATCAATTTGATATACGTTATATACCAAAGTATATTACATTCTCCCCTCACAAGTGGTTCATGATCAGGAACCAAATAATTCCATCTTATTATTATTGATGTGCGGTGTATATTTTGATTAACACCATAACGCACAAAGATGGGTTCTCAAAGTTGAGGAAATAAGTTAGTTNCTAACATGAGGGGGAGAAAGGATAAAACAATTCAGAAAAAGTTACGTGGAATGAATTATCATTTGTACATCTAGATCCTCGAATAAGATAATATGAACTTGAAGTTCATAAAAAGATAATTCATCTGCAATATATTGCAACGCATGCTAGACGCATTTGCTGACCCAAAGAAAGTAACTATATTCTCACTGCAAATGCTCCCATTAGAACAAGTCCTAGAAGGACAAAGTCTATGGTACACTTAAAGCGTATAGACAGATCGATTTCAAATAACTTCTTGATAAAGAAGATTAGCAAATGATCATAATAAAGGAGGCAAGTAATCTAGAAGATCACATGACATAAAACTTCATAAAATCTCAGGAGAGGTTCAGGTACCTGAAAATATGAATGAAGAGATCTCTATGTTACGTCTTTATGAAATAATATTGGAACCGATATAAAATGTTCGTCGACGACATCTATGATAGCGCTAAGTATAGATGAGGATCTTAAGTTTGTCGAATACATACACAAAAATATTGTCCAAATAGAAGAGACGCAATTCGAATAGAATTGGTTTCATATGAAAGACGAGTATTTGGACCTGCAGTTCAAACACTTGAAAGTATAAAGTCAATGATATGTGCAATCAATTTTTGATATCTTATTTGTCTAGCATGACATGAAAACTTGATATGCATCTAATTAAAGTCTATTACATTAATTATATGACTTAACTTATATGACAATCCTTGAAGGATTTAAATTGCTTGAAGCATATACAATTCTTGGTCCTGAAGTACCATATCCTAAGTGTTATTTGCGCACAAATGTATCTTGCTATAACTATAAGCATGATAATACGATAGCAAGAGTTTTCATCCCTATGTGAAGATATTGAAATGACATTCCAACAAGATCATATGAAGACAATACATCTATATCAAGAATGATGATTTCAAGGTGCAATATATTCATTCAAGTTAATATGGCTGATTTATTTATCAAATCTATACCAAAGATCTTTTGAAGATGGTGCACAAGATTGGAATGCAAATGCTTAAAGATGTGAATTGATTCTCTCATCAGGGGGAGTTAATACGCGTTGTACTCTTTTTCCCTTACAAGGTTTTGTCCCATTGGGTTTTCCTTGCAAGGTTTTTAACGAGGCAACCAAAAGGCGTACTGTTAGATATGTGTACTCTTTTTCCTTCTCTAAATTTTTTTTCCCACTGGGTTTTATTTTAGTTAAGGTTTTAACGAGGCACATTATCTGTTGAATAGATAGAATTGTATTTATGGTGAATGTCTATATTTAGAGAGATTCTAGGGTTCATTGCTTGGTGGCTAAGTCACCCTCTCCCTATAAATAGAGGGTTCTATTCTATTGTAATTCATCCCAAATCAATAAGAATTCTCTCTCTCTACTTTTCTCTGCAATACTCTTGTTCTTCATTTATTGTTTCATAATAATCAGACTTTAGTCACTCCATTTATATACAGATATGTCATGGACAAAGTACCCCTAATATTCCGAACAACTCCAACGATCATTAATGGATTCAAATATTTTACAAGTGAAACTCCAACATAATTTACTGCGATATGAAAAACTTTATACAAACAAAATTCAAAATACACAATATTGGACTTCAGAGCTTTTAGAATTAAAATTTCGGTATTGTAACGACCCGACCGGTAGTTTTGAGCAATTGGATCTAGTTCGGCAGTTTGAGGTCATGAGTAACTTCACATAATATATTATGACTTGCGTGCATCATCGGCTCTGGTTTTTGTGTGGTTCGAAAATGATTTTAAGGGGTGACTCTCATTTGAGAAGCTTGAAGTTGAAAGAATTGACCAAAGTTTGACTTTTAAGTATTTGACCTCGGATCAGAGTTTTGATGGTTCTGGTAGGTCCGGATAGTGATTTTAGATTTGGGTGTATGTCCGGATTTGCATTTGGATGTTTCTAGAAGGTTTCAGCACCAGTCTGGCGGAAGTTGGCAATTTAAAGGTTTGAAATCTTCCTAAGTTTGACCATGGTTTGACTTTAAGGCTATCAGGTTCGGATTTTGGTTCCAAGACTTGGAATAGGTCCGTTTTGTCATTTGGAACTTGTCCGCAAAGTTTGGTGTCATACCGAGTTGATGTGATAGGGATCGTGCGGTTATGTTTTTAGGAAATTTTGAGTTTCATGTTTAATCCTTGTGTTTTGAGGTCCGATTTGTGGTTTCGGATGTTATTTTGGTAATTTGATCACACGAGCGAGTTTGTATTATGTTTTTAGACTTGTGTTGATATTTAGTTTGGAGCCCGCTCGGGTGAGTATCGGACGTGTTGTAGAGTGTTTTATTAGAGTGTTAGCAGTGCTAGTTTTTGTACAGAAGCTTCAAGTCTCGCGTTTGCGAGATTAGGGTCGCAATTGTGATATTAAGTTGTAGACTGTTACTTTCGCATTTGCGAAGGTGGGTCTGGGCAAGCTGTCTCGCATTTGCGATCAATCAGGTCGCACTTGCGAGGTGCCGTTGTTCGCAATTGCAAACTTAAAGTCGCATTTGCGACTTAGCAGGGATGTGAAGGACTTCGCATTCGCGGGGTTCGCAAATATCGCAATTGTGATACCTGCAACTGTGCATAAGAGCTGAGGGATGGGATTTTTATCTCATTTTCATATTTTGGAACCCCTAGGCTCTGTAGGAGGCAATTTTGAAGAGGGATTTTCATCTACAAACTTTGAGTAAGTAATTCTAATCTATTTCTAATATATTCCATCATTATATTTTGGATTATAACATCAAAATCATGTGGATCAAAGTGAAACTTTGTCAAAATTTAGAAAAATAAGAATTTGAGTTTTGGGAGTCGATTTGGACTCGAATTTTGAAACTAATCACATATATGAACTCGTGGAGTCATGGGTAGTCAGAATCTACCATTGGACCCGTGTTTTGACTGGCAGGTCCCGGATTGACTTTTATTGACTTTTGTAAAGGTCATAACTTTAATTATTGTTGATTTCTCTTGCATTATTTCATATTATTAAGTCAATTTTGGTTAGATTTGTGTCGAGCGGAGGTGAATTGTAAAGGAAAAGCTATTTTTGAGAATTGATTGAGGGATTTTAAGGTAAGTATCTTGCCTAACTTTGTGTGGAAAAACTACCCCTTAGGATTCTAGTTAATTGTGCTTTTCGTGTTATGTGAAAGTTGTGTACGCGAGGTGACAAGCGGATACACGGCCTATATGTGGTATTTGACCGGTTTAGATTATCTAGACACTTTCCATGCCTTTAATTGAATTGTCATAACATATGATATCTTTCATTGTTTATCTACTCTTACATGCTCTACTTGGCGTTGTTAGCACTGATTCTTCCTCCTACTTGTTATTTTGCTCTTATATGCTTTAGTTGAAGTTATTGTCTTCCTTATTATCTTGTTACCTCTTAATTGTTGAGTCCCTTCCATGGCTCCGTGCTTATTCGCTACTTGCCTTAACTGTTGTACTTGCACACCTTAGTTGCCACGTGCTTCACTTGTCCTGTTATTTTTGTAATATTTTTTGCATTCCTTGATTATTATGTGGTTCCTTTATTACCGTGTATTCATACCCTTTGATTGTAGAAATTTTTGTAAATTGAGTTATTGGATTGTTGTTAATTTAAATTGTTTGTGAATCGGGTTGCACGCCGCAACTGGTGAAATAAGGGAGGATTGCGATATTGGTAAATGATGATATGGTGGGATCGGGTTGCACGCCGCAACGGTTTGTGTACGTAATAATTGATATTGATAATTGATGATATGGTGAAATAATGGAGGATTGTGATATTGATACATAATGATACGGTGAGATCAGGTTGCACACCACAACGGATTTTTACATGTGATTCTTTATGGTGATATGGTGAAATAAGGGAGGATTGTGTGTGTACGTGGGATTGGGTTGCGCGTTGCAACAAATTGTGTGTGTTGTATTAATTATTGTTATTGTTCTGTCTTGTGTGAGTCATGTATCCTACGTGCACCATTGTATTACTTCAATGTGTCAATTTGTGCTTTGTTGTTTACTTGGTGAATTGATTTTCATGATAAATTTATTGTGGGGAGTCATTATTTCATGCCCTGTTGAGTTGTTAGTAACATAACGGTTTAAGTAAAAGAATTTTTAACATGCTTATCTTACGTGACTCTTAAGTTGGAACTCATCGTTTCATTTGGTACTTTACTATTCTTAATAGTTGTCACATTTTACTTTAATTGATTTCTCAAACTAAACTCCTTACCCTATCTGATGTTTTTACTTTACTTAAAAATCGTCATTTATGTTTTATTTTAACAAATGCTATATTTAATTCGGTAACTTATCCAATATTTTGTTTTATTTGAAAATACTATTTTATTTACCTAAATGATTCCTAAAATAAACTCATTTTTCTCATTCGATTCCCTACTTTATTCAATAT
Organism: Nicotiana attenuata; assembly: GCF_001879085.1. Lineage (NCBI taxonomy): Eukaryota > Viridiplantae > Streptophyta > Magnoliopsida > Solanales > Solanaceae > Nicotiana > Nicotiana attenuata. The sequence continues at coordinate 77,036,391 of NC_031994.1, forward strand.
TTATTATTATGCATTATAGTATATAAATAAATCTCTCGAAATTTTTATTTAGCAATTTACACGGATACGATGTACATGATACATGGACTTTGCCGTGCGAAAGTGATTTGAAAAAATGTAGACACGAGATGCCATATTTGTAAGATTTGGAAGTTGTGACTTATGAACTAAGATTTACAAGGAGTGGAACCTCGGATAGTTTTTGTTGTGACTTGTGCATTAGGAACGATTTGATTGGTTGAGTTGGTCATTGGTTCCCCTTACTTGAATTCATTCATATTTCATATGTATCCTAACTATCTTGTTGCCTTATTACTTGGTTATTTTTTGTTGCTATTCGTACTTCTATTATTTTCACTTTCGATTGTAAATTTATGATTCTTCTGTTGTTGGTCTTACATTGACGTCCTTTCCCTGTTAGCTTTATGTTATATTATGTACAGGTTAACATGTCTGGTATGTGTCTTGACCTGGCCTCGTCACTACTCTACCGATGTTAGACTTAATACTTACTGGGTACCGTTGTGGTGTACTCATGCTACTCTTCTGTATATTTTTGTGTAGATCTAGGTACTTTTGATCGAGTTGGGTTGAGACTTACGCCTGTGCAGCTGGAGACTTCAATGCATACCTGCTCGACGCTCGTAGGCCCCGAAGTCACCTTCTGTTATATTTTATTTCCACTGTCTACTATTGTTCTGGGACAGTGATGTACTTGTTATTCCTAGCCACTCTTAGAAAAGCTTATGACTTGTACTATCGATTTTGGGGTTATGTAACTGATGTTGGTTTGGCTATGTGATTACAGATATTATTTAATTTATTACAATTAAGTTAGTTAAATTCCATTAATAATCAGCATGTGTTAGGCTTACATATTCTTAAAGATTAGGTGTCATCACAACATCCTACGGTGGGAATTGGGGTCGTGACAAGTATACTACATTGGAATTCAAACCTTTATAGGTTCAAATCCCAGCAATGACACCTTAATTATTTTTAATTTCAGGACACAATCATAAAGTATTAACTTCTACAAGTAATCCAGAATATTATCCTTGAGTTTAAAAAAGGTACCATGGGTAAAATATTCCTTTTAGGTTCAAACCCTAGCAATAATTATAGAAGTTCAAATCCCAGCTATAGTTATTGGAGTTTGTTCAAGCCTTTATTGGTTCAAACCCCAATAACAATTAGTGGGATTCAAACCTTTATTCAAATCCTAGTAACGATTACTGGAGTTTTAATTATTTCACATTATTTCAAATACCTTTTTTGAATTCCAGAAATCGTTCCTGGATTATACACTAGCAAAGGCTCAAAAATTAGGAATAGTTCCTAGGGCTTTAAACTCCGGTATCGATTGCTGAAATTGTGTCCCGTGTTTTAGTTAGGGGCAAAAATATCCATTTATTCGAACCAGTAGCTACTTTACTAATGTATTTGAAAAGGCAACCAAACTCTAATAGTAAAACCAAAAAGTAGCTACGATAACTCATTTTTATGATTTTTAAATATTTTAAATTATTAACTTATTGCGATATAATAATTTTATTTAATTTCTAAATTTTTCAAAAAACTTTAACTTAAATAATTCGGAATTAAAATTAAAATCTATCATATAAAGTGAAACAGGGGAGTAATAAATCCAATGAAATTTTGCATGGTATAACAAAATTATACACTATATTTATCATAAATAAGTACACTTTAAACTAATTATAATACATAACTACATATCGGATTTTATACTCCCTCCGTTTTAATTTAGATTAGGTAGTTTGACTTGACATAGAGTTTAAAAGAAAAGAGGGAGACTTTTGAAACTTTTGATCTTAGAAGTTTAAGGGGTAAAAGCTTTGTGGGGCCATGAAATTCGTGTAGTTATAAAAGCTTCTCATGAATGGTAAAACAGGTAAAATGAAAAGCTTAAAGTTAAATTATTTCCTATTTATTGAAATGTGTCATTCTTTTTGGAACGAACTAATAAGAAAAGTGTGTTATCAAAATTAAAATGGAGGGAGTAGCAAATACCTTCTCTAAGGGATTTCTAATCCTAAAGTAACTTTTTCCTAGTCCTCTTTTAATTTTCAGCCGCCTCCCCCATCTCCCTTAAACTCTCCATCCCTCCTTCCTCTCTCTTTCTCTCTCTCACTCGCCAGGGAACCACCATCGACCTAACCCGCCAGATCCGGGACACTGCCGTCCGGCCTCATTTTTATTGTTTTCACTCCTTTGTACTCTCTATTCTCTCACCCGCTATGAAAATTTCTAGTACCTCAAATTCCCAAATCCAGATCGATCTCGTCATTACCTTCGTCACCGCCATCATCTTTGGCTGGAATCCATGCCCAATCGACCAAATTTCTCAGATCCGGGTGTATTTTCTCAAATCTGAGTGTGTTTCTCAGATTTGAGTATATTTTATTTCTTGTGGCCGAATTAAATACAACGAAATATACATTATGGCCGAATTTTTGTTTGTCTGACTGAATTTTGGTAGATGCAATGTGATAGTGTATTCTCAGATTTGGCGAATTTTTGTTCGTCTCCATTTTTTAGTTTTAATACAATGTATATAGTGTTTTTCTTGGCTGAAAGACGTCATCTCCGACGAACTTTCTTCTCTTCTTTGCTATTGAGTCATATGCAATGATACAAATATATTGTATTGTGTACAAATACACTCAGATTTGAGTGTCTTCTGTATTTTTCAATTCAAATACAGTTTAATTGTTTGTATTTTTGCATGTATTTATGTATTTTGAAGGTTATTTTTTGTGCCAAATCGCTATATTTTTGAATTTATGTTATATGAATATAGCCAAATTAAATACATTAAATTGTATACATTGTAAAAGTAGCTACGAATGAATATAGTGAATTGAATACAGCCGAATATCACTATCTTTTGTTGTTTGAATACAATCGAATTGAATACATTGAAATTGAATACAACGTAAAATAGTTAAGAATACATATAGACGAATTGAATACATTATATACAGTCAAATTGAATAAAGCGGTATATATCCTATTTCTTGAATTTTTATTATTTGAATACAACTGAATTCAGTAGAGTGAAATTGAATATAGAAGAACAAATACATCCGAATTGAATATAGTGTATATAACCAAATTGAATACAACAATATATATCCTGTGGTAAATAATTAATAGCTATAAAATATAATTAACTAAATTATAGCTATGCTAACAATAAACCTCCAGAGAATAGTCATTTTTGAAAGTTCCTTGAATGAATATTAAGAGTCTGTTTGGAAAGCCACCTTGTAATTAGAATTGGTGTAATTACTAGGGTAGTAATTACACAGCCTAGTAATTACACAGTTGTGTAATTACGATAGCCTGTTTGTTTGTCATAGTGTAATTATAGTGTAATTACAAGTTTACTGTTTGGTTGCACAAGTGTAATTACTCAGTTAGATTAAATTTTAAATTAAATAATTATCAAAACTAAAAATTAATATAATAAATATATACCTATAAGATTTTATAAGTATAAATGATAATATATTTGGTATTTAAGATGTATATTTTTTCGTGAATATATATTAATTAATAATCATATATTTATAACTAATATTGTTAAAATAATTTATATATATTTTAAATTAATAATATTTAGTTTAGATACTTACAAAAACAAAATAAAATATACATTTTGTAAGAACATCATGGAATTCATGTTTGATAAAATAAATTAATATTTATAAATATAGTGTCATAACATTATTCAAATATTTGACAAAACTAATCTACCAATTCTAACTAAAAAATGAACAACATGCAATGTGAGTCAATACTACAAAACAAGTAAATTGGAACCATGAATATAACACAATTTCAAAAATTCAAAAAAATTAAAATAGTTTAACTTATGTCAAATTCCAACATAATAATAGTAAGTCCCTGCAATTTAAGATAGGAAATATGATAGGTTTATAACCACATTTAACAACGAAGTTCCACTTTAATTGCATCACTCATTATATGCCAAGTTTATTAATGACTCATTATTTCTAATATTAGGAGGTGTAGTTTCAAAAAATAGAATAATAAAATAAATAAGAAATAAAATATAAGCAATTACATGGAATCACAAGAAGTAAAGATAGAGAAATAAAAGAAAAATAATGTACAAAGAAAATATATTTTAAAATTTCAAAAGAAATTAAAAAGTAAAAATAAAATTAAAAAAAAGTTATAAAGAAAATAAATTAAAATAAAAATAAAAAGGAAAGAAACTAAAAAACAACCTTGTAATTACACAGTGTAATTACTACCTATTCTCACCTCCGCTTGAGAATTGGAAAGTGTAATTATACCTCTCCAATTACCCCCAATTTCATGCTGACAAAGTAATTATTTGGCCAAACAAATATGTCAAACTGTATAATTATACCCAATTACACTCAAATTCAATTCCAAGGTGACTTTCCAAGCAGACTCTAAGTAATAAGTAATAGATCGAAGGGAGAAAAATTAGAAAGGAACGAAGCTCTAGATAACGGAGTGGCGTACGGAGAACGGGAATACCCTTTTATAGAAACCCCCTGCAAAAAGTCAAAAACCGTTTCGCGTGCGAAGAGAATTTACACGTGCACAAACGGCCGTTATAAATGTCGTTCCTTCCAATGAACCCCGTCACTTTCTTTCTCTGCCATTTCTGGTCCCACCCACCGCACCACCCACGTCTTTTCCGTTAAATGTAGTCGAATTTTTTATTATTATCAGCCATTAATCAATCCAACAGGAAAAAAAAAAAGAAAAAAAAAAGAGAAAAAGCTTACTCCATCCTTCCTACTACAGTATTTCTCTGTCTCTCTCAGACATCAGAATAAATACTCAAAAGAGTGACTGAGAGAAAAAGAAAACAGCTGTCTGTCTCTGAGATTCGAGGGGGCCTCATACAAATGTAAATATACAAAGGAAAAGGTCCTGACCAACAACACTTGTCTACTGAACTTGTTAAATAGTTGCTGCCGTTTTTGCTTAACATTAAGGATGAAAGTTTTCTTTTTGATGGGTTTGTAACAACTTCATTCCTGTGGATTTTTCATTTCGCAAAAATCAGTAAGTTCCTTTCCTTTTTGTATTGAAGTTTTTTGGGTTCTGATTTTTTCTGCTTTAAGTTTATTTCCAGTCATTTTATATGTCTTCCTTTATTTTAAGATTGGCATTGAGTATGAGCTTTATGTTAATTGAGATTTGAGAATAAGGTGCTTAGCTGGTGGGCTTGGACCTAGAAGTTTCGCTTGATTTTTTCCGTTTCATGGGATTGCTATTAGGTTTATTTGGTGCTTTCTAGATAAAATATTTGTTTTTTTTAATTGTGAATGTATGAGTTTTCACTGTTTCAGTGTTGTCAAAAGGCGAAAAGCTCTAAAAAGCGCTCTAGGTCTATTGCGGCTTTAAGCGTAAAGCGCAATTTAAGTGTGGGCTTTAGTTATAAAAGGCGCAATGCAGGAAAAAAATAAAAATATATATATATATGTAATTCAAGAGAAAAGTAGCAAACTCATTCATATTGTTTTCCTTAACAACTAATACACTTATTTGCCGATTATATTTGTAGTCTAGTATTTCTCCATTTAAGATAGAACTCATGGAAAATAAGGCGCACGTCTTGGTGCCTTGCCTACACTGAAGCGCAGCTTAAGTAAGGCGAAGCGCCCAACCTGAGCTTTTCTGAGCTTTAGGGCTTAAGCGCGCCTTAAATGAGCCTTTGACAACACTGCACTGTTTATCTTACGAGTCCTCAAAGATGATTTTTTTTCTTATGCTAACTGTGGACGATATAATCAAATGTTCATAATTATCAAGGTAAGGATTCTTTTTACAAATTTGTTAGGGATATTTGATTCTAGCAGTTATTGCTTTGTTGGTAATTTTTTAAATTGGTTGGAGGCAGCAGGCTACTATTGGCTTGAATTAAAATATTTGCAACAAAACTGGCTGGAAGTTTATCGTTTATTTGGATGTCTCGTAAGTTGTGAGAACTTTTTTTCAAATATAAGAATTAACCTAAATAGCCAATCACCCAGCCGCTTAAACTAAAAATAGCCGGAAGGTGTATAATATATACATGTATAAACGTATATAACCAGTGTATAATCTATGTATACCGGCTAGGAAAGTAAACAGTGAATCCGGCCGGCTATTTGTGTAAAGAGCCCTTTCAATTACTTGTACAAATTACAAAGAGGGAAGGTGCATAAACCAGACCTTATGTCTTAATTCATAATGTATGTTAATAAATGCCTTATCTTTTCTGTGACTTATATGCGTTCGTTGTGAATTGTTGGATTAAATGGCTCTAAATCAACATGAAGGAATTATGTTGCCTGACTTGATGAATAATTGATAATCCAATGCAAGAAAGTTGTTACATTGGAATAAAAAAGAGGCAAATGGGGAGGAGAAACATCATCTGCTCGAGTTTGTCGCGTGAGGAATATATTTGCAAAAGTCGTGAAAAACTTCCCAAGGAAGCGTCCTGCGTCACATGTTTGGAAAGAATTTCCCATAGAAAAATGGTTGCGACGGTTACAAATGTAATAACAAAACTCATGAAAGGTAGTTATCGTTTTCCATTCTTTCTTTCCTAATGAATCCAAACTCATCAATGGTGGTAATCCTTTTTCCCTTTTCTCTTCCCACGGAATCCTACTAATTAGATGTCATAAAGGAGTAAAAACAAGCGGTTTCTCCGCCTTTCCTTTTTGTAGTGCCATTGCTTTCGGTTATACATAGGCTTTGAACTAACAGGTACTCCAATAGTAATTTCTTAGCTCGTTAACAATTTTTTGGTTATAATGTTGCATCGACTTTCACCTATTTATCTTTGTTAGAAGGACCATAAATCTTTTGATTTGACTTCCATGCTTTTATGTTGATCTCTTATCATTGAAGGAATACTATATGCTTGCTCTGTCTAGTGTTTGGAGAGAACCAAGTCGTACGGTTCTGTTAGTTAATGTTTTCATTTATTGAAAGATTCTGTTGTAGCAGCTGTAATATTCATATTTGAATACCTATAAAATTAGAATTCTTATTTGATTATTTGGCATGATTTTTTAAGGAAGGAGAGGCTTTGCTTTTGCAGGCTAGGAGTGGTTTTGCCGACCTTGTGCATATCAAGCACCATGTTGGAGGGATCATATCTTGTTTCGAGGGACTTGCCTTGTGCGTGCGAGCAAGAGAGCAAGTGGATATACTATGCTTTCCATGTTATTGAACACTCAAAGGGAAAGCGTCCTTTGGAGGATGTAGCAGACATTGGTTTGAGAAAGTCATCAAAGCTGCTTGATGCCTTAGAGAAGGAGGAAACCATGCAGTGTCTTCATGATCTTTCACTCTCTCAAGAGGAACAATCAGATAAGCAGCATGATAGTGGCACTCATTCTGATTCAAGTTCTTTAATCCACCAAATTGGGCGAGACCTTTCAATAAATTGCCTGCTTCATTGCTCAAGGTCAGATTATGGGTCCATTTCTTCATTGAACCAGAGCTTTAGGTCTTTAATTCAGAGTGGAGAACTTTATAGGCTCAGGAGACAGATGGGTATCATAGAACATTGGGTTTATTTCTCTTGCAACCTCCTTGAATGGGAGGCCTTTGATCCCATTCTTCGTAGGTGGATGCATTTGCCAACAATGACATCAAATGAATGCTTCATGTGTTCTGACAAGGAATCACTGGCAGTTGGTACTGAACTTCTTGTCTTTGGCAAGGAAATAGAGTACCATGTCATCTACAAATACAGCATCCTCACCAACTCATGGTCATCGGGGATGAAGACAAACACACCTAGGTGCCTCTTTGGCTCTGCAAGCCTTGGGGAAATTGCAATTGTAGCAGGCGGTTGTGACTCAAGGGGAAATATACTAAGCTCAGCGGAGCTTTATAATTCTGAAACAGGAACATGGGAGACTCTCCCAAGCATGAATAAACCAAGAAAATTGTGTTCAGGTGTATTCATGGATGGGAAGTTCTACGTAATTGGTGGGGTTGGTGTTGGCAATTCAACCGTGCTTACTTGTGGCGAAGTGTATGATTTGAAAGCAAGGTCTTGGATTGAGGTACCTGATATGTACCCAGCACGTAACAGAGGGGCTGGAGCTAATGATGCTCTTGCAGCAGCTAAGGCACCTCCACTCTTAGCAGTTGTAAAGAATGAGTTATACGCTGCTTATTACGCTGAAAATGAACTCTGGAAATATGATAAGGGAAGAAACTTATGGATTACTATAGGAAGATTGCCTGAGCATGCGACTTCTATGAATGGTTGGGGGCTTGCATTTAGGGCATGTGGAGATCAGCTCATAGTTATTGGAGGACCTAGGGCGTTGAATGGGGGATTCATTGAGATTAATTCTTGGGAACCTACGGAAGGCGCACCAAACTGGAATTTATTGGGCAGAAAACATTCAGGAAATTTTGTCTATAATTGTGCAGTGATGGGTTGCTGAGGTGTCTTATTTTTTTATGGGAGTATCAAAATCTGTATGATCTCCTCTCTGCATTTAGATCCTCAAAGTCACCTGTTTACTTTTTGATCTTCTGTTGTCAATTTGTAGCATTATCAATTGGTTAACGTGAGAAATTCATAATGTGTAGAAGTGACATTGACCAATAAGTTGAAGCAGTGATAAGGTTCTAGTTTGCCATGATGATTTGGAAAATTTTACAGAAAACATAATTGAAACTGTGTTGTAAATTGATAATCTAAATGTCATTTATATTTGTATTATTATTTTCTTGCCTTACTATTATGCTGCCTGCGATATGCCATAGTGGTTCTTTGCTTCTGTCCCCAAAAGGTATTTATAGTGTTAGAGCTGTAACTTTGATATCTTACCCTGCTTTCTTGCCCACTGAGTCTATAACTTATTATAAGTTTTTGGCACGTCAAAATTGAGAAAGAATCCAACTACCTGCATTGTCTTGCATATCTTCTGAAAGCTCTATTTGCATTCTCATATTGGAACTGAAAACAGAAATACCATGTTGGAAGTAATTTTGTATGCTTCTATAGTTGGTCGATTCTTTCTGTGCTTCTCTATTTTATACAGGAGGAAGTTCATATTCAATTTCTATATGATGGCAGTGTCAAATACTACAACAACAACAACAACCCAGTAAAATCCCACAAGTGGGGTCTGGGGAGGTAGTGTGCACGCAGATCTTACCCCTACCCAAGGGGTTAGAGAGGTTGTTTCCGAAAGACCTTCGGCTTAAGACGACGAAAAGAAACACTATATCAGTATCATCAATAGAAAATCAAGAAATAATGACAGCATTATAAGAACCAGAAAATAAATGAAAGGCAATAACAATAACCGGTAAATAAGGCTCGGCACAATGAAAACAGAGAATAGTGTGAACACAATATTACCACTAGCAGTCGAAGACAAAACCCTATCAGATTAGCCTCACACTGGTACGAAGTAGAAAAAAATACTCAAATACCTCCTAACACCTTCCTATCAAGGGCCATGTCCTCGGAAATCTAATGCCACGTCATGTCCTGCCTGATCACCTCTCCCCAATACTTCTTAGGCCGCCCTCTACCTTTTCTCGTACCCGCTAAAATCAACTGCTCACACCTTCTTACCGGGGCATCCGGGATTCTCCTCCGTACGTGCCCGAACCATCTGAGCCTCGCTTCCCGCGTCTTGGCATCCATAGGAGCCACGCCCACTTCTCCCGAATGCTTTCATTCCGAATCTTATCCATCCTAGTGTGCCAATACATCCACCTCAACATTCTCATTTCTGCTACTTTTATCTTCTGAATATGTGAGTTCTTAACTGGTCAACACTCAGCCAAATACAACATGGCTGGTCTGACCACCACCCTATAAAACTTACCTTTGAGTATCGATGGCACCTTCCTGTCACACAGGACTCCAGATGCTAATCTCCATTTCATCCACCCCACCCCTATACGATGTGTGGCATCCTCGTCGATCTCCCCATCCCCCTGGATAACCGACCCAAGGTACTTGAAACTGTCTCTCTTGGGGATGACCTGTGATTCAAGCTCACTTCCATGCCTGCTTCCCTCGGCTCTGCACTGAACTTGCACTCTAGGTATTCCGTCTTAGTTCTGCTCAACTTGAAACCCTTAGACTCAAGGGCCTGTCTCCAAACCTCCAGCCTCTCGTTACAACTGCCTCGCGTCTCATCTATCAACACTATGTCATCAACGAATAACATACACCAAGGCACCTTTGAATATGGCATGTCAGTGCGCCCATCACCAGGGGAAATAAGAACGAGTTGAGCACAGATCCTTGGTGTAACCCCATAACAACCAAGAAATGCTCCGAGTCGCCCTCACTATCCTACCCCGAGTCTTAGCTCCATCATACATGTCCTTAATCGCCCTTATGTAGGCAACCGACACACCTTTAGCCTCCAGGCATCTCCAAAGTACCTTTCTAGGGACCTTGTCATACGCTTTCTCCAGGTCAATAAACACCATGTACATGTCCTTCCTATCCATGTACTGCTCCACCAACCTCCTAATAAGGTGGATAGCTTCCGTAGTCGACCGACCCGGCATGAATCCGAACTGGTTGTCGGATATAAACACCATCCTCCTCACCCTCACTTCTATCACTCTCTACCAAAATTTCATGGTATGACTTAGTAACTTGATACCCCTATAGTTATTACAACTCTGGATATCACCTTTGTTTTTGTACAACTGTACCACCGTGCTCCACCTCCACTCATCCGACGTCCTCTTCGTCTTGAAAAGGCGGTGTCAAATAATTGCTTAAAACTATTCTCTAAGTGTCATTAACTGTGGGAATAAGTGAGTATATTAAGCTACTGCTACTACTCATGTGACACTAGCTGTCGTCTCCAACATCTTTTATGTGTCGCTATCGTTACATATCATTGGTTTGTAAAGTCTTTTAGTTAAGAAAAACAGATGTGCATAGGAAAGACTAAAGAGAGGGGAAGTGTAAGGGAAATTCAAGGGAGGAGTCACTATTTCAGGAGTTCAGGTCAGACATATAAAACACCCTCTGCCAATTCACGTCCTCCTCTAACAGTGAAGACAGTGAAACATGCTACATGCAGATTATTGTCGTTCAAGTACACCATTCTGTTAACTAGCAAACATCCCATTTGTTTCTTACACTACCTTTATCTCATTGTGGGTATCTCCTAAAACAAGTGTCCCTACCCATTAACAGTCTTTTTTCCAAACAGGGAAATCTTGAAATTTTGTCCAGTCAGTTTAGATTCTTGGAATCTTCGCACAGTCAGTTTTTACAGTGGAGTTTGAAAAAGTTTTCAGAAACAACTCCCACAGAATAAAGACATCGCAATGATAAGACTATACTTGGTTCATGAAATAGGGAAAGGAAAGCAGGACCTTCTGACTTCTAGGAGAGCTAGTATTAAACAAACACCTCCCCCCCCCCCCCCCCCCCCGCAAACCCCCTTCATTTTTTTTCTTTTGTACAGTGGAAAAAGTTAAGGAAAACATAACTGCTTTCTCCTTTGTGTTACATTTCTGATGGTTTTAAGGAAAGGGAAGAAAGAAAGATTAGTGTGTTCTAAGACGGTTTTGATAGTGACTTGTACGGCTAATGAACAAATCAGCACTTAAATTTTGTAAAAATTTCTAGTTGAGAGGAAATGAGTTTTGCCAATTGAAACTCAGAAGTATGGGAAATTCGTAAGCACCTTAGTGCAACATTCAAATATTTAACTTTGTAGATTTTTTACCTTTGACCAAAATCTATATCTATCTATCTATACTATATTAAAAGCACGAAACCTAAAATGTCGTTCGCCTTTTTTACCCTTCGTATGTATATTTTATTTTGGATAAAATTGTCGTTATAAACTCTAATAAATTTTTCCTATGGAATAAAACTAAAAGTTGCCGTTTATTTCCGTTTTTGTTGCATACGGCTTTTTCTTTATTTAGGTTTAAGTTTCACTTTAAGTTTAGAATTCTTTTACCAATAAATGTTTACTTAGTTATTCTTTTCTTTGTTTAGGTTTAGGATTCACTTTAGATTAAGGATCCTTTATCAAAATTTTCTTAAGCTACAGATCTTTGTAACAACTTTTAATTACCGTATGTAGCTTTATTTTGTTAACAACTTTTTTTGTTTTAATTATTGTAGGTATATTACAATATATTGATCGTTGGAATAAGTTCTTAAAATTTTGTGGCCTGTGGGTTTGGATACGGTGTAACGACGTCTCTAGAGGTAAAATTTGTTTGTTTTTGAGGTAAAACCTTTTAATCTTTAGTGTGTTTTTAAGTTAAGTAATAATAATGGTTCATGTATTTTTGAGTCTTGACAAACAACTACCAATCGAAAAGTTGTTAGTTTTGTACTTTTTGTTTATAATTTTCATATGATTATCAGTTTAGTGATATTTACAGATTTTGTACAAGTTGTTTATACATTAGATCATTGCGTCCGTAACAAAAAAATAGTTACGCGTTCATGATATCAATTCAAGATCTTATTAATTCAAGATTATTTTGCCTTATGTTTTATAATTAAAATTGTTAATTGATGTGTGCCGGCTTAAGTTGCTCATATTTTCTAAGAATTTTTTTTATTACCTCTTTTGATTGATTTTATTATAGATATTACATGGTCTAATTGTTACTTAAAGAATAAACATTAACAAGTGACGTCCCAAGATTTTGATCATTTCGTCGGCTGAAGTAAATAATTCTCCTTATCTCATAAAACGAGTTATAGAACTATGTTACTATTATAGATTTTTCATCATAAAAATTTAAGGAATATTAATTTTAAGGTGTGGTGTAGGATTTTTTTGTCTCACTTACAGTTTTCAATTTTGCTAAACAATAAAATTGTGTTGCACACAAAACTAAATTTATTAGGTTTGAAAGTTATGTGTCTTTGTTGAAGTTCAACTACGAGTTTGTTCTTTCAATCTTTGATCTTCATAATTGAAATTTTCTGAAATAATAACTTACTTCAATTTATTTTAGGGTAACTTAATTATTTTACCTTTCTTTAATATTCATACTATTCATGTATTGTTATTAATTGTTTGAAGTTTCCATGATGAAGAGATCATCACGAGTATAATGTCATAGTCGACCTATATAACCTAATCGGTATAAAACTTATGGTTAATTAAAAAATTGACAAGTTAAATCATTTGTAAATAAACTTTTACTTATTTAAAATGGATTAGTAAAAGAATTTAAAATCGCAACAAGTTAATAAAGGCCTTTGATAAGACTCTTACACTTGTAGATGAGGAGGTAATGATGTTTTTATATTCGTATTATGTTCCATATTTTTCATATTATTTTAATCGTGATATTAAGGTTAAGTTTTTACTTGAAATAAAAATTCAACCTATTTTTCAATAATCAAGCTGAAATGTGGAATAAATATTTAGAACAAAGCAAGAACTATTACATCATAAACAGCCACATAAATGGTCTAAATCCTAATTTTCGTTTGATGTACAAAGAACTTGAGATTGTATTCAATAATGGTGCTATATTCAAAGATTGCAACAAATAACAACAACAACAACAAAAACAAAAACATACTTTGCACGATCCACAAGTGGGATCTAGGGAGGATAGTGTGTGTGTAGACTTTACCCCTACCTTGTGAAGGTATATAGTCAAAGATTGCAATGATAAATTTTATACCATTAGTTTTTCAAACAGTTTTGTTTAGTCTAATGCACCAAGGAAAAATATCGGGTGATTTCTTTTGGTTTCATTTAATTTCTTCAGATTTCATCGATTAATATTACATTAAATGTATGAATAATATTCTACTTCTATTTACTTAATAATTTATTAGTAACTTAAATATATTTTCTTTTAATCTTTTGCAGACGTACTTGATATTAGTGATAGTTTAGGCCTCCCTTGGAGAAGCAAAAAAGAAACAAAGAAATAATATTAACGAAATGAAACGTAAGTTAGAAGTTAGTTTAACTTAATCATTTATTACTATAAATAATTATTATTTGAATCCAGGTATTTAATACAATTGATATAATATTTAATTGTAAGTTTCAAGTATGATCCTGAAATTATAACCTTACGGGGAGATTTATAGCCTGTTTGGCCAAGTTTCTTCAATAAAAAAAGTGCTTTTGAGTAGAAGCAGAAGATGTTTTGGAGAAGCAGAAAAAAGTAGCTTCTTCCCCCCGAAGCACTTTTTTGAGAAGCACTCTTGAGAAAAATACACTTAGAAGCACTTTTTAAAAGCTTGGCCAAACACTTATTGTTGCTTAGAAGTGCTTTTCAAATTAATTAGCCAAACAAAAACCGCTCCTCACAAAAAGTACTTTTAAAAAAAGCACTTCCCAAAATAATCTGATTTTTCTAGCTTGGCCAAACGGGCTATTAGTCGAAAAAGAAGGTGGTACACTCCAAAAATTTATGCATAAAAACCTATTAACTCGCTATATGATGTTTAAGTGTAAAATATACCAAAGGTGGAATTTCAAAGGTAAAATTGTAATTTTTTATCCTTTAGATTGTACTTAACCTTTTTTCTTATAAGTTTGTGAAGGAAAGTTCATAATATATACTGCACATATTAGTAGTACATTGATAAATGTTCGAAAAAGCAACAGCTCTCCAAATTCAGGAATTATTACTGAAATATAGTTATTATTATGTACTTTTTGGTTGAAATGCAGACATGATCGTACTCAAGCACAAGATAAAAAAGTGACACTAATACCATCCATTTTTATTTTATTTTTTGATATTCTTTTACATATCTAATAGTTTTAATTTCTATCGCGCTAAAATAAAAAATTTCATTTAAATACATGTGACATTTATTTGGACGTTTTTCTATTATACATAGTTTATACTTAGCATATACAACTCTTTTATTAAGAGACACGATTTTCACGTGCAACGCACGTATCCTAAAACTAGACATTACTTAAATGACGAGGTGTGCCTTTTTTACCCTTTAAAATTAGATTTTACTTTAGACAAAATAGTCATTTAAATTATTTCCTAATATTTAGGATTTTGAAATTATTGCTAATCAAATATTTCCTTATTTTAACTATATAGAAAATCTCAATATTTAGGACTTCATTTAAATTTTACCATATATAAAATCTTTCATTATTGAACAATACAACATATGTTATAAATAGAATTTTATTTATGGTGAATGTCTATATTTAGAGAGATTCTAGGGTTTATTACTTGGTGGCTAAGTCAACCTCTCCCTATAAATAGAGGGTTCTATTCCATTGTAATTCATCCCAAATCAATAAGAATTCTCTCCTTTACTTTTCTCTACACCACTCTTCTTCTTCTTTTATTGTTTTATAACACGTTATCAGCACGAGACTCTAACCAATTGAGTATAAGCTTTGGGATTGAGCATAATGATTGTCAATTATTCCATGAACTTCCTTCATGATTAAATTCTGGATTTAAGGTAAGTATTTTACCGTATTTTTCTCTTTTATTCTACACTTTGATTTTAAATACAAGCAAAGACAACAAAGTTTGATTATAACTCTAATGGAGTTTGTAAGAAATTATAACCACCTGAAGTGGTAAAATTTCTATGCCTCGCCATGATCAAATTCATGTATGATTGTGGGCAAAGAATTAAAAACCCGTCCCATTGAATTTGCTCCATTCTCTTCCCTTAAGAGAATGTGATAACAGTATGTGATAAGTCTGAAAGAAGACAAAATTATTACTATGAATGTATCAATGGATATGGACGTGGCAATAGACGAAATTATAATCGTCATCATTTGTGGTAATGAGAACAATAAGGATTCTCAAAATAATCTTTCACTCTGTGAAAAATATTTGTCGTCGATTTGACATGAGATTTTGTAAAGCACATACAGATGATTATGGTCCATTCATGATGTGAATGTGACAACATCTGATTTATGAATACATATTCATTCTTCAAAGAATATGAACGTGCTAGTGGTTGTGAATATACCGCACTCACCTCTAAAAGGAGGTTTGAGATGATATAAGAAAATAATGTCATTATTGTGGCATGAATGGTCATTGGTCACGTACCTATTGTAAGCCAAAATATTTTGGCATTGTGATTGTTAAAAGACAACGGTAATGCAAGAAACAGATCTTGCATATAATTTTGACCATAACCATAATGGTATAACTTTCTCTTTAAAAGAGATATTCACCATATGGGTGTTGATGAATATATGGTACTACAAAATTAATTGAGAACTCTGCAAGAGCCAATTATACTATTTTGAAAAAACACAATTAATTCTCAATAAGGTATTGTGTTGTAGTAAGTCTCAAAGAAACTTATTCAGTTTCCAAAGTATACGCGAAAGCGGTTGATTATATTGAGACTATAAATAAAGGAAAGATTTAATATCTTCTATTACTACAACTTGTAGCGGGGTAATATGTATGTGAAAAGCTACCCGCTTTATTCTCCAATTTGTACTACATAAACAAAAGAATACCACAATAAAGTGGATGTTATTGATATAAAAACTCATATCATAACAAACTTGGAGTTTATTGATAATTGCACACGTCATGGTGTAAATCCGATGTTTATCAATATTGATAATTTATTCAGTTGGCNATAGTTTTTGAATGGTGGAACAAGGCTGTTATATGCAAAATGATGTGGGCAATACACATGAAAAAGGATGCACTTTGGATCAAATGGATACATGCTATGTACATAAAGAAGGAAGACTTTACGGAGATGCAGACACCAAGACAAGCTAGTTGGTTAGTCAAGAAGATCTTTGATATTAGGGATTGGTACAAGGAGATAGAAACAGTTGCAAACATAGATAAATTCTGTGTGAAAGGCAAATTCAGCATTCACAAGATGTATACTCTATCATGACCTAAGTACCCTAAGGTTGAATGGAAAGCATTGACACTGGGAAATGGTATTCCTAGGCACAACTTTATCCTGTGGTTAGCCTTAAACCACAGACTCACTACTGTGGATCGACTTGCAAAATGGGGGATTCAAGTTGATCAAGATTGTGTATTATGTAAGAGAAGACAGACTGAAAATATGGAACACATATACTTTGAATGTCAATATACAAAGTATATTTGGAGCAAGCTGGTTTGGATGGGAGAAAATCACCAGATAGGCACATGGCTTGAAGAGGTTACTTGGATGAGTAAAAGAGCAAGAAGTGGTCGAGCCCAAAACAACATGCTGGTCTTCTTGTTTGCAGCAGTAATGTATCAAGTGTGGACAGAAAGGAATATGAGAAGATTTCAAGGGAAGGAGAAGGAAGCAGAGCGAAAGGTTAGAGACATTGTCCTCCAAGTTCATATAAAAGGACAGCAAAATGCGAAGTGGAAGAAGAGACTTGAGCAGCTGAATAGTTTCCCATAGGAGTCTGTATTTGGTTGCTATTGTATGCTGAATGAGTCAAAAGTAGTTTCCAAAAAGTAGTTAAAGTAGTTATATTGATGTAATGAGTCTAACTCTTGAGTCCTAAAGAGTTAGAGGCACTGTATAATTGTTTCTTGGTTAAATAAAATTTATTTTGACCAAAAAAAAAATAATATTGCATATAGAGAATTGATTAAATATCAACGTGCAAAGCACGTACATAGAGACTAGTCTATACTATATTAAAAGCACGAAGCCCCTTAGCGAAATGTCGTTCGCCTTTTTTACCCTTCGTATGTATATTTCATTTTGGATAAAATTGTCATTATAAACTCTAATAAATTTTTCCTATGGAATAAAACTAAAAGTTGCCGTTTATTTCCGTTTTTGTTGCATACGGCTTTTTCTTTATTTAGGTTTAGGTTTCACTTTAAGTTTAGAATTCTTTTACCAATAAATGTTTACTTAGTTATTCTTTTCTTTGTTTAGGTTTAGGATTCACTTTAGATTAAGGATCCTTTATCAAAATTTTCTTAAGCTACAGATCTTTGTAACAGCTTTTAATTACCGTATGTAGCTTTATTTTGTTAACAACTTTTTTTTGTTTTAATTATTGTAGGTATATTACAATATATTGATCGTTGGAATAAGTTCTTAAAATTTTGTGGGCTGTGGGTTTGGATACGGTGTAACGACGTCTCTAGAAGTAAAATTTGTTTGTTTTTGAGGTAAAACCTTTTAATCTTTAGTGTGTTTTTAAGTTAAGTAATAATAATGGTTCATGTATTCTTGAGTCTTGACAAACAATTACCAATCGAAAAGTTATTAGTTTTGTACTTTTTGTTTATAATTTTCATATGATTATCAGTTTAGTGACATATTTACAGATTTTGTACAAGTTGTTTATACATTAGATCATTGCGTCCGTAACAAAAAAATAGTTACGCGTTCATGATATCAATTCAAGATCTTATTAATTCAAGATTATTTTGCCTTATGTTTTATAATTAAAATTGTTAATTGATGTGTGCCGGCTTAAGTTGCTCATATTCTCTAAGAATTTTTTTATTACCTCTTTTGATTGATTTTGTTATAGATATTACATGGCCTAATTGTTACTTAAAGAATAAACATTAACAAGTGACGTCCCAAGATTTTGATCATTTCGTCGGCTGAAGTAAATATTTCTCCTTATCTCATAAAAAGAGTTATAGAACTATGTTACTATTATAGATTTTTCATCATAAAAATTTAAGGAATATTAATTTTAAGGTGTGGTGTAGGATTTTTTTGTCTCACTTACAGTTTTCAATTTTGCTAAACAATAAAATTGTGTTGCACACAAAACTAAATTTATTAGGTTTGAAAGTTATGTGTCTTTGTTGAAGTTCAACTACGAGTTTGTTCTTTCAATCTTTGATCTTCATAATTGAAATTTTCTGAAATAATAACTTACTTCAATTTATTTTAGGGTANATATCTTTGAATTATATAATGTAGATAGTATGATTTTATATTTTGTCATTTACAAAATCATGACAAATATATTATCCGATCCTTCCTATTTGAATTATGTAAAAATTATAATTTAATATTTAGAACTTTAACAATAATTTCTTCCATGTTTTTAAAAATTTAATATATGAACTATAATATATTTATATATTATGTTTCAACTCCTTTCCTGCTCAAATAGTTCATCAATTTTTGTATAATATTTGAAAACTACACTCAACAATTTGAACAAATAACTTAAAAAATTAAAAATTGTGTGTGGAGAGAGAGAGAGAGAGAGAGAGAGAGAGAGAGAGAGAGAGAGAGAGAGAGAGAGAGAGAGAGAGAGAGGCGGGCAGTTGGCGAAAGTCAATAACACTAACAACTCTGCAAACACAAAGATCCAAGAGTGAAATAGTGATTGGATTTTAAACTATTTGAAAATATAATGCTTATTGGATCGATAAAACTATAACTAAAATTAAATATTTCAAATTCAGGATGAGCTAACATTAAAAATTTAAATCAAACAAAAGATATATTTTTTTAAATAAATAACTAAGTCTTTAAATTAACTAATTAGAAAAAGAATCTCATTCAATTATTTTCTAAATTCTTCATATAAATTAAAATTATTTTTCAAGTTGACATAACTATTTGAGTGCATGAGTTTATTTTTATATGAAGAACATGAGCGGTAAAAGGAATCAAAAAATAAATTTGATTATAATATAATATTAAGAATTAGATTGGTTAAATGCAAACATGAAAAAAATGAGATTGAAATAGTGAAGACAAATTATATTCTAATGAGTTGACGTTAATTATTTTTCGTTTATTTTCTATTCATTCAAGCAATTGATTCTTTGTGGTATTTGTTGCCAAAAAATGACTCTTTGTAGTTTTTAGTATTAAGTCATTTTTATATTTTACATTATACTTATCCAATCTCATTCCCGAATCTATAACAAACAAGAAGTTCAATTTTTAAATTTGTGTTGTTTGACAAATATTTAAAACATTGTGATAAAAGCATATAATAAATATTCGGTCATATTTGCCAAGTGAAAATTTTGGTAAATTCGAAACAAACAATATATATTGGTATTCTAATTGATTATAGCATTCATGTGAGATGTGAAGGGTAAATATTTTATTTTAGAGTTTTGTCTGATGAGTGTTTGCATTAGGTTTTTTATAAATCAACATATTGCTTAATACTATTTATACAATGTTTTAAAATAGTGTATTCACTGATTTGGATACACGCGCAAAGCGCGTACCCTAAAATTAGTTTACTAAAAAGAGAAAGATAGGAGATATAAAAAAAAGGCAGAAAAATAGAAAATTTAATTAAGAAGTGTAAGCAAATATTTAGAGTGTCCAATACAATATTTCAAGTTAAAAAAGAAGTGGAAACACTATAAAAAACAGGATAATAAAGAGAAGAAAAGAAGAAGATATACAGGCAAGGGTGACCATTTTAAATAGTTAAATGTTACATGAAAAATAAAAGAATAACATCGTGAGAAGAAGTGAAAAATTACAAAAATGCAAAAGATATAACAACTCTTATTCCCGTAGCCGTCCTCGCAACACTTTCTGTACATCCATTATGTTTTACGAAATAGCTATGTTGAGATTGATTATTTATTTTTGTACTCATTCTCACTTGTATTCATACATGTATTGTACAGAACTATAAATAGGACATATACCTTGTATTTTTCTTTTAAGTTGAAAGAAATAATAAATCAGATTCTTTCCATATCTAGAAGCTTCATCTGCTTCTCTCTCTCTTTCCCCTCTTGTGCGAGCTAAACCGCCATTGGAGCTCATATTGTGCTTACCATTTTTCTCTGATTTCTTTCAAGTTTTCACATGGTATCAGAGCGAGACAACGACATGAAGCTCTATCCCCTTTCGATTTTTCGTTCTTCTGCCCACAAAGTCAGAAATTGATTACTGTTACTCATTTTTTTGGGAATTAGGGTTCCTGTGTAGAAATCGATCAACTAATCGACTGTTCCTAGCTATTCGTCTTCATCAACAACCATTTCATCATAGTCAATTCGAATTATGGACGGAGGAGACGAGGTCCCAGTCACGAACAAAACCCTAGATTCAACGAGTCCATTGTACATGCATCCATCGGAAAGCGTTGGATCTATGCTAGTTCTGATAGCCTTTGACGGAACTGGCTATAGATCATGGAGAAGAGGAATCCTCAGAACACTCTCCGTGAAAAATAAATTGGGGTTCATCACCGGAAAATGTAAGAAGCCAGCCTCTGATTCGAGTGACCTTAACCAATGGGAGCAATGCGATGACATGGTAACCTCATGGATCTTAAACTCGCTATCCAAGGATCTGGCTGACAGTTTGCAATACGTCAATGATGCCAAAGAGCTTTGGCAAGAACTAGAAGATAGATACGATCAGACTAATGGCGCCAAGCTGTATCAGCTACAAAAGGAGATAAATGATCTGAGCCAAGGAAGCCTGGACATCACTGGATACTATACAAAAATGAAGAAACTTTGGGAAGAACTCAACAACCTGAATATTCATGCCAAATGTGCTTGCAAATGCACCTGTGGAGCAAGAGAAAACATACTTAAGGCTGAACAGGATAGAAGATTAATTCAGTTCCTGATGGGGCTCAATGAAGTGTATATTGTCGTGAGAGGGAGTATTTTGATGATGAACCCTCTCCCAACAATAGCTCAAGCCTTTTCTATTCTCATTCAAGAGGAGAAACAAAGGGAAGTTAAACCGAGTAATAGTTTTGCAATGGACTCTGCTGCCTTAAAAGTGAGTGGATCAGGAAACAATAATTTCAGAACCAACTACAATCAACAGGGGAACAATAACAACACCTACAGTGGATATAAGGGAAACCAGCTCAATAGCAGACCTAGACCATTCTGTGACTACTGCAAGAGGCCATCGCACACTAAGGACAAATGCTACAAACTTCATGGATTTCCACAAAGTTCCAGGTTCAATAAGGGAAAAAGAGTTGCTGGAAATGTTTTTAGACCATCAAATGAAGCTGATGTGGTGAATGATAATAGGAATGGGCCTCAGGAACAGGAACAGAGTCGACACATGCACAGTCTGACCAAAGATCAATATGGGCAACTGCTCACCATTCCGGAAAGCTTTCAAGGAGGAGCAGATAATTCCACAAGCAATTGCATCAATGGAGGAGCTGTGAACTTTGCAGGTATTTCAGCATGCTCTACTCATTTTGAGTCTAGTAATCATTTGTGTGATAGTTCTAGATCAGATGCTGATACCTGGATTCTTGACTCTGGAGCCACAAATCACATGACACATAACAAATCAATCCTAAGTAATATTAAAACCCTAGTTTACCCATATCTAGTCACCCTACCAAATGGCTACAAGGTTAAGGTGACACTGATTGGTGATGTAATCCTAAGTCCAAAATTCAGTCTCAGGAAGGTCCTCTTTGTTCCCAGTTTTAAATTCAACCTAATATCAGTCCACTCTTTGACAGTTCAACTTGATTGTATTGTAGTGTTCACCAAGTACATTTGTATTCTTCTACAGGGCCCTTCACTGAAGAGGCCACTGGAGATTGGTAAAGCCAAGACTGGTCTGTATCTACATTGTTCAAGCAACTGCAACACTGGTTCAACCCTCTCTAATTCTTCTAGTACTTCTATTCCATGTTTTACTAATAATAAGGACAGGATAGATTCTGCAGTTAATATATCTAGCTCACCTTCTTCTTCTCAACTAGTTAGTACAAGCAAATTGGTTTCTACTGCTCCTGTTACTTCCACCATGGTTACCCCATCTTATAGTGATAATAGAAGTAGCTTACTTCCACATTCAGGTCATTCTGTAAACAGTTCAAACAATAAAAATGAGTCTTCTTTGTCTGGTAATTGCTCTACTACAAAGCCTTTGCTTGATCTTTTGTGGCATAACAGATTAGGACATGTACCTTTTGTCAAAATGAAAGGGATTTCCTCTATACCTGCTACCTTTGCACCCAAACAACCTTTTCTTTGTCCTGTATGTCCAATGGCAAGACAAACCAGATTATCTTTCCCAGAAAGAGCAACCTTGACTACCAAACCCTTTGAATTGCTACATATTGACTTGTGGGGCCCATACCACGTTGCAACACACAATAAATACAAATACTTCATTACCCTTGTTGATGATTATAGCAGGTCCACATGGACCCACTTGTTGAGTTGCAAGAGCAATGCTCTACACACTATTAAGGCTTTCTTTGCTATGGTAGAGCAACAATTCAATACCAATGTTAAAACTATAAGAACAGACAATGGTCTTGAGCTTACCAGCCAAGAAGTCACTTCATTCTTACAATCAAAGGGCATTATACACCAAAGAACATGCCCATATACACCACAACAAAATGGTGTGGTGGAAAGAAAACACAAATATTTGCTGGAAACAGTCAGGCCCTACTCTATCAGTCAAAATTACCCATGCAGTATTGGGGTGAATGTATTTTGACCTCTACCTACCTAATAAACAGACTGCCTTCTTCATCACTCAAAACTAAATGTCCCTTTGAACTCCTTTACCAGAAAAAGCCAAGCTACTCTCACCTCAGAAGCTTTGGTTGTTTATGCTTCCCTACCACTCTCAAAACACACAAGGATAAGTTTGAGCCATGAACTACTCCCCATGTTTTTGTAGGATATCCCTTTGAGACAAAAGGCTATAAGGTACTAAATCTGGCCACTAAGAAGATAAGCATTTCAAGAGATGTAGTATTCCATGAAAATGTGTTTCCATTTGTCATGTTCACTGAGTCTAATAAAGTCTTTCCCTCATTTCCTCAAATGAAATCATACTTA
Source organism: Nicotiana attenuata (assembly GCF_001879085.1). Lineage (NCBI taxonomy): Eukaryota > Viridiplantae > Streptophyta > Magnoliopsida > Solanales > Solanaceae > Nicotiana > Nicotiana attenuata. The sequence goes on from NC_031994.1 coordinate 77,060,181, forward strand.
TCAGATGATTTGTTTCCTCCCAGTAATATAAGTAATGTTCCACTCTCAGCAAGTGACAATGCTCACCATGAAGTGTCACCTGGGAACCTGCCCAGGCCTGAGCCTTGCTCACCCTCATTCAACCCTCATAGTGATGACTCCAGATGTTCTCACTCACCCTTAAGAAGTCAGACATCAAGAACCTCTTCTGCTATTGATAGTCCAGAAGAAGTCTATCCTGATATACCTCATAGTCCAACTACTACAATCCAGGATCAAGGAACCTCAGTCTCAAATCAGAACAGACCCTCTAGAACTTTGAAAATACCTACTTATCTTAAAGATGATGAATGTATCCTTCCCAGAGTTCAGCAAAATTATCAAAATCTACCAATCTCTCCAAATGATAGCCAAAGTACACAGTCTTTTTCTTTCAATACATCTGCCCCTAAACCTCTTGATACCTCACCTAATGGAGCACTCTCCAACTGTCAGCATCTGATAGGAACTGTTCCACATGAATGTGAACCAAGCTCATTTGAGGAAGCTGCTGTAAAGCCTGCCTGGCAAGCAGCAATGACTCAAGAATTTCAAGCATTGTATGCAAATAAAACCTGGGACCTAGTTCCTCTTCCAATTGGAAAGAAGGCAATAGGGTGTAAATGGGTATATAAGATCAAACATAAGGCAGATGGTAGTGTAGAGAGGTTCAAAGCTAGATTAGTAGTTAAAGGGTATACACAACAAGCTGGGATAGATTACACTGAAACATTCTCTCCTGTAGTAAAAATGACAACTGTTAGGGCTTTAATAGCAACAACAGTCAAGAAGGGGTGGCAGGTCTTACAGCTAGATGTAAATAATGTTTTTCTCCATGGGGATCTCCATGAAGAGGTGTATATGGAGATACCACCAGGCCTAGTTGTGGATTCACCAGGCTTAGTGTGTAAATTGAACAAGTCCCTATATGGACTCAAACAAGCAAGTAGACAATGGTATGAGAAATTAACTGAAGCCTTGTGTTCAAGGGGGTATACTCACTCAATGCTTGATTATTCTTTGTTCTATAAGAAGAGTGAATGTTCAGTAGTGTTTGTAACTGTGTATGTAGATGATGTCCTAGTTACTGGGACTCATCTACAAGAGATTGAGTCCCTGAAGGTTTTTCTGCACAACACTTTTAAAATAAAGGACCTAGGGAGACTTCATTACTTCCTAGGACTGGAAATTCAATATACAGAGAAAGGAGTCTTGATGTCACAAAGAAAATTCACCATTGATCTTTTAAGAGAGTTTGGATGTATAGACTGTCCTTTCATGGCTTCCTCTATGGACCCCTCTACGAAATTAAAGGCTGATGAGGGGGCTCCACTTGCTGACCCTTCTTATTATAGGAAATTGATTGGCAAACTCAACTTTCTCACTAATACTAGATTGGACATTGCCTATAGTGTGCAACATCTCAGCCAATTTATGCAAAATCCTAGGGAACCCCATTTAAAGGCAGCATACCATGTCCTAAGGTACTTAAAAGGTGATCCATCTTTGGGAATCTTCCTTAACAACAATGCAGATTATAGAGTAAATGCATTCTATGATTCAGACTGGGCTAGCTGTTCTCAGTCCAGAAAATTAGTTAGTGGGTACCTTGTGCTACTTGGTACCAGCCCTATCAGTTGGAAATCCAAAAAGCAGTCTACTATTTCATTATCTTCTGTAGAAGCTGAATAGAGGTCAGCTAGAATGGTGGTTGGTGAACTCGTATGGTTGGCAAGACTTCTGACTGAACTTACTGTTCCATTGGCCTTACCCATTCCCATATTCTGTGATAGCCAAGCTGCCCTACACATCACAAGAAATCCTGTGTTCCATGACTGAACTTACTGTTCTCACAAAGTGGATTGTCACTTTGTGAGAGATCAACTGCAGGAAGGGCTTATTTCTCTTCATCATGTCTCTACCAATGACCAGTTAGCTGACATTTTGACTAAGTCCTTAACAGGGATCAAGCATGCTGGACTTCTTAGCAAGTTGGATGTGAGATCCTCCCCTCCAACTTGAGGGGGGTGTTGAGATTGATTATTTATTTTTGTACTCATTCTCACTTGTATTCATACATGTATTGTACAGAACTATAAATAGGACATATACCTTGTATTTTTCTTTTAAGTTGAAAGAAATAATAAATCAGATTCTTTCCATATCTAGAAGCTTCATCTGCTTCTCTCTCTCTTTCCCCTCTTGTGCGAGCTAAACCGCCATTGGAGCTCATATTGAGCTCACCATTTTTCTCTGATTTCTTTCAAGTTTTCACAAAGGAAATGTGAAAGCTACAAAAACTAACCTAAGAATACTAGTTATCATACAACAAGAACACAAAGTTCTCTTTCAAAAAAAAAAAAAAAAAGAACACAGAGTTGTTGCTTCTCAACTATTGGATGTGTTAACAAAGTTAATTATTTTATATTTTGTATTAATAAAGTCATTTAATTATCGCAAATAAAGTACTCCAATTAATTGACTTTACCATTGTTATATCACTTGAAATATACTCTTAATGAAAAATGTATTTTCATTTATAATTTAAGGACCAAATGTGTGCCCTTTTATAAAGATTAAGGACTCTTTTTCTCAAAGACATAAATGAAGGACAAAATTCTAAAAAAACAGAACTATCTGAGGTTTTTTTTTCTTGCTTCTTCATTCAAAAGCCAAACCCCTTTAGAGGGACATCCTCGTCGTTCTTCTGTTCTCCGACGATTAGGGTGCCGAAATAATCGGCAAAATATCTTCTTTGCCTAATTGTGTTCCATTTGACTTTAACTTCTTCAGAATTTCCTTTGGCCTGCTGTAATTAGAGGATTCTCTGTAGGCTTGTTGCAGAAATTAGCAGAATAAAGATATTAATTGCACTTAAAATTGCGAGTTGGTTCTTTTTCATAAACCATATGATCCGAATACATCAACGATGGACCCGATAATTCGAACTCTACCTCCACCCTCATCGCTGTCCCCATCAGTTGTTTCTTTCCTCAACGCCAAACTCAACACAAGAGAAGACCTTGATCAGGCTCCGAGTCTTGTTTCGGAGCTCCGAAATCAGTGTCATGCCCTCGATCAAAGCCTTTCGGATCTCAACACGCAGCTCCGGAACTATCTCATCAACTACGCTTCCCATTCGGATCGAACTGGTGCTCTTCTCCGCGATATAAATTCCAATTTGGGAGATCTTCTGTCTGCTTCTTGCTCTGCAGCTTCTTCATCAGGTATAAACTGCATTTTATGCATACACTTGCCAGTTACATAATTTATTGGTTTTCTTATGTGTAATTACTTATAGAAATCCGTGATATTGAAATGGTTGCGTAGATGGAGGATCAGGGAAGGTACTGGGGGAGGAGCTACCGGCTTTGGCTAAGGAGGTTGCTAGGGTTGACACTGTGCGAACCTATGCAGGTGAGTTCACATGGCAAAATTTGTTATCTTTTCTAATGTCTATGTTTTCTTCCGGCTTGAACTTTTTTTTTGGTTTTTTGTTAATTAGAACTAGGGAAAAAGGTACATAAGAAGGTATCCACAAGATACAATGAATAAGTAAATTCAGAGTTCAGTAAGGAAGACATATACATAGAGAACATATATTATAACATAACATGAAATTTGGTTTCGGAAAAGTTTGGCTTTTATAGTGAAGTGTTGTTATATAGGGATGCTGTTATAGAGAGGTCTGACTGTACCACAAATCTATTGTGGAATGAAGCAACAATGTTTAAGTACATCTCTACCAGAAGAGATATCAGATGTCAGTGTTGGTTCTTTTCTCTAACTACGCTTACATTCACCAAATTTTACCACATTACTAAATGAATGATCCAAGACCTTATTGCGATCTTCTATTTCATGGCTATGAGCGGATTAAACGAGCTTATGTTACCAACTCTCTAGGTGTTATAGCTGTTACAAAAACACTGAGACACATTTAAGATAGCTGAATATTAAGTCTGTTGAATGCCAAAGGGCAAAAAAAGTGTATAAAGCAATTTCATATTGGTCTCATTATAGGGGAAAGAATAGCACCTTTGAATTCAAGGCAAATACTTGGACATATGTCTGTTAAAAACTAAATGGTAGTAACTTCTTACACTGCAGAAGATCTATACAGAAACTCTGTTTGGTGTTTATGTGTGAGAACTGAGAACAGCGAGATATTGCTCATGTTTGTTTCAAGTCTCTACGTCGTCCTTCCTAAAGGGGATATATGAGAACTTCTTTGGAATATCTGAGTTATTTTTGTTGTTCCTTCTACGCTTGGAGAGTTTTCTGCCCTCTAAATTAGTGGGCTTTGGTTAAAAGATAAAGCTCTGTAAGCCATATTATTTCTTATTGAGTTTTTTTGCGAACCTAGTTGCTAAATGCAAGTTTTGATGCAATTTGTTCATGGTCCCAAAATGAAAGCTTACATTCAAATATGAAATGGAGGGCATCTTCAAGTTTAGCACATATATTTTTGGTCGGTCAGGTTTCGCTCAGATCTTACATTAAACAATGTTTAGAAAAGCTTCCGCATTTAAACTCTAGTTCATTTGATATACAATGCATCCAGCTACTTGAGCTTGACATATATTTCGTGGCATTTTGAACATGTAACTTTTTCTTGAGGAGACAATAAATATTTTGACCTTTGTTGCCATATGCTGAATGGGCCTTGGATTCCTTGTAAGCTTTTCTTGTTTGTTGAGTTCCTTTTTGTTTATGTTGTGCAATCTGTTCCTTCATAGAGGTGGTTATTCGGCTTAGATGGATGTAACAATCATACTGAATTTAGCATGATGGATATTGTAGAAGACCTATAGCATTAGGGAATCAAAATTATAAAATATTGGAACGAAATGGGCCCAAAAAGAGATATATATATATTCAGTGAGGATTCATATGCCCATCCCAACTAGCGTGAGTCGAAGGGCCGAGTTGGCATCCAACAAGTTATTGTTGATTTGGGGTAAACTTTCCTTATAGAGGCATGGTTACTTATAGATCATGGGGGCAACCCATCCATGTTTGCTTGTCTCTCAAGTCTTATCTGCATTATCATCAATATCAGTTGTTTTGAGACTAATACACGGTGATAATCTATTACTCCATTTCGATTTGGAAATATTTCATTCTAAACATCGTATCCAACTGTCCATTATAATTTCCAGAGACAGCATTGAAGCTTGATACTTTGGTTGGTGACATTGAAGATGCGGTCTCCTCCACCGTGAAGAGAACTTTGAGGAGAGAACCATCTGCTAAAAGTTCAGAAGTTTGTGTCCTCTTGGAATGGAAGTGATATTTCTGTGGCCATTCTGTCTTTATCCTTCTCTAATTTTTTAATGTTTTTCAGGAGATGCGAGGTGTTGCTATCAGAACACTGAAGTTAACTGAAGACACACTAAGATTCGTAGCAAAAACATATCCTCAGTGGACACGTCTTGTGTTAGCAGTTGATCATAGAGTTGATCGATCTCTAGCCATTTTAAGACCTCAGTCCATTGCAGATCACAGATCACTTCTCACTTCCCTTGGCTGGCCGCCACCTCTGTCCACTTTAAATTCTTCGGGCACAGAGTCAAAGCAGTCAGCTGATGTCCAGAACCCACTTTTCACAATGAAAGGGGACCTTAAACAACAATATTGTGAAAGTTTTCTAGCATTATGCAGTCTGCAGGAACTGCAAACGCAAAAACGAAAATACTCGTCAACTTGAAGGGCAAGATATAGAAATTGCTTGTACCAGCCACTTTGGGCCATTGAAGAAGCTTGTCTAAATCCTATATCTAAACTGTCATCTCAAGC
>NC_031994.1:77066344-77138526 GCF_001879085.1 Nicotiana attenuata
CTTTTGCAGAGATGGAAAACTTAGACAAACTTTCATCATTTTCTGTATTTTGTGACAGGCCTGATTGGCTTGACTTGTGGGCTGATATAGAGCTTACTGATGCATTTGATAAATTAAAACCTGAGATTGAGAATGAAAGAAGTTGGTCGATGGAAGTTCGTGGAGTTGCTGTTCTATCAGCCCAAGAAGACAACAAGTCCCCAGCGATTGCCGGTGCATTTCATCAGCGGTTGTCGGCTGTTATTGATCGTTGTCGATCACTGCCTAGCATAACGTTGAGATCAAGATTTTTGAAATTGACAGGTCCACCAATTATACACAAGTTTTTGGGTAGTCTGCTTTTCAGGTGCCAAGAAGCCGAAGGATTAACTGCCTTGACAGATGATGATGCTTTGATGAAAGTTGCAAAATCTGTAAATGCTGCACGCTACTTTGAGTCTATTTTAAATGAATGGTGTGAGGATATCTTCTTTCTTGAGATGGGGCTGAACCAGGTTACTCAATTGGACACATCTACTGATGGAAATGACTTCTGTTCAGAAGAATCATCTGGCAATGGAATTCTTTATGAAGAAATTAAGAAGCTGGAAGAATTTAGAACTAGCTGGGTCGAGAAGTTGTCTGTGGTAGTTTTGAGGGGATTCGGTGTTTGCTGCCGAGATTATCTAAAGAACAAGAAGCAATGGCAGGAAAAAGGTGAAGAAGGGTGGATGGTATCCCAGTCTTTTGTTGGGGCACTAGATTATCTGCAAGGAAAGATGTCAGTACTTGAAAAAGCTTTGAATAGAATGGATTTTGTTGGGGTCTGGAGAAGTTTGGCCCCTGGGCTGGACAAGTTAATTTTTAATGGTATTTTAATGACCAATGCTAAGTTCTCTGACGGTGGAGTTGAGAGGCTTAGCAATGATTTAACAGTTTTATTTGGGGTGTTCGGAGCTTGGTGTTTAAGACCTGAGGGTTTCTTCCCCAAGCTGAGTGAAGGTCTAAAGATGTTGAAAATGGGAAAGAAGCAGCTCCAGAATTGTTTGGCGGGAGGTGAAATATGGTTGAAAGAGAACGGGATAAGGCATTTGACAGCAATCGAGTCAGAAAAAGTAGCTAAGAATAGGATATAAACTTGTTCCCTGTATAAGCTCTAGTTTTTGAAGTATTCCAGGAGAGGTTTACCAAATTTAGCAGAGAAACATGGGAAGGAGTGCTCGGTTTTGCTGTAGTCATTCTCACAGTTATAGTTATGCTCACATTTTCTTCGGTGAACTGTATTTTAAAGGAAGAATTATGTTTCAGCAGCAAATCGCAGGGAAATGAACTGTTTATTACTATGAACTTAGTATCATCTTGATGAACTTTTTTTTTTGGTAATTAAAGACTTTATTTACCAAGTAAAACATTTATAGCTTTACAAAATCCAAACTCGCCTAACAAAGCTCCTGCTGGACATGAAGCCCCGGCAAGGAGAATTTCTAACTAAATCCTTGTTCTCCTATTGCCTCTGCACCTTGGGTCAATCTGGTTGCTGAGCTATAGTGTGTATCTCTTGGATAATCAATTTAACTATAGTCTTTGCACTACTCTTCTTCTTTTGAAATGGTACTATTTCTTGCTTGCCATATATGATAGACTGCTGGAGCTAACACCATTCTGTATACTGCAGCTCCTGCACTCTTCCCTTTGGCTATTTTCTTTGTCCACTGTATTTCTTCCTGCCATTCTTTCTTCCTTCTCATGATCCCTTGCCAATGTAGAAGCTTCTGCCATGCATCATCTGATAGTTCACATTCAAAGAACAAGTGTTGTATTATCTCATCCTTTCTCTGACACAATGAACAAACTGTGTCTTCTACTAATCCCCGCCTTGTTAGCCTTTCTTTGGTGGCTAACTTATCTTGTAGTGCCAACCTTAAGATGAAAATCCATTTTGGAAGCCCATTGTTGTTGCATATTATCTTCCTCCATGACACCTTTTGAAAGCTCCCCTGCAGTGCTTTGTATATATGCTTTACAGAGAACTTTTCCATTTGATTCACTTCTTCCTCTAAATAACCAGCCTCTTCAAACTGTCTTTTGGTCTTGAAGATTTTCTGGATAACCCACAATGCACTCTTTGGCTCAGTGTTCCATATAGTGTTCTCTTTTATATAGTAGGCATGTATCCATTGAACCCAGAGTTTTTCTTTCTTTGTGCAGATGTTCCATGGGAGCTTGCATATGGCTGCATTATTCCACACTTTCACATTGATGAAGTTTAGCCCTCCTGCTGCCTTTGGAGCACATAACTTATCCCAAGCAATCAATGCCTTCTTACTTGGCTCAACATTCCCGGCCATAGAAACCTCCTGCAAATTGTTTCTATAAACTGAATAATCTTCTTTGGGAGTATAAAGATTTGAGCCCAAAAATTCTGGATTGCCACCAACACACTCTTGATCAGTGTTGCTCTACCTGCATATGATAAAAACTTTGTTGTCCAGCACTGAATTCTGCTTAGCATTCTAACAATTAAGGGTTCTTCACATTGCATTGCTGTCAGCCTCTTTGTACTCAAAGGAACACCAAGGTATCTAAAAGGTAGATCTCCTTTAGTGTATCCTAACAGTTCCTTTATATGCTGATGTGTCCTATTGTCCACTCCTCCAAAATAAATGCAGCTTTTGTTTGGATTTGCAATTAGACCTGAAGCTGCAGAGAAAGTCTGAAATTGTTTTTGCAAAGTCTTCACGGACTGTGTGTCTCACTGTGTCCTCAAATTCCTTGTATTGTGCCAGACGATTTATAAACTTGAAAGATCTATTTCCAGCTTGGTTAGTGTGATCAAAAGTTATGCTCAAAAGATAGTGATCGGAGAAACCAGGCTTCAAAATACTCCCCTCCATTTTTGGCCACTTATGGATCCATTCAACATTAACAAGAATTCTATCTATTTTACTATGGACATGATTGTTTGTCCAAGTATACTTCCTACCCACAGTTCTTAGTTCAGTTAGGCCAACATGCAATATGAACTCTTTGAAATATCTCACCTCAAACTCCTGCATTGCCATTCCCATTCACTCTATCCTCACTAGTAAGAATAGTGTTGTAGTCCCCCATTATTACACTAGAACCACTAATTTCATTTATGGTATTCCTCGTATCTTGCCATAATGTCTTCATGTCTTGTATAGTATGCATTTCATACACAGCTCCAAAGTTAGACTTGGTGTTGCTCTGGATTATTGTCACCAACCCTACAATATACTGTTTATAAATTTGATATACCTCAAAGTCCACATTTGTCTGATCCCACACTACCAATATTCTACCTCCTGGAGCATCATCGTAGTTTGCTATCCATCTCCAAGTATTAATCACCTTCTTTATTATTGAGTCAGCATTTGTCTCTTTGACTCTATTTTCTAGCACAACCATTAACACTACTTTACTCTCTTTCACAAAAATTTTGAGTTCCTTTTGCTTATAGACTTTATTCAGACCCCTAACCTTCCACGATATGAACTTCATCATCCTACGATATTTAGATTGGGGTTACCATTTCTGCCCTTTTCACTAGGCTGTCCTCTACTATGTTCTTGAGCTTCAGACATTTGCACAATCTTTTGTGCTGTGTCAACTAAAGCTTTGAAAGCATTACCAATATTGATCTCATTCTCACTTCTCCCTCTCATACTCTTCTTTGATGCAGACTTTCCCCTAGCCAACTGCCATTGCTCTTCATTTGTCTTTTTGTTTTGTGTCACCTCACTGTCTTCTTCCACTTGTTCTAAAAATCTCCTATATGTATCAATTTTGTCCACCTTAGGATCAAGTGTCCCACAACTCTCCATTCTTGCTTCTAGTTCTGAATTCGAGTCCTTTGTTGACCATCTTCCTGATTTTGTTTCTGCTGGTCTTGGCATGAGTGACCAATCTGACAACATGTTTGACAATATTGAGGCTTCCAATCGTATTGTACCACCTGCTTTATCACCTTTCCTTTAGGATCAAATAGTTTGATTGATCTTGGTAATGCCATAGTGATGTCCAATTCAATTAATACCCTAGCATATGAAATCCTGTCAGCCACTATGGTACATGCATCAGCATACAGGGGCTTACCCAGACCACTCCCAATTTTGCTTAGAGCTTGGTTGCTCCAGTAGTTCAATGGAAGTTTTAGGAATTTGACCCAAAGAGGAATGGTTTTCGGCACTTCCTCATTGAAATCAAATCCCTCAGTCCATAGTCTAAGTATAACTGGTCTGCTAGTCATAGTATACGGCCCATTATTAACAAATCATCCCTATCTTCACAACTGTTCATCAGAATTATAAATAACCATCATTATAGAATAGAACCTTTGGTTTTCTGATTTTACTCCACTGTCCAGCTATGAATCGTTCAATAGTCCCAATAGTTAGGGTATTTCAAACTACATACAAGATTATTGCTCGATTCTACTTCTGATTGTCTTCAGCTATGTCTTCTTCCAGAAATTTGCACTACTACTTCACCATCTTGTATCACCGGTGGTATATATGCTAGATTCATAACTTTTGCTGCAAATTTGTTGTCATGGAGTAGGCCTGCCCATGACCTTCCTATATTGCCTTTTGGATTTGTTTTTGTCTCATGCTTGTGCTTCTCATCTTCAGTTCCAACTAATATTGTTTCATTTCTTTGCTCCTTTGCCAAGCTTGTAGTTATTGTTACATTAGGTACTGTTTTACTCCTACTCGCTCCACCAACTGTGACTGGCAAAACGTTCATGTTACCTATTTTGTCTTTTGCTTTTGCATGTTGCTTTCCTTGCTCCCTTATGATAATTTCTGTGATTCTCCGTTCAATTACTCGTGTTTTGCTATGATTCTTCTTTGGTCTCCCTCTTCCTCCCATTTCCATTGTAGTGTAGGATTGATTTTTGGGCTAACTGGTTGTGAGATGTTACAGGATTGAGTTGATGCAGCGCAGGACATAATTGAAAAAAAATGCATAGGTCTCTTAAGTTTCCAGTACTGCCGCACTACCATTTTGTACGGACCGCACTAGTAAAAGATGATGTGATAACTCTCTGAAGTTTGCCACCGCGGCCGCACTATATTTTGTGCGGTCCGCGGTGGACCACTACAGTCGCGGTCCATTTTGTACTGACCGCAGTGGGTTGCTAAGTTGATCTTGAACAAGGCTGTGCAGTGCGGACCGCGGTCCATTTTGTGCGGTCCGCACTGGTTGGTGAGACTGGGCCCCAGGTCCTTTTCTATAAATAGGGCCTGAGGCCCTCCTTTTACCCTTTTCGCACCTTTCACTCTCAGAACTCTAAATCTACTGTTCACCACCTCTTTTGCTTGCACTCAACTGCTTGGACTTGTTATTTTTCATTAACTCTCATATTTGGTACCATTATCTTTCTTTTAATTGTTTAATTTTTGTTAATTTCTTTTAATTTGTGTTTTCTTTCTTCCCCTTTTCTATACTTTCTATACTTTTCTTCAATTAAGTAGGTTAGGGTTGTTAATTTCTAGGTCAAAATAGACATAGATAGTTAAAATCAATGGTAATCATGTAGGGACACTACTTAGGTGGAAAAATTGGTCCCAAAATCAAAATACATGGAACCCCAATTTAGTGCCACAACTGGGCACTCAGTGCGGACCGCGGTCATTTTTGTGCGGTCCGCGGTGTCCCAGTGCGGTCCGCGGTGTCCTAGTACGGTCCGCGGTGTCCCAGTGCGGTCCGCACTGCTATTTTGTGCGGACCGTACTGATAATCTTCTGATTGTTGAACCTCAGGCAGTGCGGCCGCACTACATTTTGTGCGGACCGCACTAGCCCAGTGCGGCCGCGGTTGATTTTGTGCGGTCCGCACTACCTAGATACAGAGAGTGGGTAGTCTGAAGCCCACCTCTGTGCGGACCGCGGTGGATATTGTGTGGTCCGCGGTGACCTCAGTGTGGCCGCAGTTGATTTTGTGCAGTCTGCACTGGGTGAATCTGCAACATTACTTGTTCTGCTTCTGCAACTTTGTTCTTAACTGATTACACTGATACTAACAAGCTGATTGAACTATGATTGCAGACAATGGTGCGACGAAGTGGTAAACAACCAAGCAGAGGAAAATCCTCCCAGGGAGGGAAGAAGAAGATGATAAAACTCATTCCCCAAGCTCAAGAAAACATTAAAAGGACCATAAAACTAATAAAAGCTGCTGATCGAGCTGCCTCCCATTCCTCAGGGAGTGAGTATGAGCCATCAGGGACATTTCTTCGGACCCGTGTCAGAATACATGGAAGACTGGCCGGAAAGACCTAGACTAAGAGACACTCCTCCACCATCACCCACTGCCCAAGCACCAACTAATGTCATTTCTGAGTCGTCTGAGGGCTCAGCAGCAGGTAGTGGGGAATACTCCACCTCTCCCACAGCTTCATTATCTGGAGATGGTGCAATAGGTGCGGAGGAGGAAGTTGGGGGAGAACAAGAAGTAGGAGAAGGTGGTGAGCCTCAGGTGGGGGGAATTGCTAGAACCAAAAAGCCGGAGGTTTGGCAAGATAGATTTGTGAGTGAGGTGGCATATCATAAATTTCGAGAGTGGTGGCCGGTGAGAAAGTTGATCCCAGAGCGAAGTTTTGGTGACAAAGACTTGTTACCTCACAATCCCAACGGGCTGAGGCAGTTTAGGAAAGAGTGGGCTGGGACCATTTTCTAGAGGAGTGTGTGGAAGCCAACGAACACATGGTCAAAGAGTTTTACTGCAATGTAGCCCACATCAAAAGGTCTCAAAAGTGACCAAGGTTCGGAATTTGAAAGTATTATTTGAAGAGAAGTACCTCAGCGAATACCTTGGCCTCAATGAGGAGGATGAGACTTTGTACATGGCAAAGCTAGAAATGGGTGAGAAGGTTCATCCCTGGGTAGCACAGTACCTGGCAATCCCAGGTACCACCCCCGAATAGTTGACTGCTGGAGTCAAGATCTTGAGACGGAGTTTAAACTTTGAGGCACGGGGGTGGGAAACTTTTGTATGTAGCAGGTTGGACCCCACGACGCATGACAACACCCTTCCTCTTTCCCGGGCTATTTTGGTAGCTTCGATCATGGTGGGGTACCCAATCAATGTGGGGACTGTGATGTCGAGGATCATCTCAATTGTGGTGCTGAGCATGATAGAAACGATTCGTTCCCCAGTACCCTCACTATGTACTTCCAGGACTTGAGACTAGAAAAGAGGCCCTTCGATATCAAAGTCAAGGCGAAGGCCCCTTTTTCCTAGTATAGCATGCAGAGGGATGATAACCCCAAGAGCAAGAACTTCAAGGGTACAGCTACTACTACAATTGGCCAGTCTGAAGAGCTATTTGTGGTAGTGGCTCCTGCTGAGCCTACCTCCACTTCCACATATATCCCTCCCGGTCCATCCTCATCTACAGCCATTCCTGCCGACCCATCCACCTCAGCAGGCCCAAAGATTCCATCTTCCCGGGCCCATCCTATTACTGCCCACAGATTGAGCCAAGCACTTATGAGTATCAATAAATGGAATCGCGAGACTCGCCTCTACTACCGTAAGTTCGTCCTTAGTTTTACGACCCANNGTTGGCCGATAATCAGTCAAGCGGTTTTTTCGGGGACCAGTTGTGAGCTTAAATCTTATCTAAGGTCGTTGTGGGCCCCCGACTCTGTGTCTTTAGCAATCCCATAGCTTGTGTGGTGAGTAATTGTATTGCAAGTCCATGTCTCGAGCCATTGGTCTAGAACTTGCCCTGAATGTTTGTTGAGGCGAAATCCTAAGTGAATTTTGACTTGAGACATGATTATAGGCTCTCCTTGGTCCAAATGATAGCTTGAGCATGTCCATAACCTACCAATGATAAGATCCTAGTCAACCCTTTTTGAGCCTTAGGCCTTTCTACTTCAATAACCATGATACAAGCCTGTACCCATTTTAAAAGATACCCTCTCTTGGCACCCGATCTTTCCTTTAGCGCATGGCAAAAGTATGGGGGAGAGACAAGGATTGCAGCAAAGTGGTAAAAAGGCACAAAAATGAAGAAAAGGAAAGGCAATGAAAAAGAAAGAAAAGCAAAAAGACAAAAAGAAAGTTCAATGTGAAAAAGAATAAAAAGGGAATCAAAGAAAAGCAAAGAATGAAAGGTGTGGAAAGTTGAAAAAAGAGAAAAGGTTTGAAATGCATAAGAAAGAGTGACAATGTGTCTCTCTAACCCCTTAGAAAGAAGTGAAATGACTCAAAGAGTCAAGTGAATGAATGCCAAATGAATCAAAAGAAGTGCTTAAGGGAAGATGGAACCTACTTAGACCAAAACACTTCCTACCCTGAACCAAAAGCCTTTCACAATGTCTCAACAAAAGCCCTATATGATCTTGAGTTGAATGGAGCTTACATTAGTAGATACTCACATAAGGGGCAAGCATATGGTACCTAGAGCCGGACTTGTGGCTTTTTCTTGAGAGAGATGAGTGAATTCTCATTATCCTCGTTCTGAGTGCCACTATCTTAAAGGTGAGGATTGTTTAGGGAGAGTTGAGGATGTGTGAGTTTGGCTTCCATAATGACCAAAGTAATAGAAAAGAGTTCTTTGATGTGTTGAGTCAATTCTTGATGCTCTTGTGTTGTTCTTGATCCATGGTGTTTTAAAAAGAGTAAATGTGTTAATAATTCATGTGTACTGAGGGCAAGTGTTAGTCCCAATTCAGGCTAGTTGAGGTCACTTTAGGACAGCTGAAATTTTTCTTGGACAGTGTCTTAAGGGGTGGGTCTTATTTTGTTTACTTGAGGACAAGCAAAAGCTTAAGTTTGGAGGAGTTTGATAACTAGGGATTTTGACGCATTTTATACTCCTCCTTGCTTATGCATTGATTAGAAATTCATACAAAATAGTCCCAAAAAGGCTCACAAGATGTACTTGATTGCAGGTTTGATCATCAAAGTGATGAGATGTCAAAGATCAACTCAAAAGGAGTAAAACTTGCACAAGTGACAAAGACAAGACAAGCTAAGCAAAAACAAGCTCAGTGCGGCCGCACACCATTTTGTGCGGTCCGCACTAGGAGATTCAGAGAGGCTAAATTCCAAGCGAAGAGGCAGTGCGGCCGCACTAGGTTTTGTGCGGTCCGCACTGAAGGCAACCCGACCACAGTCAATTTACTGCTGTCCACAGAACCAAGATTCAGAGAGGTTGCATTTTCAGAGTTTCAAGCCTCCGCGGTCCGCGGTCTATTTTACGCGGATCGCGCTAGAAGCCTCCACGGCCGGGTCCATTCTCTGCGGTCCGCGATGCCAAGATTCAGAGAGCTATTTTTCAAGGCCAAAACCCCAGTGCGGACCTCGGTCCATTTTTTGCTGTCCGCACTAACCCCGCAGAGGCATTTTTGTCCAGATTTTTCAGCCTAGTATAAATAGCTTCTTTTTCGATTTTTAGGGTATCAGATATTGTAATTTAGCTGTTGCACTCGTGGGTTCGAGATTCTTAGCTATTTTGGGCACTTTTAGCTACTTTTTATCATTGAATCTTTGTGTTTAACTTAATGATTAATTAATATGAGATTATCTTCATCTATTTCTTATTTTTCTCCTTCAATTATGAGTAGCTAGACCCATAAGCTAAGGTTGTGGCTCAACCCTAGTGTGTGTAATTGATAGATCTTGTAATTTAGGGCTATTTGACTATGTGTGTCTGTTATTTGGGCCAATTTCATGTTTAATTTCTGAATTAGTGGTTGCAAACACTAGTTTGTGTTGAGTTGACTTGAGCTCTTCTTGAGAAAGAGAGCCTAAGTCTTCGAAATTGGTCCAACAATGAATTGGGCGTACTCAAGAGATTGATAGCCCCAATTAAAGGGTCAAACCTTGAGAGAGTAATACCCGAATTGAACCCTAGTTGCTTGAGCAAATTTGCATACCCAATTGGTCTTGAAAAGCCAATTCGGGCAAAATCACTCGATCCACCGAGAGGTGTAGAGTGGGTAAAGTCGTGCAACGGTTATAACATACTCCCCAAATATGTCAAACCTGCCTTAGATTCAAGTACCCGTCAATTGATCACCTAGGCGGTAGTCACTACCCTAGTGCCTTTTAAACCTGTTTGAACAACTTGTAGCATTATAACTTTAAGCATAATTTAGTTGCAATTACCATTTATAGTTTGATAATATTAGAAGTAAATAAAAAACCCAAAAAATAAATATAATGTAATTAAGAACACATACACAATTCCACTAGATAGATACTCGATTCCAACTTCTAGCTCTCTAAGGATTCGATCCCGACCCCAAATCGGGTAAAAGCTGCTCCGACCCTCTCTCGCTACTTAAATAGTAGTACAGAGTAGGCCGTGATCAGCGACGAGGAAATCGACGTTTGTAAGATAAAACAAAGGAATGACGAGATGTTAAGGGAGTTCATCTCCCGATTTCAGATGGAGCGAATGAAATTACCACCGGTCTCGGATGACTGGGCAGTACAGGCTTTCATGCAGGGTTTGAATGAGTGGAGTTCCATTGTGTCTCGACAATTAAAGCAGAATCTGATAGAGTATCCAGCTGTGACGTGGTCAGACATGCATAATCGTTATTGATCTTTGACGACCAGTTGGGAGCCCCTTCAGGTTCAGTTCATCATAATAGATTGGCAGCCAATCCCCCAAGGGATACGGATGGGAATCGAGATCAAACAAGGAACGGTATTAGCACTATGTAGATCGGAGAAACAATGGCTCGGGTCGTAACGGTCCTCGAAATGATCGGAGAAATGATCGAGGTCAAAGCTCTCGGGGAATTATGAGTAAGAATGGGTTCGATAAAGATACCGACCTCGCGGAGGCACCTCGATTGTCAAAGTATAATTTTAGTGTAGATGCATCGAGGATCGCGTCAGCTATTGGAAAAATCAAAGACACCAGGTGGTGTAGTCCTATACAAACCTATCCTTCTCAAAGGAATCCAAACTTGATGTGTAAGTATCATGGCACACATGGCCATAGAACTGAAGACTGCAGGCAGCTAAGGGAGGAGGTAGCTCGATACTTCAACGAGGGCTACCTTCGAGAATTTCTCAATGATCGAGCTAAGAACCACTTCAGGGAAAGAGATACAAACAGAAAAAATGAGCAGGAAGAACCGCAACATGTAATCCATATGATCGTTGGCGGTGTCGATGTTCCACAAAGGCATGTGTTCAAGTGCACCAAGGTGTCGATCACCAGAGAAAAACGGATTCAGAGCTATGTGCCCGAGGACGTCCTATCATTTAATAACGAGGAAGCGGAAAGCATATCTCAGCCGCACAATGACGCCCTGATAATTTCTATTTTGTTAAATAAAATTCAATTTAAACATGTTTTAGCGGACCCAGGTAGCTCAGCAAACATAATCAGATCGAGGGTGGTAGAACAGCTCGGCCTACAGGATCATATTGTACCTGCATCCCGGGTCCTAAATGGCTTCAACATGGCAAGCGAAACAACAAAGGGGGAGATAATCCTACCAGTGAACGTAGCCGGGACCATACAAGATACAAAATTCGATGTCATCGAAGGCGACATGAGGTATACACACTCCTCGGGAGGCCATGGATCCACAACATGAGGGTCGTGCCTTCGACCCTCCGTTAGATGATGAAATTCCCAATAGAGCATGGTGTGAAAATGGTTTATGGAGAGCAACACGCTGCAAAGGAAATGTTTGCAGTCGATGAAGTGAAGCTGATACTAGTGCCTTCGACCTCGGAAAAGTCAAACACCAAAGGTAAGCAGACGGTCAAATAGAAATCAACGATCCCAGTCCCGATCGAGCCGGAGGAACAGGTAATAGAAGAAGAAGAAGAAGAGGATTTCCTTACTCCTCAAACATTGGTTGTTCCCGAAGAGTCAGACGCAACCAAATCAACGGTCGAGGAACTGAGACAGGTCATACTGATCGAGTACATGCCCGAGAAAAAGGTATACATGGGAACGGGGGTTAACCCCCAACCTACAGGAAAAAACGTAACATTCAATTTACTTTATTCGATAATAATGGAGTTGCTTTTCTTGGTTGCATTTAGACATGTATGGGATCCATCGGAAACAACGCACCGGCTAAGCATCGACCCCAGGTTAAACAAGTGACGTAAAAAACGAGGCCAAGTCTGAGGTGAAGCATGCATTCATAAAGGATGAGGTAACCAAACTTCTTAAAATAAGGGTCTATTCGGAGGTAAAATCCCCGAGTTGTTAACCAACGTAGTTGTAGTTCCTAAAAAGGAAACAAACTTAGAATGTGCGTAGATTATAAGGATTTAAAAAAAGCATGCCTTAAAGATTCTTTTCCACTGCCTAACATCGATCGCATGATCGATGCACGGCGCCACAAGATCCTTACCTTTCTCGATGCCTACTCCGGGTACAATCAGATTCAGATGAACCCGGGACCAGGAGAAAATCTTCGTTTATCACTAAGTTTGGAAACTTATTGTTACAACGTAATGCCCTTCGAACTAAAAATGCATGAGCTACATACTAACACCTAGTTAATAAAATATTTGAGGAACAGATAGGTAAGTCGATGGAAATTTACATTGATGATACGTTGGTTAAGTCCCTGCGTGCAGAGGACCATTTAACTCATTTGTAGGAAATATTCAAAATCTTGAGGAAGTACAACATGAATCTTAACCCGGGAAAATGTGACTTCGGAGTCGGCTCGAGTAAGTTCCTCGGCTTCATGGTATCGAATCGGAGTATCAAAATTAACCCCGACAAGATCAAGGCCATCGAGGATATCATGATCGTGGATAGTGTAAAGGCCGTGCAAAGGCGAAGAGGACGAATAGCCACCTTGGGTCAGTTCATTTCGAGGTCATCAGATCGAAGTCATAGGTTCTTTTCCTTGCTCAAAAAGAAAAAAAGATTTCGCATGGACCCCGGAATGCCAGCAAGCCTTAGAAAATTTGAAGCGATACTTATCGAGCCCGCCTTTGCTTCACACCCTGAAGGTAGATGAAAAGCTTTACATATATTTGGAAGTGTCCGAGATAGCGGTAAGTGGGGTACTAGTTCGAGAAGAGCAAGGTACGCAAGACATGTTGAAACTAGATACCCCCACTTAGAAAACTTAGCACTTGCATGGATAAGCGCATCTAGGAAGCTAAAACCATATTTTCAGTGTCGTCCCATATGTGTGTTAACTACTTACCCCCTTCGAAATGTTTTGCATAAGCCCGAACTATCGGGCCGGTTGGCCAAATGGGCCGTTGAACTTAGCGAGTACGATATTGATTATCAATCCCGAACGGCCTTGACTTCGTGGCCAATTTTACGCCGACCCTCGTACCCGAAGTGGAAAAAAACTCCTTCTAAGATCGGGTACATCATCGAGGGTATGGACCCTTTTTACGGACGGTGCCTCGAATGTGAAAGGGTTCGGGCTTGGAATTGTTTTGTAGCTACCTACAGGTAGTACCATTAGACAATCTATCAAAACTTCTAGGTTGACTAATAATGAGGCCTAGTATGAGGCCATGATTGCAGGTCTCGAGCTAGCTAAAAGCTTGGGGGCGAAGTCATTGAAGCCAAGTGCAATTCACTGTTGGTGGTAAACCAAGTAAACAAAAGTTTTAAAGTTCGAGAGGTTAGGATGCAACAGTACTTGGACAAGCTACAGGTAACTTTGCACCGCTTCAAGGAGTGGACTCTAGACCATGTACCTTGAGAACAAAATAGTGAGGCCGATGCACTTGCTAATTTGGGGTCATTGGTTGAAGAAGATGATATCGTCCCGGGGACTATCGTCCAATAATCGAGGTCTATGGTTGAAGAAGGTCACGCAGAGATATTCTACAAGTTTGACTTGGGATTGGAGGAATAAGTATATCGATTATTTAAAAAATGGAAAACTCCCATCGGATCACAAAGAATCGAGGGCCCTACGAACCAAGGCTGTTAGGTTCACATTAGATGGAGATGGAACATTGTACAGGAGGACGTTTGATGGACCATTAGCGGTATGTTTAGGGCCGGGGGACACTGATTATGTTCTACAAGAAATCCACGAAGGTACTTGTGGGAATCACTTTGGCGCCGAGTCTTTGATTCACAAAATTATTAGAGCAGGGTATTACTGGGAAAGCATGGAAAAAGATACTAAGGAGTTTGTCAAAAATGTGATAAGTGCCAACGGTTTGCACCAATGATCCATCAGCCCGGAAAGCAACTCCACTCAGTCATATCCCCATGGCCTTCATGAAATGGGGAATGGACATAGTCGGCCTTCTACCAGCGGCCCCAGGTAAAGCTAAATTCATTTTGTTTATGACTGATTATTTTTCTAAATGGGTGGAAGCACAAGCGTTCGAGAAGGTCAGAGAAAAGGAAATATTGACTTCATCTGGGACCACATCATATGCTGGTTAGGGATACCTGACGAGATTGTATGTGACAATGGAAAGCAATTCATCGGTAGCAAGGTAACGAAGTTCCTCGAAGCACACAAAATAAAGAGGGTCTTATCAACACCATACCACCCGACCGAGAATGGACAAGCCGAGTCAACAAACAAATTATCATTCAAAACTTAAAGAAAAGGTTGGACGACGCAAAGGAAATATGGAGAGAATTTCTACCCGAGGTCCTTGGGAATATCGAACAACATCGAAGTCCAGCACGGGAGCTACTCCGTTCTCTTTAGTATATGGTTCTGAGGCGTTAATCCCGGTCGAGGTCGTAGAACCCAGCGCCAGGTTTCGAAATGCATCGAGGAGTCAAATCACGAAGCTATGAATACTAGTCTCGAACTATTAGATGAAAAATGAAAAGCTACACTTTTTCGAATGGCCGCACAAAAAAAATCGAGAGGTATTATAATAGAAGGACCAACCTTCGACACTTTGGAATCGTGGACTTAGTTCTATTGAAAGTTACCCTCAATACTCGAGACCTGAATGAAGGGAAACTAGGCCCGAATTTGGAAGGACCTACCGAGTCATCGGAGTTATCGGTAAAGGATCTTACCAACTTAGCACGATGGAAGATGAGCAATTATCGAACAATTGGAATGTATCACTACTCAAACGATACTATTGCTAAGGTATGACTTTCTCCTTTTGTCCATTTGAATTTGAAACTAACCCATTGCAGGTGTTCGATTAAAGATATCGAAGGCACCTTTTTATACGAAGACCTTAGGTTTTAAAGCACGTGTTGCACTCTTTTTCCCTTAGATCCGATTTTGTCCCAAATGGGTTTTACCGGCGAGGTTTTAACAAGGCAACAGCTATGTGCTACCTTAGGAGAACTCAACAGTATCTAAGGCTTCTTTTCAATCAACCTTGAATACTGGGGGGCATCACCCTCAAAGATTATATTTTTGAGGAAAATACTTCATGCCAAAGAGGGCCTCGATAGGAAAACTTTATAATGGACCAAACGGCTAGATGAACCATGTCCATGTAGAATAGTCGAGCCCCAACGGCAAAACATGTACGCATGTATCAATTATTCAAAGAAGCATTCTTTTTTATATCAAAACGCTTTGTGTCTCAAAGAAGACTATTATTATACGAGCTTCATACTTATAATTCTATGAGAAACGGCTCAAGGGCCAGAATGTAAATACACCACAAAAACTCGGGGACTGTCATCGACAGTCAACACATCTGAGTCATCGAAAACTCAAATTCATAAGACCTCAAAGAGGCATCCGCTTGATATAAAGGACAAGGCCATCATACTCGGGGACTAACCTTTCGAACAAGTTCGAAAGGTTATTAGGAAACAAGTCCAAGAGACATACCCGAAGGCTACGGCCACGTTAAAGGCTACGGCCATATTAAAGACTACATCCATATAAAAGGCTACGGCCTAAATAATGCGGCTCGAAGACGTCCGACTTCCGCCATAAATTAAAGGCCTTCAAACACTTTGAAAAACCAGTTAAATCAGGCTACCCTCGGCAAAAGCAAATGATAAAGGGCTTCAATAAAATCAGCCCTCGAATAATTTTAAGGCTTCGATAACACCAGCCTTCAAAAAAGCCTCAAGAGGTATTCGATTATCGTTACACAAACAAATTACAAATAAGGTTCCGTTCGGTCGAACCTTCAAAAAAACCCAATGGGTACAAAAAATACATGCTAAGGCATAAAAAAAACTTCACTAAGTCTTTTAGCCTACAAGAGGGAAAAATTATAGGCGCTTTGGAAGCCGAATTGGACCAACTTAAAGAGCCTAAGGACCGACCTAAAAGAGCCTAATGGCCGATCTAAAGAGCGTAAGGGCCGATATAAAAAGGACTAAGGGCTCTCTCTCACTCAGCTCAGACCCAAGAGTCCCGAGCTCGCATCAAATTAACCAGGGCATAGCTCGAGGATTAACAAAAACCTTAAGAGGTATTCTATTATAAGTTCAAAGATCGTCCATTGATTATTAAAAAACCCAAGGGTTTATACTATTCAAAATCCGAGCCAACGTTCACATGATCATTGAAGTTATCAAAATCTTCCACAAAATAAAGACAAGCGGAATTCAATACACATCGTAGAAGAAGCAAAGGAAATTCTTTATATTTATAAAAGGGTATTTACAGTACCACGAGGAACCCTATACAAAAACAAAGAAACAAAAACGAAAGCCTAAGGACCAAATCTACTTTGGAGGGCAGATCCTCGGGAGCCGCATCTTCGGGAACCTTCTCCTCGGAGATCCCTCCTCGTCTCCCTCACCCTCAAAGCCGCTAACAGAATCTTCATCATCGGAGGAAACGAGGAACTTGGCATCGGCCTCAAGTGCTTTTGCTTGGGCGATCTCATTGGTGAGGTCAAAACCTCGAGCTTGAATTTCTTCGAGGGTCTCCCTCCGGACCTAACACTTGGCCAAATCACTGACCCGCTTCTCCCAATCGGAGGCCTCCTTTAGCTCTGCTGAATAGCTTCGGCATCCCTTAGGTATACGGCGATAGTCTTATCAACTGTGGCCTTCGTCTTCTTTATTTCAACCTTGGCTTCAGCAACCTCAGCCCCGGCCCCGGCCTCAGCAAGTTTTGTCTCGAGCTCCTCAATTTTCTTGGCCTGGGCAAGGTTTTTCACTTTGATACCTCGGAGCTGAGTCTCGCCCGAGGCCAGTTGGGCTTGAGCAGCCTCTTTGTCAGCAGCAAGCCGATCCATGTTCTCCTTCTCTCGGTGGCAGTCAGCCTTTACCTGATCGACCTCGCCCCGAAGTTTCCCAATTACCTCTAACTTTTGCTGCAGCTGAGACATTGAAGTGCTAGCCTCCACAGTAAGCCCAAGAAGACCATACTTTGTCAAAATCACGGTTACATGCTTGTCTAGCCCGGCCTCGTTTTTTCGAGCTTTGGCCAAATCAACCCGAAGGTCCTTGAGCTCCTCCTCCTTTTGGCTACAAAGGAGCCTCATGGCCTTCCCTTCATCCGAAGCCTTCCTGAGCTCGGCCTCACATTGGCTCAGCTCAACCTTGAACTTAATGATGGTATACGCATAAAACGAAGGAATATCAGTCAAGAAAAGGGGAAAGGAAAGAAAAATTATAACAAATAAAAGTTAGTATTTACCCGAGAAAAGAGACGATGAGCCTCCTCGAAGAAGGTGGATGCATCATTAAGGTTGGCGGCGTCATCGACCCCAGTGAAACAATCCTGAAAAGGATATTCTTCTAGGACTTTGCTCGGGTCGGGCGTTCGCAGAGCTCGAGTGTCTTTTATTGCCTCCTCGGAATAAGATGGTAAAGAAGGGGAGTGACTTATTGTCACGGCCCCGAGCTCTTCACTCGGGGCGCTCTGATTGGTGTCGATATTTTCAGCTCTTGCCTCCCTCGGTATACTTGTGGAAGGCGGAGGAATAACCTCGACTTCAGGGGACTCGGGGGCTTCCCCCGAATCTTTCTTCGGAATTTCCTCACCACGAGGTAAGGACTCCAGCTAAAAGGGCTTGGCGGCCTCGACGAGTTTCCTAGTCCGGATCAATAATGCTGATTCTCACCCTCATCTTCTTCATCATCCATAAATTGGTGGACCGAATCTACTTCCACGTGAATGAGGTTTTTCTTTAACCTTCAAGCAGGGCTTTCTTGTCTTGAAGATCTTCGGGCTTTGAAGCCATTTTCCTCTTGTTATCCTTCCCCAATTTAGGAACCGGGGACTTGGTCTCTTCTCCAGGAGGGGCTGGCCTCATCTCGGAAAAATATCCGAGGCCTACATAAATCAAAAAACGAGCATGAGGAAACCAATGGCTACAGTAAAAGAGGAAAGCGTCAAAAGGCTTACAAACACTCACCATGATTTTTTGCTTCCCATTTGCCCCTCAATAAGTCACGCCACTTGCGTTCGTCATACGAAGAGGTCGCGGCTAACTTCTGAACCTAGTCTTCAAGGTCAGGAATCACATGGGACATCCACACTTCGGTTGCAAAAAGGATACAAGCACCACACAACGAAGGAACATGGTATAAGAAAACACTGAGGGAAAGACTTCACTTACGCTCATGATTCCATTTCTCCAAAAGCGGAATTTTATCCTTGGGGATGATGTCCGAGGTCCTCACTTGGATGAACCGGCTCATCCAGCCTCGATCTTTGGCCTCTTCATTGCTAGCAAAGAAGGCTTTGCTCGATCAGCATTGGAGCTTGGTTAGACCTCGGAAAAGTTGAGGCCGATATAATCGGATAAGGTGAATGAGGGTAAACTCCAGTCCCTTAGCTTTTCTAGAGAAATTACGGAGCATGATTACTATGCGCCAAAATAAGGGATGAATCTGGCCATGGGTGACTTGATATCTTTTGCAGAAATCAATCACGGGCGGATCGAGAGAGCCCAGTGTGAAGGGTAAGTGTAAACACTCAGAAACCCCTCCACGTCGATGGTGACATTCTCGTCGGGGGTCGGGATCTGCACCACAACCTTATCCCCCCAACCGCAATCTTTTTTCACGGCCTCGAGGTGTTTCTCCATTATCGAACAGATATACCTCAAGGCATGTTACATCGACCAGGAACTGCATGAGGGTTTTCTACGTCGATGTCTTTCTTTATGAGGCAGGCGATGGGAACGATCTCGTGAAGGGTCGGCGCTTTGTCACCGGCCGGATGGGAGGAAGAACCCTTTTCTTTTTGGGGAACCATTTTAGAGGTTTTTTCCATGATTTCAAGATTAAGAGATGTAGACGGTAGCGTAATGTGATGTTTTCTGGGAACTTGGCATTTTCCGACACTTAAAGGGCGGTGGAAGCAGATGATGAGAAAAAGAGATGAAGAGAAAAGAGGATCAGAGTGAATGTAATGAAGAAGTAAAGTTCCAAATTCAAATAAGGATCCCCGTACTTATAGATGAGCGGCAATGGTTCGGCGGCGTTAGTGGCCGGCCATTACTGGATTGCATTTAATATTTTTGGAAAGCAAACCGACGGGACATTTTGGTCACTTCGAGCGCCTACGTAACGGGAATGATATCATCGTCAGAGACTCCGCAAAATCGAGGTTCATATCGTTTCTTATCATCTTACTCTAAGAAACGCGGGGACTATTTTTATACGGTCAAAATCGGGTATGCCCAATTTCCCGAGCTTGAGGGGTCGCCTTAAGTCCGAGTTCAGGATGGATCAAGTTCGAGCTCGATAGACCGGGATCGAGCTCGATGTCACAGTACAAGGCTCGAAGAACCAAGTGTTCGAGGAACGTCAAAGCCTAATATGACTGGCCTCGAGATAATGTCGTTATGGATTTGTAACAGAATAGAAAGATTCTTGCCACGTCCCCAAGATCATGGCGCAAATCCCGGAATAAATTTGTACGAATCCGTATTAGACGGTTAGACAGCTGTCCAGATTCTTTACTGTAAATAGAATTGTACCTTATTTAGGGCTCCCCTATTATATAAAGGGAACCCCAATCATTTGTAAACATCATCTAATCATTGGCAAAGAATATACTCTCTTACTTCTCTCGCTCATTGTTCATCAGAATTGTCCTTTAGCTTTATTATTCTTGCTTTATTGTTCTTGATCCATCTCGAGGTCGATACTGCCTAGCAACACTGGTTTGATTTATTCATTTCTTTCATTTATACGTTATACTTCTTGATTATTCGTTAGTATTGAACTAAATCATGTATCTTTAAAACTATAAATCAAATTTAATTATTACTCGTATTTTCGAGGTAAATAATTTCAATTATTGTGTTTCTATTCATTAATAAGAAAATTAATATGTCTTTTACTTTTGAGAAATTATCTAATAACTAATAAAGATGAAAGCAACACGAAGATAATGATAATCATAACAATAAGGACGACAGCGTCGTTAACAATAGAAACAAGGATAATAGTGTATGGGTCAAAATTTCTCTAGAATATAAGTCAAAATGGCATTGGTGAAACATTCCCAGGCCGCCACGAGTCGAAGTGATCTAATCAACAATGAAGGTCGTGGTCGAAGAGTCAACAAAGATAGAAGTCGAGGAGTCGTCAATAGTCAAGGCTGGGGTCGTGTACGTTTGACAGAGTTATAATGACTAGTTTCAAGATAGGACATGAAAGAGCATATTCTAGTAGATATTCTCTGCACTTGTACTATTAAGGTTTCTAGGAATATGTTCCATATAAATAGAAAGAGACACAATGATAGGGGACATGAAATATTCATTTTGTAAAATATACTTTCGCTTCAGAGAGAGAGAGAGAGAATCTAGTCTCATCACAAGCACACAAAAATAACCTTTTCACTAAGATTCTTGCTTACACTTTTCACTCAAAGGTTTATCCATCATTCTCAATCGTTAGAAAGAATATTCATTGATCTCATCCTTTCTCGTGTGACTCCTTCGCATTTATTTACACAAATGTCATTTATTGTTGTTCATCACTATTTAATGCGACATTACTTCTATTTGGGTTCTTAAATAGTGATTGTTGTGCACCGTCATAGCTTTAGGAACAGATCTGCACTCTATTTATCACACTACCGAGAATTTCTTTTTAGAATATTATTATTAACCAAGATTAATCCTCATCTATATAAATCTAATTTGTTGAACCAAAATCTATATTTTTGGTCAAACAAATAATAATGATTATTGATGACGATAATGAAAAAATTAAAATATTAACAGACAAATGAAGCATTTGGGGATGATTGAAAATCTTGAGTTCTCTAATTTGTCTAATATCTCATCTTTTGTATAGACAATCCAAGGCAAATTAAGCAAAATTTCTTTGAGTATACTTACTGAAACTAAATCCTCATGTGCTTTTCCTTGAATAAGGAATCTATAAATTGTTAGCCTACAGAAAGTTAGATGAGAAAATATATTTTATAAAGCATAATTAATCCTTAGAAGAGTAAGTCGTCAACTACGTCAAGGGGAATTTATGAGTACGCAGGGGACAGAGAAGGAGACTGGGTCAGTGCAATAATAGTTCTCTCGATATGGTAATGGTGTATATAGTTTACTTTGTCAATCATAATTTTTTCTCTCTTTCTTTTTCCTCTTCCTCTTTTAAAAAAAATTATTTTAATTACATCAGAGAAACGGGAGAGAAGAAAGGAAGGATAAGCAAAGGTAATACAAGTTGAATCCACAAAACTATCGGGTGTGTGTGCCTGTGTGGTATGGTTAAAATTACTTTACTCTTAACCTAAGGTTTCAAATTCAAGTCTTAGGAGTGGAGAACGTTTTGTCAAGGAGCAGCAAAATTGTGTTAGTCGGGCCAGTATATTTGGGACACTGAATGGTTAAACAGGAAATACACATAGAGAGTTGAGTAATCTCACTAATACTATTAACCGATTAGTCTTGGTAATATATAACTACTACGTCGACCACGATTAATATATCAAAAGATAACCTACTCATTAGGTTACCACGCAATTTACACTTTTTCCTAATGTTGATAATATCCAAAATTGCTATGAAACTGTAGTACAGCTTAATTAATTGTTATTTTGAAGATCGTTTTCAAGCGCCATATACTGCCCCTCCATAAAGAAATATCACATTCAAAGTACCTCGCATTTTCTGCTTGTAAGAAATATCACAGTCAGTGCATAAAACTAAAAAGAAAAAAAAAGCCGAAACTATGAAGCTTCTAATGCCTCATTTTCTAAAGGTCCAAGAGGCAAATTGGGAGCTCTACAAGAAACAAAAAGAAGCAGAAGCATATATCTCTATGAAAAGGAGAAAGAAGCAGCAGCACAGAAAGCAATTGCAGAAGCTGATTTCTACAGTCGTAAACAGATCATTGATGGAGATTTATATGCAAAAATGAAGGAAGCAGAAGGACTTAAAGCTCTAGCAGAAGCTCAAGGCACCTATTTGCACTCTCTCTTAGAAGCTTTGGGTGGAAACTATGGTGCTCTAAGGGATTACTTAATGATAAGTGGTGGAATGTTTCAAGAACTTGCCAAGATTAATGCTGAGGCTATCCATGGCCTACAACCCAAAATCAGCATTTGGACAAATGGAGGATCTGAGGCAGCAGCAGGAGGTGGAAATGCCTTAAAAGAAGTTGCTGGCATCTACAAAACATTGCCACCATTGTTCAAGACTGTTCAAGAACAGACTGGAATGTTGCCACCTTCATGGATGGGCACCATGACTAATGACACTAGTCAATGACTCTTGTTCTCTTCGACCAATAATGTAATGATCACAATGCCACACTTCTGCTATTTTGTACAAATAAGAACCCCACGGGAATGGTCTGCTAGATTAGTGCTAGTGCATGTGACTTGAGGCTTGCTCAGTGAGGCACATCTACTTCTAAGCAGCAGGCCAAAAGTTTGAGTCCTGAGCGGATGATTGTTGAACTTAAGGAAGTTCAATGGCTTCCATTTTTCTATATCTCTTTCATACATGTTAGGGATCTTTTTTAATTACGCATCTTTGATCTGCTTTTCCAATCAAATTATTTACTAGTCGAGCTCAGCAACGTCAAATGAATGACTATTAGAACATGAAAGACGGCGGAATATAAAATGAGACCTGGCAAACTATTTCACTGCCTTGAGGTGAAGCACAAAGAATTAAGTTGTGATTTAGAATTTTTTTTTGTTTAAACATCAGAAATAAACAGAACTGAAAATGAAAAAAAGGCCCCGAAATTTCACTGTCACAGCCAGCTTACAGCACTGATAATTGGATTTAAAAGAACAAAAGAAGATGTAAATCATACCCTTTCCCCAAAAAAATAAAAGAAAAAAGGAATATGTGTGCTAAAATAGAGATAGAACGTGCGCAACTCTAGAACAAACTCATTAAAAAAGGAGTAAGAAGAAAAAGGATATGCATTAAAAAATCATGAAATTGAAACAAATTTGATGGTCCAAAAATCAATAGAATCTGTGGGATCAAAGCGGAAATTCATGGTACCACGTACACTCATTAGTGCCCCACTCCAAAAGACAAAATGAACAACTAGCGCACAGTTCACAGTAGAAGCGTCCACTTTAAGACCATTAAAAAAATTCATAGGCAACAAAATCATAAAGCTCTAAACTGCAGGGAAAAATGTCCAGCTGTTCAGTGTCCGGTACAGTTTTACAATCGCTGTACAGGGAATCCTATTGTAGATCAATTGAAAACTGAGTGATACAGTTTTCTCCTAAGCACAATGAAAATCCATAAATAGGAATGACGAGAAATGCCAAGTACAAATAACAAGGTATACTCTACATATAGTTATGGCTCACGATGGCAAATTCACCTGGTTTAGTAAAGGATAGACACTTCAACAAGGACATCAGATAGTCCCCTCCACTCGGATATGGAATGGTGGCCCGCGACAAAATATGGACTCATCGCATGAATTAGCTCTTGCTCTGGCTCGCAGCATTTCATTAGCATCATCGATCACAGCAGCAGCTAATAGTGTGTACTCACCAGGAACCAGGAAATACAAGGAGAACGAATGTCTATATTCCTTCAGTGGAGGTACCTCCATGGTGACACCACTGAGAACACCTAAAAAAGATCAAGAAACCATACACATATCAGATCAAGAGTTATATAGGCCTTCATTTGCAAATCATGTGTATAGTTGCTCTCTTAATTTTTGTAGAGTGAAGGCAGCATTCATAAAAAAAACAAGGCAGATAATGAAAACTTTCCTCATTGATGGGACTACTCAAAAATAATTACATAAGTTACTGAAATAGCACTATAAACTACAGTGGTAGTTCAACTTAAATAAGAACATGGAAAAGGGAGAGAAGTAATGTTTTAGACTAGCACCTGCCCATAACACTGTCGCTTTATCACCCTCGACGCAGTTCTCCCCAGCTATATCTCTGCATGTGATGCTAAGACTGACTTTAATCATTTCCTTGGTATTATTGCGTACCAGCACTTCTATCGGTGTCATGTCATGAGCTCTTAATGAACCTTTACGTGTACCCTGAATATCAGATTCTTCATCCAAATTAAGTTCAGAAAATTCTTGTAAAGTATTTTTGCCACACCTAAACCCAAAGGTCAATGGATCTGGTAGTAGTACATCCATCATGGATGATTGTAAGGCAGCCTGTATTGCATCTTTTATGTTTAGTTCTCCTGAATTGTTTCGGCCGGATTGCCACCTGACTTTGATTCTAGAGATTAAATTCTTGATGGAAGCATTAAGTTCAGCTTTGCTACTTTTCTCCGAGAAGCTCGATCTTCTACTAGTGGTCCCATTCATTTGGGACTCCTTAACCAGGAAAGAACCATCAAGAACAGGTAACTTAAAATGTTCTAATGGTATTAACACCCTGGCAGTGTAATCTCGGTCAATCCTAGTTTTGGGATAATCATACTCAGGATTCTCCTCATCGTTAGAATCCTCCATATTAACAGACACGCCAATCTCAAAGACAACATCAGTTGGATTGGATAACTCCAGCTCGAGGAAGCGCAGGCCCCAACTTCCTCTGTAAGGATCAATTTTCATGAACCTATCAGTACGAGGGGATTCTACGGTGGAGCTGGTTTCCACTTGAATTTTTGAATGATTATCCCCCACGTGAGCAGGGATCTCCATAGATAACAAACGAGCTTTCACAAGAGATAAACCCTGCAAAACACATATGTTCAGGGGAACGACCAAGCGCCTACCAGGAGGAACAGATCCATTTGTTGATGCATCTCCAGAATAAGCAACTGGACCTGATAAGAGAAGCAGATCAGTCACTATAGAAAGATTTTCATGAAACCCAACTCCAAATACCAGTTAGAGAATCTAAATAACCAGGATGAGCTAGTGAACAACAAGAGTAGCAGATCATTAAACAAAACAAAAAGACATGAAATCCAACTGAATACAATCAGAGAACCCAAAAATTAATAAATAATAATGAAATATTGGCAGGTAAACAATAGTCTAAATCATGAACAAGCATGAAGCTATTACATTTCTTGCTACCCATTTCTCTTTCGACTGCTTCTATAGCTGAAACTTGACAGGATGCCGGTGCAACCAACAGAAACAAAACGAAAACAATTAAAATCTCATCCCACGTAGCACACTTTCTCTTACTAAACCTCCTTGGCATGCAATCATGTCATGACCAACTAATTGACGTTCTACACTTCCATCATTTTACATGGTCTCCTAGCATTGTGCAGAAATATTCTCCGTATACTCATAGAGTAATTTCTGTTTTATGTTCCCAATTTTACGACCCAATTTTTGATTTGGTCCCTAACATTTGATCTCTCTCAATTGTATCCTAAAGGAATATGATCCCTCTTATGTTGGTGCAGAAGATCACTACCAGTCTGACCCTTTCACATTGCAAAAGTGGCTATGCACAAAATAAAAAGAATAGTGGCGCTAACCTCCATATCCAAATCCACACGCAGTGGTGTAAGTGCTAACTCATATGGAAAAGAAGGGGAAAAAAAGGGACCATGCATAATGGTGCGGAAAGCAACACAAAAAAGAGGGGCTCCAAGAGAACACAGAGATTTTCCATCTGGTTGCACTGACATATGTCCATATCATAAATCCAGGATGCAGCATCGAAGTTCAACGATAATGCTTCATTTTCCTAGTCTATCGCATACCTTGGAACAATCAGAAGTTGAATGCTTACCTGCATAGTGGATCAGCAGCACAGGGCTGCTTCCATCCTTGAGTTGCCTCCCAGTGCTTCCAGATATGTTCTTGCCAGGTGCAGCATCCAGATCCGAAAGTCCAAGCTGCCAAGCCTTTAAGGTGACAGGTATTCTCACTTCAGCACCGGGCTTCAAAGGAAGGGAAGACTTCAAGGTTTCATAAGCAATTGACTGGATAGAGTCTTGATTTTTTCCAGATAATGAGATGTGGGCTTGCTCAATTGGCACGGTGCCGGCATTTGCCAAACTTATCTGCACTTCACGAATCTCGCCTTCATATAAAATTATAGCACCATCACTACCCACAACACGTGATATAAGCAATGGCAAAGGTGGAACCACTGAAATATTTGGAACCGTAACATTTTTCAACTTTGGTGACCCACAACAGCGGAAAGGATCAGACAGCACAAGTCCTTGAGCCGCTCCCACGAGAAGATTATCCACATCCTTAAAATAATGTTCAGTGATAACACCAAAACAATGAACAATACATCCCGGAATTTTCAGTGAACCTACTTCGGTAGGAATTCCAGCTAATGCAATCACTTTGGAAGAATTAGGAGGCAGACTAACACTGATGGGAAAAGCATCAAAATTCCCCGAATGCACAGATAGATATATACTATCTACCTTCAAATCAAAGCCACAAGGATTTGCCAACTCCACCAACACTTGTACTGCTTCACCTCCAACCCATATAAGCTCCTGCTTACTGCTTTGATTCGCCTCCCCTTTGCTGAAAGGTGTATAAATAAAAGGTCCTGAAGGAGCAGCCCCTGCCCACCAATCATCTCTCCCATGATTACGTTTTACTATGTCCTGTTGGGAGGAATGAAGTGGAAAAGAATGCAACCTGGGAGCATTTATATAGAGAAAGGATAATTAGGCTTCTCAATCAAAATTGATCTGAAAATAAGTCATAGATTGCAGACACCATAAAGTTCAAAACGGTTTCAGTACGCGGAAAAATTATTCCAAACTGCAAAATAATAATTGTAAATACGAGAAAACTAAGAATGAATTGGATGGAGTAATATTTACTGCTTTCTGAGGAGACTAAAAAGTTTCAAACAATTATTCGCAGGTGTTCCGCCATTAGTAATATTGTAATAGTAGAGTGAGATATGGGCACACATCAAAGGAATAGTTTTATGATAAAAAAAGGTTATATTTATGGCACATTACAATTTTTCTGATTTTTTATGAGCTTCAGTTAAGTACACTCCTAGTTATATGCTGAAGAAATGGTTAACACAAGGATTGGCCTTAAAAACAGTCAATTTGAGCATCTTACACGCCTGAGCTAGTTAGCAGTGTGTAACAATAGATCCTGAAGTAACACCAGCATTGTCAATCTACCTCTGATTCAACTTAGAACAAGTATCTAACTCCAAATTTTATGTACAGATGCATGTTTGCTTGGATTATAAACCGAAAAGAATAAAGAGTGGAGGGCACCAAAGGCAACTACCATACAACTAGATATTTCTAAAATTGCTAGCTCTGATCATTTACTCCACCTATTCCTCCTTTGATCATCTCATACACAATAAAAGATGGTATAAGAAGAACAGAATACTTTTAGTGTCTAGTGAAGTGCAACATAAGCAACCCAGGACTAGAATAACCAAATAGGAAACTGGGAAAGCAAACCATATCAAAAGATCCAGGAAGACTATCAAAAGATAGCCTTTATAGTTCGCTTCATCCTTTTTTTCATCAGAGATACTAAAATGGTCAAAAAATGATAAACCTATGTCTGACACTACCAGGATAAAGCTAGACATATCTCTGGGAATTTCTTCACCAAAAAGCCGTCCTCAACATAAACATGAAGTCACAACTCAGCTGATCTCCCAGCTCTTATTTTCTGTTGATATATCTCATATCAGTTCCTAGTCTCCACTTATAGTCACCAGGAATAAGAAAATAGCTGCTATGGATAATTAGGTTAACTACTCTTCCCTGATAGTCTGCCTTTCAAACTTCCTCACTCCACTTGGGCACAGGAAGAGTCCACCGCTAGAATATAACTTAAATCATTCATCAGCTGCTGGTGGTCTTAGCACATTCAAGTCAGTGAAATCTCTTTAATGATTCCCATCATGTTTTTTGGGTAAACAATTCAAATAATATTCTTTCATGTCACACTGAGACGGTATCAACTTTACGTAGGTATAGCATTAATACAACAACAAAATGCCTCAGTCCCAAACAAGTTGGGTAAGCTATATGAATCCTCACTGACCATATTCTCTGTTAAATTCATCTCAGGCCAACATTTATAATATCAATCCAGCTATCTATACAAAGAGGAATGTTTACTTGATACCAAAAATATAAAGAAGAATTAACTTAAATAGCTGCCCCTCCAACCGCTTAAACTAAAAATAATTGGCGGATGTATAATATATGTATAGTTCTTATATCATATGCATATAACCGTGTATAATCAGTATAATCTAAGTATACCTGCTAGAAAAAGTAAACAGTAAATCCGACCAGCTATTTATGTAAAGATCTTAAATAATGAATCAAATTAAAACCTTCTTTTAATACGTTAGAGACATGACTTTAAAGAAAATTATATAAGAAACCCTTGTTCTTTTGCAACGTCATATTACACCAAAAAGGTAAATGCAAAATGATATGAAGATTAGCCATCCACCAATGATATATTGTACAAGGAGCCCAAGCTTCCTCACCTGGCGGCTGGCACATGACAATCTGTCCCTTAGAATGGCAATATCACCACAATATTCCAGCCCCAGGTAAAAACTATAGAATGAACTTTTAAGATGTGCCATCTTATATCTATGAAATACGAAGCGCAAAACAAGGTGATTTACATGGTTTTCCATGTAAATATTTGGAACTACACAGTTCATGGTCCTAACCGGAAAATAGAGTGTTAAAGCATAAGATACCATTTTCGTATATCCCTTCCCCAATAAATGAGAAAAAGAAGATTGCCAGCTTTGAGGGAAGATGAGAGTAAAGAACATATGAGCTGAAACATTTGCTTATTTATGAAGAGAATGACTAATCTAAACACTGAAGAATATAAGAATCTCCATCACATCAGAAGCATTATCATATTTCACAAGCAATACCTTATAAAAGGTAAGGCCGGATCAGCACAGCGAGTTCCTGAAGGAAGTCTCTCTGATGCATTTGAAAGTGCACTTGCAAGACCATTTTGCCCAGCAGGTGTAATAAGAGGATAATAGGACCTAAGAAGACGTGCTGCTGCACTCCATGCAGTAAGAGGATCTCCACCACGAACAGCTGATAGAAGTATTTCCCTCAGCACAACCATTTGAATGCTACTCCATTGAGATTCAAATAGTGAGACTATCCAATTGTGATGCGCTTTTCCACCATCGGCATGATTTTGTCCATTTTCCTTCATAAATAATGTAAAGAAGTAGAAGACAAAAGTTAAGTCTTTAATAGACACCAGCATGAGTTAAACGAAACCATGATGGATACACCTCGTGACCCATTCACCTTGCATGTGTTTTGACTCAAAAATCGAATGTAATATTCATCAGTAAACATACTTTGGCGCAATATAGTGTAGTGCTAGTAAATTAAATCTAACCAGATGGTTATTCAATGACTTTCGATTGCTTTTTCTTTCTATTCGTCTGGAAACCTAGAAGCTCCTACTGATGAATAAAATATATCAGTTTCTTTCTCATTCCCATTGCCAAGATTATTAAATAACTACAAGTGGTGACAGACCTATATTCAGTCTTCAGTTCATCATTAGAGATGCAAATTTCATAAGCCTGAGGAGACAGTTTATTGGAAAAGTAATGAAGAGTTTGTATGACCATTTATATCTGATGTATGTGAACAAAAGAAGTTACCAAACCACACAGTAGAAATGTTTTTGCTTCTTTAAAAACAGTACAATGAAGGACGTCATGCTTTCTGCCCTTCCCCTCCCCCCTCCCCTCTTCCCAACCCCTCCCTTCCCCCTTAGATGACCTCAGGGGCAGGGCTATAGGGTGCCACTCAAAACGAAGCCTGCATGTAATCTGTTCGCTTGCATCATGAAGAACAATATGGATTTTTGAGTCACCTGATAAAGAGCATGGTCAGTGGAGGCTCTACTTTGAACACGATAAGCTTTTGTGGTCATTGCCAGTACTTGCATTGAACTGATTGCAGCCAATCGATTCTCTTGTTGCAAGTATAGCTGAGCCACCTGCCTTGAGAAAAAAGCAGCCTTTCGGTGATAACCTAGAGTCCCAAAGAGGCGAGCTATTTCAATGTATAATATCAATCTGTCACTAGCATCAATCAAAGATTTTGCTCCATCAGCGGCTGCTGTCAACAAATCAACCACTTCTTTGGCCAGCTCCTTCCTGCCAAACCAATAAGAACAAATAACGAGGAAAGTAAACTTCAAAAACTGCTCAAGAAGGAGGAGATCACAGAAGTAATCCTACATCTAAGTAATATTACACCAAAATCTTCAGATTTCTCAAATAGTTTGATACGGACTGAAGAAAAGATCCGCATATTGAAAAACAGTGGTATTATTGACTTCTCTTGTATGAACTACAGCGGATAAACAAAAGATAAATTGAAGGCATTATTGAACAGATGAAGCTACTTGTATGTTGCAGATTTTAGATACTGATATTCATGCAACCAATTTACCATCAATTTGAACTTTTTTTATGAAGGCAATTGATCTGAATTCAGCTACACAACTTTATTATTTCTCGTTTTCTACTCAAACCATAACTTTTGAGGAGCATATTAGTGTAGCCTGAATGCAATAAGTAGCCTAGATTAACCAGATAAGACAGCATGCTAGATGAATACCAAACATACTGTTTGCTAAATGTGGGAATTTTTTTTTGGTCCACTGTTCATCAACCTTATCTTCTGCACTACACTGCCCTGCACCCCACCCCCACCCCACCTTTTGGAGGGGAGTATGGTCATACTGCCATAGTCCGTAAGTCAAGTAAATCATCAGTACCACCATGTTTAATTAAATCCCACAAATTATTCAGCCCATGACCAAATATATACAGCAATGAGTACAGGTGAGCTAATGATATGAATTGCAATCAAGCTAGCAAGCAAAACTAGTTGCGACATTTTCGCTTGAATGGAGTCGACTGATATCTGACCAATTTCCCTTTTTCTATGACAAGTGCTAATGCTCGAAAAGAGCTACTGATGATTGTTTGGACAAACATGTTCTTTTTGTGTGTGAGCAATTTCAATTTTGTGTTATACTTTACAATTTAGTTCATAATTTACAAAATGGGAATTAAGAAACAGAAATAAATCTTAATTGAACATATAAGTATGTCAGAAAGGCAACCAACAGATAGAACACATCAAGTTTTACAGTCTAGCTACATTTCATTATTAAACTGGTTTTTATCAGAAAGGAACATAACTAAACCGGTATTGAAAAAGATCATTCTGGAATTATATTTTGTCTTTACCAAGAGTACCTGCAGAGATATCGTGCTAATTTGAGAGTAGCCTCGAGCTCGAAACTTAGAGGAGAAACTCTACACCAAAAACAACAGAAATAATTATATATGCTGAATTTGATAATAAACAGAGATTTGGATTAAGCAATATCGTACATGCAGTAGGAAAATCACCTAGTTTATACCACAAAGAAAATACGAGAAATTAGATCCATTTTGAACACATACTAAAATGAGCTCAGCCAGCAGCCACAACTGAGCCATAAGGAGACATGGCTCGGCAATGGTTCTATGTTGTATCTGAGCAACTTAAATGGTTAAACATTTCAGATATAGGATGAATATCCATATCACTACTCTTATGTCATGCTAAGTGT
Organism: Nicotiana attenuata; assembly: GCF_001879085.1. NCBI lineage: Eukaryota > Viridiplantae > Streptophyta > Magnoliopsida > Solanales > Solanaceae > Nicotiana > Nicotiana attenuata. Next base: position 77,098,257 of record NC_031994.1, read on the forward strand.
TTGTTATCGACAAAAGGCTCTCAATTCAAGTTTTTTCTCCAATATCGCAAGGTGAAACATCCCCTCACATCCTCTGGACAATGCTTGTGCTTTGCCCCACAGAGACATAGTTTTCCTCACATATTCAGTCATGAAAGTTTACTGGAATCAGTCTCCAACTATTGGTTCGTTCTACTGACCTGCCAAAGTTCTTCAACATGCAAACTTAAGTTAGGTTTCACAAAAACTTCTCCTGCATCATAGAGTTCTAAACTTTTGAACAAGTGACTAAGTTGTTCTGTGAAGCTCAACAAACTTCTACAGATTTAATCTGTTAAATTTCTGAAAAAAGAAGGCTTCGACACTAACTCATTTTGTGAACAAAACAATAGACACTTTTGAAATAACTGCCCCACCAAAAGTAAGCAACTTAGCCTTTTTACTTTACTTTCCGAGGACTTGCAGGTTCCTAGCATAATGATTAAGACATATTCATATTCCAGGAATCCTGGACTAAGAACTATGAAAATTAAGATGGAAATGTAATCTTAAGTCCATTTTTATTCTCTCTCGGGCATAGCAAAAGACCAGAAGTGTCCCAAGGAAGATAGTACTAATCCCCTCAAACTCTTATGCACAAATCAGCAAGAAAAAGAAGCTAAATCCAACTTATACACCCAATGATTATTACTAAATTCGTGATATAGGTGCTTATGTAACTACAGCTACAGTAAAGACTAAAGACTGAAAGACAGACATATACCTTTGAGCATTGTCTTGAATAAATGACTTTCTGTAATGCAAAATGACACTATTGTAACGGTATTTGACCTCATCATCTAGAACTTGATCCCTCTGGCCCATTTGATCTATCTAATCATCATAATAATAACCAATTAGATTCAACCAAGGAGATAAAGGTAAAAATTTGTGACTTAAGAATGAACAAACTCTTGAGAAGAAATTGCCAAAATGGCAACACAAGATACATACACCAACTCTGTAATAAGTACTAACATTCTTGTGGTCTTAATATCCGCAATATTTCCTCCTTTTACACCATAAGTTAGCAATTTTCCCTTTTAGTTCAAGTTTTATGTGCCTGTCTCTTTTACATCAAGGTAATAGCAGCATCATTAGATTCTCTACAGTAAACACAAAACAGGTTTGAAGACATTAACCTTGGAACAGTTTTAGCATCCCATGCATTTGCTAGTCTCAAAGTTTATCTCTTCCTTTCTCAGTCCTTAGCAACCATGTTTCCAGCATCATTTTATAACTGTCCTCCACCACCCCAAAAAATCAAAAATAAAACAAACACATAAAGGTCTACATCGATCCATTTTTATTTTAGTTTTTTTAAAAGGTAAATATTTTTTATTAATGGAAAAATCTCCTGTATACAAGCAGTATACTGAAAAGTAGAGATTCTACGGAGATCTACATACATCAATAAACCACATGCACACGCTGAAATGCCTTCAATTCAGAACCAGTGTATGTTTGCAACACTTATCAGGAGCTATATGCAGGTAATATTGTTGATAAACCTAACTGATTGCCATTTCAATTACAATGCATGGCTGAACGCAGAACCTATTAGTATTAATTAGACATAAGGAAAAACACTGTTCGAATACATAGCATACTCCCCTTTTAATGGTGTCCTCTCAAATTCATACAACAAAATTTTGTGCCCCCTTCTTAGACAGTAGTTTGGGACAGTACTGAGGCCTAGTTGTAGTTTTGTTGTTGTTTTCTTAGACAGTATTCGACAGTTTATCTCTGTAGCGAAAAAGGCACTTGTGGTCACTAGAAGCAAATACAATTTTGAGAATGACTAAAAGGTTTCATAACAAAAAATGTAAAACGAAAAAGCAATAAGAATTTAAAAGGACTACATGCATGGCATCATTGATAGAGACTTACAAAGTCCAATGCACTTAAGCACAGTGATGATAAAATAAATCAACAATTGTATATGTGATTACAGATGTCAAATATGGTCTTCAACTCCAACCATTATCAAATATATGGTTTCCAACTCCAAAATGCAGTCTAGCATGTACAGCTTATATTAGATGATTGTCGAGCAATGACTTCTCTTGGCTACTTAAGAAAATTTCTTATAAGATGCACGGGCATCAATGAAAGTCTGTTCTAACTTACCAACAATGCACAAACACTGCCTTCCATTGCCCCAGCATACCAGAAGAAGTCCCCAGTCAATCTAGCAAGTTCCAATGAAGTTGAATAATGAGCATTAGCATCAACAGGTGACCCTGCCAAGAGACAGTAATCGCCAATAGTTTTTTGGGCCCGGCCCAGTCTTCGTTTCTTAGCCTTGATGACCTATAAGGTTCTCCAATGCAGATCGAGAAGTTAATAATTTAAATGGTAATGAAAGCCTACCACATCCAGAAACTAAACCAGATAAGTATAGAAATAAATCATTAAAACACCTAAAATATGAACCTCCTCTGAGCTAAGACTGGCTTGAGAATCTAAAGGTGTCTTCAAAATAGTTCCACCAGACTCTGCTTGAAGAACTGATTTCTCAAATTCCATCAACAATGAGGCAGCAATATCTTGCATCATAGTTTGCAAGTGGAATTCCTGAGTTTGCCGATCAGCAGGGGGAAACAAAATTAAGTTGCTCCCTTTGAAGCTTTCATCCTCTAGCTGCACAAAAAATGCAGTTTAGGCATGTCAAGTGTGCACGAAAAGAACAAACTTGAAAACAAGGACACACCAAAGAAGGTATCAAGAGAACAATCTAGACTATCAGCATTTTAAATATTCAAAAAGAAAACCATGCAAGAATACAATTATTTGTGGCTTTCAAAAACCTAGCCTTCAAAAGAGTGTACAGACACAGACACATGTATATTTTCTAATATGTTCTTTTTTGCCAGGAAGCTTTTTAGAAGAAACATATATTTTCAAAAATCCTTAAATTGTCTTAAAAGACATATTACTACGTAATACGTATCTGAATACAATGAGCCCGAATAGAGCGGAAAGTACACAGAGCATTCATATCGCTTACCCCAATTAGTTTGGGATAGTGGAGCAGTTGATTGATTGATTCTTGTAGTAAAACGAAGAGGCTTGTCATATAGTACGCATAGAAGGAACTTCTATTTCTTTTTTCTTCTCTTTTTTAGTACAAAGAGTAGAACAATGAAGTATCTGTAGTCTGCTGCACAAAGGAGTAAATGGTTTGCTAGCGTATGATCCTCAAAGTACTAGAGCAGTGATCATTGTTAACTTGATAAAATTTTCTCTAAGTCGATTTCATTACTATGACAAATTGCAATGGTCGCGGGGATACTCATTTCCATATCTATCTATCAATCAATCAATCAGCTATGCATCAATCCCAAAAAAAGTTGAGTTGAAGTTGATTAATCATCTATATGACTATATCCATTCCGCTCTATTCAGGTGATCAGGTCCAATCTCTACCAATAATAAAACATTTCCAACTATAAACTATGAAACAAAGAAAAAAATACAGAGTTAGAATCTAAGAATAACTAGGGCAAAACACAAAGCAGCCCCGAACAACTGAAAGGATACAAATAATTCATATAACTGACATGACTAATTAGACTTCAGGCATATTTGATCAAATTGAAAAAGAAGAGAGCAACAAAGTATCTAAAGTTTGCTGCACAATTGGAGTAAATACCTTGCTAGATAAGTATAAATATATCCGAATTTAACTTTTTATATGCTAGATTCTACTGTGTTATCAACTAATCAAATATCAAACAGTTCCTACAAAATCAAAGAAGACAGAGAAAATTAGAACCTGAGAATCGCCGGGGCAAAAAGCGAAGCAACGTTGAACAACTGAAGAAGAGTAACTCTTACAGGCGGTGACAAACTGATCCATGACAGAATGTAGATCAGGGGAAGAAGGACAGTGACAAATGCCTATAACAGCGAAGATCTTCCGGTTCGATTGGAAGTCTTCCCAAGGACTAGCCGGTGAACCGCCGACCATGAATTTGAACCGGAGGCTACCGGAATCCCAAGGTTGATGAGCGAATGGAGATTTTTGATGTTCTGTGTAGAATGAACTGATAGAAGATAATGATACTGTGTAGTGACGGACTAGCATAGAAGTGTAGTCGCGGAATAAAGGGATTGTAATGGATCCGATAGGTAGAACTGCTACTCGGATCATACAGCTTGTTTCAATGCTCACGTCGGGTTCCATTTCGGAGTCTGCCGGAAAATGATCGCCGGAGAAGGGGGAAATGGAGGAAGTGGAGATGAGCTGCTCCGGCGAAGCGGTTGTAGATCAGAATTTAAGCATACGACGATTTATTTGAGAAATTTTTCCCAAAATATACTTTTGACTGCCACTATGCGCGGTATAAGTTGATTTAGAATTACAGTTATCTGATGAGTTTCTTTTTTTATGGGGGGTAATTAAATATTATTCACAATTGAAAAGGAAAATATTAAACTTTTTCAATACCAGTTGATTTGATATTTTTGTGACTTTGCTTATCAATAGTAAACTTAAAATTTTCGAATTGATGGACTATATTAATCTTAGATACCTAAAAATTACACAAAATCTGAAAAATGTTACATTTTTTGTCATATCAAAATTGCTCACGAATAATTTAAAAATATATATAAATTTTAAAGTTCAATTTTTTTGAATATCAAGAAAGGAAAGTGACAGTGGGGGAAAAAAAGAAGAGGAAAATGACAAACATTTTTCTTATAAAGGGAATATTATTTTTTTCAGAATAGTTTGAATAATTTTTACTAAATTGCTCAAAATTCAATTGCTTTGGAAATAACCTGATTTTATATATATGTTCTGAGTTCAGACCCATAGCACATAAAATAAAGTGAGAATGATATGGCTTCAAGTTGTCATAATCGATACCAATGTTATGTTTTCTTAATATGCCACAAAAGTAGTTTTGGTTTTTCCTAATCTATCAAAGTATAATTCAACAAATCATGCTTATTTGTGTTATATCTGCAGCACTTAAACCAAAATACATGTTAATAAGCTACTTTGTTCCTCCTTTAAACCCATTAAATCAATTCAAATGCACATGTTAGAAAAAAAATCTCTATATATATATATATATATTACAACCGTGCTATTCGGACCTTATTTGTGTGCACCTCGACTAATTTCATGGGATACTTATCATGTAACACGTAAAGTTTGGACAAATAGAAAAAATCACCTAATATTTTAATTTTTTACTGGAATGCGATATTATTTTGAGCTTTGACATGTTGTAATAGGTGGAGAAAAAAAAGAGATGATGTTTTTATATGTTGACTTTGTCTTGCATAATAAAAATGAGATGAGAAGGCAAAGGGCAAATTCAAACCAAAGCAAATCATGAAACTGCCAATAACGTCTCACACGTATAGTGCATATATACTAAAAATAGACCAAATCCAACATACAACACAATTATATACGTAAACAGTTTGTTACAAATTTCCATCTTCCTCTCCCCCTTCCTCTTCCTCCATTTCACCTTTCAGCTCCCTTTTAGGCGTTCATTCTCTCTTTGAGGTCAGTTTATGCATCTTCATTTGTGCTATATCCTTTACTTTGAGCATGTATATTTCTTGAATAAAAAATCTACACATTTTATGCTTTCATGCAATATTGTTACAAAATAAATTCTAACATCTTTTTTTTTTTTTTTTTTGTAACAGTCAGATCTCTGAGGGATCATCCAAACAATTGGCGATCCATGGATTTCTTTGATAAATTAAAGAATTGGATATTGGTCTATAGCTTGTTTCTTCAATGCGCAAGTGGATTTTATTTACCTGGTAGTTTCCCACACAAATATAATATTGGTGATCAATTATCCGTTAAAGTGAATTCCTTGACATCAATTGATACAGAAATACCTTATGGATATTATAGCTTACCTTTTTGTAAACCTTTAGAAGGTGTTAAAGACAGTGCTGAAAATTTAGGTGAGCTTCTTATGGGAGACAGAATTGAAAACTCACCTTATAGATTCAAGATGCACGTAAACGAAAGTGAAATATTTTTGTGTCAAACAAATGCATTGTCAGCTGATGAATTCAAGGTTTTGAAAGAAAGGATTGATGAAATGTATCAAGTTAATCTGATTCTTGATAATCTTCCTGCAATTCGGTATATGAACAAAGATGGTTATTTTCTTAGGTGGACGGGTTATCCGGTTGGTATTAAGGTTAAGGATGTGTATTATGTATTCGACCATTTGAAATTCACTGTGTTAGTTCACAAGTATGAGAAGAGTACTGTGCCAGGTGTGATTGGAGATGGAGATGGTGCTGAGTTAATTACAACGGACGATAAGTATATCACAGACACACCAAGTTATATGGTTGTTGGATTTGAAGTTGTCCCTTGTAGCTTTCAACATACCACAGATTTGCTTAAGAATCTAAAACCATATGATAAGTTTCCTTCACCAATTAATTGTGACCCTGCGACAGTAGCCGTGATGATTCAAGAAGGCAAACCATTGGTATTTAGTTATGAGGTTAACTTTGTGGAGAGTGATATTAAGTGGCCATCAAGATGGGATGCATATTTGAAAATGGAAGGTTCAAAAGTTCATTGGTTTTCGATTCTTAATTCGATCATGGTTATAACATTCCTAGCAGGAATAGTGTTGATTATTTTCTTGAGGACTATTCGAAGAGATCTAGCTCGATATGAAGAGCTTGATAAAGAGGCTCAGGCTCAGATAAATGAGGAATTATCAGGATGGAAACTTGTTGTTGGCGATGTGTTTAGAGTTCCAGAGAACTCGACACTCCTTAGTATGATGGTTGCTGATGGATGTCGTATTTTAGGAATGGCAGTCGTGACAATATTATTCGCGGCTCTTGGATTTATGTCTCCAGCCTCTCGCGGCACACTTATTACTGGCATGCTTTTGTTCTATATGTTCTTAGGTATAATTGCCGGATATGTTGCTGTTTGGCTTTTGAAGACACTGAATGCTGGCAATACAAATGGATGGTTTTCGATTTCCTGGAGAGTTTCTTTCTTCTTTCCTGGAATTGCATTTCTTATACTAACTGTTCTGAATTTCCTCTTATGGGGAAGTCATAGCACTGGTGCAATTCCTTTCACTACATACATTGTTCTGTTATTACTGTGGTTTTGCATTTCTATGCCTCTTACACTCATAGGTGGATATATTGGAACAAAGGCTCCACATCTTGAGTATCCTTGTCGTAGCAATCAAATTCCTCGCGAAATCCCAGCAAATAGATTTCCTACTTGGTTGCTGGTAATTGGAGCAGGAACACTTCCATTTGGAACTCTATTCATTGAACTCTTCTTCATCATGTCTAGCATATGGCTCGGTCGTGTTTACTATGTGTTCGGGTTTCTGTTGGTAGTACTGATCCTACTAGTAGTGGTTTGTGCTGAAGTTTCTTTGGTCCTGACTTACATGCATTTATGTATGGAAGATTGGAGATGGTGGTGGAAATCATACTTTGCATCTGGCTCAGTCGCGATCTACATATTCTTCTACTCCATCAACTATCTTGTTTTCGATCTCAAGAGCCTCAGTGGACCTGTCTCGGCCATGCTCTACTTAGGTTACTCGCTTTTAATGGCTCTTGCTGTTATGCTAGCAACTGGCGCTATAGGTTTCTTGACGTCTTTCTTCTTCGTTCATCGTCTCTTCTCTTCAGTGAAAATTGACTGAAGTGACAGATTTGAGTTCCATTTTCAAGGTTATTGCTGATAACATGAAGATCAAGTGCTAGCTTTATAGCACTTCTTCAAAATGTTTCCAATTTGTTGTCCTTATCTTACTGTTTCATATATTTGAAAGGGAATAAGATTAGTTTCTGAGAAATTCTTAGAGTATGAAGTGATTAAAGACGAGAAGTTTTATTGGGTGTCTCACACAACTAACATTAGTTGTATGAGGTTCCTTTTTGTCTCACAAATATATGGACCCCAATCTTACACTTCTGTGTCCATAAAAATCAGTGTCCATAAAACTGTGTGACAAAAAAAATACCTCATACAACTAGTGTCAATTGTATGAGACACAAAATAAAATTTTCCGTTTAAAGACACTTGTTATGAACACTTCCTTTCTTAGGAGCCGGTGCATATAAGCCTTCACTAGAGTTTGTTGTTTCATTGCAGAGCCCTGTATTTTGTTAGCCAGTGATTAGTTTAATTGTTCCTTAAAGAATTTATTAGCTAATTTCGAAGTTAGTTAACTTCTCATATTGTGATGCGACAAAACTATTAACATGAAATATTTAACTTACGAATTATTTAATAACGAAAGTTATAAATGATTTAAGTAGCATAAATATGAAACGTTCTTTTGCTGATTCCGATTCTTACTATCCTCCTCCTATTCCCTTTTTAAATTGATTATTATGTAGCATACATGTAGCAGTGGGTGTTCAAACCGAACCGAACAACCGCACCAAACCGAAAAATCAAACCAAATCGATTAAAAAATCCGATTAGATTTGGTTTGACTTGGTTTGGTATTGAGTAAAAAAACCCGAACCAAACCGATATATAAATATATAATTTTTTATATATATTTTTAAGACTTTATATTGAATTTTCTTTTTAAAAAATGTAGAAATATTTGGGATCCTTTCATGTGTTAACCTTGAAAGCGTACATTGACGGAAATTATTGATAGACGATTAAAAAAATAACTATCACGTGTTACTAACAAAATTCTCCTATTGGAATATTTTAATAGATCATATATTTATCAATTTTTTTAATATTTACTAAACATATATTCACTTATCAAAACTTTATCTATTACTTTAACAAAGTAAGATTCGAATACTATTCATGTAACAAAAAAAAGGGAAAAAGGCCATTAATACCCCTGTACTTTTGAATATAGGCCACGTTTATCCCCCGTTACACTTTAGAGCCAAAGTCCACCTTACCGTTACTAAAGTTTTTAACATTACCCCTAACCCTAACGCCCATCCAAGTGGCAGCTGACCCCATTCAATTTTTCCTACTAAGCTGCCAACTAGGATTCCACTAACCCATTACACCCAAACCCAACCCTACATTTAGTCCCCCATAACCCACGTTCAGTCAATTAATTTTGACATATACCCAACGTCTTCTTCTCCCCCAAAATAAACTCCATTGCTAAAACCTACCATCCGACAGAAAAACCTTCTTCTATCTCAGAAAATCCTATCTATTTCATTGTCGTTGGTTTGGTTGTTAAATGTCGCAAGCTAGTTGTTCATCACATATTAGGTGTCGTTGTGGTATTTTAGCCAAACACTTCACTTCGTCTACTCCATATAACCCTGGAAGAAAATTCTACAAATGTTCGAGGCCCAAGGTTACCATATTTTTTCAGTTCTTTTCTTTTTTTGTTAATAATTCTATTTCAATTTTTGAAACATAAATCTTCTTTTTGATTTATGCTTGACAGGCTAATTCATGTGGGTTTTGGGAATGGGAAGATGAAATCTTCCCGCGAAGCGATTGGACTAATATTAAAGATGTAACATCGTCGATTGAGGAGATTAAGATGCAAAGGGACAAATTGAATAAAGAAGTAATTGGCATGAAGGCTATACACCAATATGAAGTGGATAAAGTTGTGAAGTTGGAAGATAAACTTGCCAAGACAAAGATGTAGCTTATGATTTCTTGGGGATTGTTTATTGGATATTTTGTGGCCTCGATAATGAAGTGGCTATTTAGCAAGGGACTTTTGATTAATTTAGCAAAGACTAGGATGTTGCTTATGTTATATGATTATGATGTTGTAGTTGTATTTGTTGTGTTGTAGTAGTATATGCTGTGAAAGGGACTTTTCCTTTACTGTATAATCCAGCTTATGTTCTATGATTATGTGCTTATGATTATGATAGTTGTTCTTTTGATTAATGGTATACACCAGCTTATGTTCTTTGTTTCCATTACTGTTCTATGATAATGTGCTTATAAACAAACCTAAACAAACCTGCACAAACTCCAGCAGCATACAACAGCAACAAGCATACAAACCTTCAGATTGCTAAACATAAACAAACCAACCTATTTAAAATTCAAACACTTATAAAATGAAAAACTTGAAAAACTAAATAACATTCAATTTCAACATCCATAACATTAATTGCATTCACCTACATGCACCAACTATCAACATTCATACTATAACCCCAAAAAGATGTCTAGCACCTAGCTATATCATGGCATCTAACTATCACAACTATACAAACCACAACCAAAATATAAAGTTTACTGACATAGCAGTAATTACAACACATCCAAAAAATTACAATTGTTCACTATTCGAAGCAAAGTCCCATCACTTCTGCTCCTTACCACTACCCTTTCTTGCATTCAATTTCTTCAACCTTTGCTTGTTCAACTGATTTCCAGTGATGGCAGATCCTCCCAGCCATGTTAGGCCTTTTGCTGAGAAAGTAAGCTTTGAAGGCTGACTTGCACCACTTGAATCACCAACAAATCCAATTTGCCTGGTTGCAATTGGTATGCTTTGCTGCCTCAGCTGGAGTCTTGTCCTTGCTTCTGAGATGCTCCTTGGCCTTACAGCTATGTCAGGCTCATGTTCTGTTGGAAGTTGCTGCTGAACAGTAGGGGTTGGCATGAAGACAAAGCTGCTGGGCTGACTGTTTTGACTGGGCTGGGGTGCTGATAAATTGAAGTCCTCTTCAGTTGGGATAGGTGCAGCTGCTGGTGATGTAGGTTGTTCATTAACAGGTTCATCAACCATAATTCTTTGCTTTTTGGTCTGCTTTCTCTTTGAATTCCCAATCATTGGCTCTTTCCCTTTAGAGTGCTATTCTCAAATAGAACACAATAATGTGTTAGAACAAGGCAGAAAAACAATTAGATGTAGGCACACTTATATATTGAACAAACAGAACAAGACACACTTAGATTACCTTGGCACAACCCCTAGCATTATGTCCTGATTCTCCACAGTTATTACATGTCATGACTCTCCCTTTTATGGATTGAGACCATTGCATTAAACCACTCTTAAACCCCATCTTCATTGCATTAAAACATATATACATCCTTAGGAACCTTCTGCTGCCTTCAGCAAGAGCATCCTTTGACAGATTAACTACTACATCACTTCCAGGATTACTACACTTTAATTCAGTAACATATGCAACCAACTTGTTATACTCATCAGTAAAACTACCTTCCAGATTCTCCAAAATCAACCTTTTTTCCCTCTTACACTTTGACTCACTCACATTTACATTAAATGCAACCTTCAAGCTTGCCCTTATTTCTTTAACCTTAATGGTTGGATTTTCTTGTAACCCTCTCTTGAAGTATTCAGCAATGGTCTTGGCATTTACTCTATGATTCTCATATGCAGGTTCACAAGTGTGCTCAGAATGTAAAATCCTAAATTCAGCCCCACCCCCTGAAGTATTCCTAGATACGTGGCATACAAAAGGGCAGCCACCTTCAAAATGTACCTAAGCCTACTTGTGTCACTTTTTACTTGCTCTAACCCATAACCATTTGCAAGTGCATACATATTTATAACTTTTCTAGCTTCAGCAATGTCTTTGAATGTCATTGACCTATCCAACTCTTAATAGTCAGTTAATTTATCATTAATGTCTCTCTTCTTTTGTTTAAAAAGTTTCTCTAGTGTATCACAGTCATAGTCAGAAGAAACAACATTTTCATTATCATCACCACTATCACTTCCATCACAATCAGTGGCAGCTTCAAGTTCTTCAGGTTCATCATGCTCATTGTGATGGATTATATTAGGTACATTAATACTTGGCTCACAATCCTCTACAACAAATATGTTTATAACATAAAACTGTTCATTCACAAGGTCCAGTAAAGCCCTAATGCCATAATCACTTCTATTTCATAATATGAACCGGAAGGACCATTAACTTCTAATTGTTGGACTCCTATATACCCGAAGTTAGAAACATATTCATCCACTAAATCATTGAAGGAAAGCAAGTCAGAGTCAAAACCTTTCTTAATGTGCCGGAATTTTTTTGAGTATGCTATGAGTGGCTTCTTGACCCACTCTCCCCCATAGTGAAAGACTAAATCCAGTAGGACCATAGATAGTGAACTGCAGAACACATTAGTACTAAAAAAATTAAGATAGTGAAAAAGGATAAGGACAGTTAACATAAAGGGAAAAATGCACAGTTAACATAAAGGGAAAAATGCATAAATGCATAAAGCCATAAAGGCATAAAGGAATAAAGATAGTAAAACAGAATCAGCCCAATTCAATAATGCAAGTCAACATTATTCAGCTATGGATAAAGGGACCATACATTAAAGTATTATACGGAATAAAGTGTCCCTGCCCCACCCTTAATATTAATATTCTGATTCACCTCTTTTCTATAAAAAAATAATAATTTGGGACCACAAAATATTATAATCGAAACCCTAAACCATCAAAAGGCTTCCAATACCGGATGAGGCATATGCAAACAAAAAGAGTAAAGAAAGGGTTTATTACTGTCAAACTACATGCAAGTGAATACAAAATCAAAACACACACTACCAGCTTGAAATTATCGTCAAAGAGAGGAGAAGTGAAAACCATAACCAACAAACAACTATTCATTAAACCATAACTTCAATAAACACAAAATCAGAAAAAATTACAAACCATTTGACAACTACAAACACCTATCAACTTCAAATAATCGAAAAAGAAAAGGGTTTATGAAAACCCTAACTCAGAAAAGGGTTTCTGAAAGGGATTCAGAATAGTTTTTCGGAAATATTTTTGGGATAACTTAAGATAAGAGATTAAACAAACAGAAAAATCAATTTTTGGGACAAAAATCTCTTACCTTGCTTGAAATCGCCACTCTTCTCCAAGTATCTTGACCGGTTTTGACTCTCTTTTTTCTTTCAAGTACCAGAAGCTTCGACCAAATGAGTGAATAATGTGTTCTCAGACGGGTTTAACATATTTATTTGATGGGTATTCGGTTACGGGTCAGGTTGATTCGTTAATAGGGTTGGGTTTGGGTGTAATGGGTTAGTGGAATCCTAGTTGGCAGCTTAGTTGGCAGCTGAGTAGGAAAAATTGAATGGGGGCAGCTGCCACTTGGACGGACGTTAGGGTTAGGGGTAATGTTAAAAACTTTAGTAACGGTAAGGTGGACTTTGGCTCTAAAGTGTAACGGGGGATAAACGTGGCCTATATTCAAAAGTACAGGGGTATTAATGGCCTTTTTCCCAAAAAAAAAAACCCGAAAATCCGAAAAATTCGAACCAATCCAAACTGATATAGTTGGTTTTGATTTGGTTTTGCTAAAAATCGAGCCAACCCGGTCCATGTACACCCCTATGTAGCACTAAGGACTTGAACACTTCGTTGAAATTATGTATAAGATCATTACTTAGTGGACTAATTCAACCTTGTAGCATATCTTGCAGCTCAAGTCCTTGGAGATATCCAAGGAAGCTCCCCGTGTCCTTTATACCCAACAAGGCAAGAGTATACGGGTCCGCCAGGGGCCTTGACGACATTAGATCTAATTCTCTTTCTAACATTTTTGGATTGATAGGAAGTTTTCTAGCTGTGTGATTCTGCCCCACTCTGCCAATTTCTTCTATTATATAATATCCCATGAACATTGAGAGATGGATATTAAAAAAAAAAAAAAAGGGAAAGAACAATGATTTCAAAGAGTAGTCTTCTACATAAAACTTTATAGCCTGTTTGGCCAAGCTTTTTTTTGGCCAAAAGTGCTTTTTTTTGGCCAAAAGCACTTCTGGCCAAAAATTGAGGTGTTTGGCCAAGCTTTTGGAAGGAAAAAAAGTGCTTTTGAGGAGAAGCAGAAGCAGTTTCGGAGAAGCAGAAAAAAGTAGCTTCTCTCCAAAAGCACTTTTTTGAGAAGCACTTTTGAGAAAAATACACTTAGAAACAGTTCTTTAAAGCTTGGCCAAACACTAATTGCTGCTCAGAAGTATTTTTCAAACTAATTAGCCAAACACAAACTGCTTCTCACCAAAAGTACTTTTGAGAAAAGCACTTTTGAAAAAAAGCGCTTCTCAAAATAAGCTGATTTTTGCAGCTGGGCCAAACGGGCTATAAGTTTGATTCTTATTGCCCTCTTCTCCGTTTTTATTTGGGTGATTTTTAAAAATAGCCAGATTTACAACTGGTCGTTCAAAAATAACCCAATTTTAAAAGTAATCGAAATTTAGCCACTTTTTATGTAAAGATAAATCTGAGCGAAAACACTGTTCGAAACCCGAAAAATACTCCAGTATATTATGCTGGAGTTCCAGCATAAGTATACTTGAACTCCAGCGTATTATACTGGAGTTCCAGGATAGTATGCTGGAACTCCAGCATAATATGATGGAGTTCCAACATAAATACACTAGAACTCCAGCATAATATACTGGAGTTCCAGCAAGTATAATGGTCCAGTATAATATACTGGAGTTTTGAGCACTAATGTTCCAGTCTCCAGTATATTATACTGGAGCCAGCAAAGTATACCGGTCCAGCATAATATGCTGGAGTTCATACTAGGGGTGTTCGTCGGTCGGTACGGTACTGTATTTAGATATTTCGGTTCGGTATTTTCGGTATTCGGTTTCTTAAAATCCTATACCAATACCGTACCTAATTAAATTCGGTATGGTTCGGTTTTTCTCCTTTCAGTTTCAGTTTATTCGGTTCGGTAACTTCGGTTTATTCGGTTTGAAACTAACTAGTACATAGAGCCATAGACTCTAATATTCTTAATAAAGTACTCAAAAATACAAAACTAAAAATGTTTGTTGAAAAAAGTTTTATCCAAAACTAGCAAATATCGACCCAAATAGAAAAAATTGTACATAAAAGAATATTTGATCATTAGAAATGTCTTGTTACTTGTTTGGAGTTAATTGATGAACTTAGAGAATAAAGGAAAGTAAAATTTTAGATTTTTTATATTTATGTTATAATTAAGAATATGTGTTTTATGTAATATAATATATATTTCGGTATTTTATTTTAAAATACCAAATACCATACCTAATACCAATTTCTTTTAAAAACTTAAACCAAATACCATACCAAATACCAAAATAGCGTATACCAAATACCAAAATTTTCGGTTTCGGTACGGTAATTCGGTATTTACCAAATTATGCACAACCCTAGTTCATACACAAGTGCACCGAACTCCAGTATATTATGCTGGACCGGTCTCTATTGCAGCAAAACGGTGGCTATTTTTCATTGACTTGGTAAACGCTAGCTATTTTTGATTGACCAGTCCAAAAACTGGCTATACCGTGAAATTTTGGCTTTTTATTTGCGGTCTCCGATGTAATTAGAAAAAAAATTGAAAAACTCCTTAATCTTGATTTTAGGAATGTGATATTATTGAATTTTATTTTCATTTGAAACCACATATGTAATGTAATACGTTATATACCTAACATGCACGTTTTATTACCAAATTTCAAATAATAATTTAACTGATTTAACGGGGGTGTCTATAGTGTCTATCTCCAAAGTCCAGGACTCCAGGGGGCAAACTAAAACCCCGAATTTTTCCGGTGCAGGGGTGAAATGCATTTTTAGGTGACGGGTAACCGAATAATTTATTAAAAATTCTTACCTCGCATTAGGGGGGTGTTTTAAAAAAAGTCGAAAAATCAAACTAAACCGATCAAAAAAATCATACTTTTTGGTTTGGTTTGGTTTGGTTTGATTTTTGTTTTGAATTTTAAAAACCGCTCAAGTTGGTTTGGTTTTGGTTTTAATCAAAATAACCTAAAAAGACGAATCAAGCCAACTATAGAAGTTGCTATTTAAAGTTTATTATTACACACACAGACATATATATATGCATATTTTTGTACAAAGTTATAAAATTTTATGGTACATGTTAAATCGTTTACACTTTTAGTCTAGTCTTTTGATATTATAATAATTTAGTTCTTTGTATTTACAATCTAGTTTGATTGGTAGTTTTCTTTTGCTAAGTATAAGAATCAATTTAAGTAAAAGTACCTATTTTAATGAGTCTTAAATATTCGTCACTACTTGATTTAGTTACCATAAATATATTTTTGGTAAAATAATAAATTTACTCAAAAGTAGCAAATTTCGTGTGGCTACTATTAATATTGAAAAATATAGTCGCTAGAATATATGTTTTGGTAGTGTATTCCTTATATTTTAGAAAAATCGATAAATAACCCAGATATAAACCAAAAAACTAACTTAATTTGTTTGATTTCCTTTTAGAAAAAATCGCATTAAAATAATCGAGGTGTGTCATTCACTAAACTAAACATAAGCTGCTATTAGGGCTGTGCATAATTTGGTAAATACCGAATTACCGTACCGAAACTGAAGATTTTGGTATTTCGTATACGATATTTTGGTATTTGGTTTAAGGTTTTACTAAAAATTGGTATTAGGTTTGGTATTTGTGCAGATACCGTGCCGAAATATATATTACTTACACAAAACACATATTATCAATTATAACATAAATATAAAAAATCTAAACTTTTACTTTCTTTTATTCTCTAAGTTCATCAATTAACTCTAATCTAGTAACAAGACATTTCTAATAATGATCAAATATTCTTTTATGCATATTTTTCTTTATTTGGGTCGATATTTGCTAGTTTTGGACAAAATTTTTATCAAATAAATATTTTCAGTTTTGTATTTTTGAGTATTTTAATTAAGAATATAGAGTCTAGCTTTATGCACTAGTTAGTATTTAAATCGAGCAAACCAAAGTTACTGAACCGAATAAACCGAAACCGAAAAGAGAAAAATCATAACGAATTTAATAAGGTACGGTATGGTACACTATTTTAAAAAAGGGAATATCAAAAATACCACAGTATCGACCCACAAACAGCCTAGCTGGCTAGCTGCTATTGCTAATAGCGAAACAGTTCACCCCTTCCTCATATTTCCTTCTTTCGTCGATCAGAAAACCTGCCGGTCCTGCCCGCCTCCCCCTTTCTGACTTTGCTCGCCATTTTTTGAATTGCTCCTTTGGTAAAAGTGGTGCGTTCATCGTCTGAGAAAAAAACCCTAAAAGTTAAATTGCCCTTATCAGATTCCTCTTTCAAAATTCTCTGATTTTAGGTAATTGTTTAACCAATCTATTGATATTATTTCTAATTTTGAGTTATGAGAATCATTTATAGCAAGAGAATGCATATTATTTGTCCTCTTGTACCGTTTTTCTGTTTCAATTTATTTTCTGTTTTTCGGTCTGGGTTCATGGATGCATTTCTTTTTCTTTCTTCCTTTTTTCTCTGCTTCACTTGTCTAGTTGCATGTTGTTTCTGCTTGTGGCTAGAGGGAGATCCAGGATTTGAAGCTTATGGGTTCGGCATTCTAGTCTTTTCTAACTTACTGGGTTCTAGTTAATAAATTGTACATATTCAATCAATACTTTAAGACAATACAAGGTTTGAACCAAAGCTACTGGCTTTGGCCGAACCTGTTATCAAAGTACTAGCTCCGCCTATGTGTACTGAAGTTTTATGCTTATAGAAGCAGAAACTTGACAATTTTGATTTTGTTTTTGATTTGAGAGGAAACTGATTTAGAATAGGAAAGTTTGATTTTTATATAAGTTTAAAGATATCAAGAATAGACTATAGACAAAAACCTGACTTCATAATAAGATCAAAGCAAGTACAAACTATTATCATTAGCTAAAGAACGAGTAAAATTTGAATATGACATGCTTAAAATATATACGTACCTTGAAAATCTTTTTAATCTTCAACAATTCCTTAACATTTTAACCAGACTGTAATGGTTCATAACTGTGTCAAATGACCTGATGCATTCACCCTTAAATAGTTGGAAGAAAATGTATTCATCAAATACGACATGAGTTACAAAGTACACAGGTCAATCACACAGGTATAGCTGTGTACTATAAACAAAGATAAAACTGAAATGGGAAATGCAATTTAGAAAATGCATTCCTCCAATGCTACTTAAGTAAAATAAGCTGACTTCAAAAAGCCTGAGTACAATATGTCATAATCAGGCCTCTGCTTTCTTCAGCTCAGGTAATTAGAATCGCTCTTCTTTTACCATTATTTCTTGTAGTCTAAGATGATCACGACATCATTGTTCCGTCTAATGCTTCATGTTAAACTTAAGGAAAGTGTGGGACTATCTTTATCTTTGTTTATTAAGTTCCTAGTTCTTGATGAAAATATTGTTGCTATTTTTATGTACGCTTTTTTTGGAGTTTGCAATTGAGCTTTTTTTGGAGTTTGCAATTGAGTGATCCTGTTACAGACTCATTTGTGGGTAAAGTTTATGCAAGGTGGGGCCCTCGAGTTGAGGAAAGTAGCAACGTCAAAGAGGATAAGTAGATAGGAATACAGATGCACCTGACAGATATTTGTTGGGCATTTAAATAGTCAGTAGTTTAATTTTACTAGAATTCTTAATTTAATAGATTTCTTATATCCGTAGACTCCTAGTTATGCTTAATAGCTTTGTAATAAGACTCTCTATTTAAAGAGACAGAAGGAATAAAAAAAGAGCAGGCAAGATTTATATTAAAAACAAGAGATCTGGGACTCTCTCTATCGAGTCCTAAGGTTATAGGCTCCTTTTAACGAGCTTATTTATTGTTATCAAAATAGGTCGCTCACGGAATAGAAACAAGGGAAATGATCTGTTCGACACAGACTTTCCAGTGAATCGCCCTGTCACAAGATCCATTTTGCGTGACCATAACAACTTGGTATCAGAGCCAAACACTATGGGCGATCCAAGCAAACGTGAAGAGTTACAGGCTCTCCTTCAAGAGGCGCAGGCTGCCAACGAAGCACGAATAACAAAAGCAGTGGCACAATCTGAATCAAGGATGGTTAATCAACTGCAACAATTATCGTTACGATTGCAGGAGTTCATTGTTGGGTTTAACAAAAATCAAGGAAAGGATTCTGATGCTGGAGCAAGTAGCAATGTAGGTAACCAACCCTACAGACCAGAGAATCGGCCTAATCAGCTGACAGGAAATAGTCTAGTACCAAGGTACACAAAGCTGGATTTTTCTACTTTTGACGGATCTGAAGACCCATTGATTTGGCTACACTGTTGTGAGAAATTCTTCTCCAATCAGAGAACAAATGAAGCAGATAAGGTGGGATTGACAGCATTCCATCTTCTAGGTGAGGCACAATTATGGTATCATCAAGTGGAACAAGAGTGTCCCTTTGTTGATGGGTCGGAATTCAAGGAATATTGTGCTCTCATGTTTGGGTCTCCACTGGGCAGTAATCCACTAGGTAATCTGGTTAACCTTAAGCAAACGGGCTCAATTGAAGAATATCAGTGCCAATTTCAAGAACGGTTAGCCAGGGCTAGTAAGTGTGTTCGGTTGACCAGCAAGTTAGTATTTTCACTGACGGACTAATCGATTCCATTCGGCTTGATGTTGAAATGCGTAGTCCACCAGATTTGGTTCATACCATGAATATAGCTTGAGCTTTTGAAAAGAAACAGAAGGTAGTACAAGCGACATCTTCTCGAAGGGAGACTTGGCAAGGGACTAAAGGCTATTTCATTACTACTACAAGTTCAAGAATTCCAACTCCAAAGGGAAGCAATGCACCAGGTGGTATTACTGAACCAAAGTTGGTAAGTTCATCTGCTCCTTTCATAAAGAAGTTGTCACGGGCTGAAATGGCAGAGAGAAGGGCAAAAGGATTGTGTTATAGTTGTGATGAATTGTATTCGATTGGGCATCAATGTAAGAAGCTATTTTGGTTGGAACTTGCTGATCTGGATGATGAAGAACCTGACCTAAAGATGCAC
The DNA here is from genome assembly GCF_001879085.1 of Nicotiana attenuata. NCBI lineage: Eukaryota > Viridiplantae > Streptophyta > Magnoliopsida > Solanales > Solanaceae > Nicotiana > Nicotiana attenuata. The sequence continues at coordinate 77,118,101 of NC_031994.1, forward strand.
AAGAACCTGAAATTTCTATATGCCATCACGGGACAGAAGAGCGCAAGAACAATGCAGTTACTAGCAATCATGAAAGGTCAACCATTGTTGAGCCTGGTTGACTCGGGCAGCACACACAATTTCATAAGTTACACAGCAGCGCAACACTTGGGGATGCAAGTACAGCCTGGGACAAGTGCCAAGGTATCAGTGGCTAATGGAAAAAGTTTACAGCAAAGGAACTTGCCCATCAGTATCCTTCTATATTGATAACCAAAACTTTGAAGCTGACTTCTTTGTTATTCCGTTAGATGGCTTTGACATTGTTCTAGGGATGATTTGGTTACAAACATTGGGCCCCATTCTTTGGGACTTCGTTACACTTGAAATGAGTTTTATTTCAAATGGGAAACAAGTCGTCTTTCAAGGGCAGCAAACCTGTTCGAAATTGCAGCTTCAATTATTGCATGATTTAGATGAGCACCACAGCAAACTGGAGCAGGTCTTGGCCGAATTTGCTGACTTATTTCAAGAGCCTATTGGGCTGCCTCCTATGTGAAATTGTGATCATCGCATTTGCTTATTACATGGTTCCAAACCAGTGGTAGTTCGACGATACCGGTATCCTCATTTGTAGAAAGATGAGATAGAAAAACAATGTGCAGATATGTTAAGACAAGGAATCATTCGGCCAAGTAGATCACCCATCTCATCTCCAGTTTTATTGGTTCGTAAGCATGATGGAACTTGGCGTTTTTTTGTTGATTATCGTGAGCTCAATGCCAAGACAGTGAATGAATTATTAGACGAATTGTACTGGTCCAGATACTTCACAAAGCTAGATTTGAAGTCGGGCTATCATCAGGTCCGCATGGATCCCCTAGACATTGAGAAGACAGCTTTTCGCACGCATCATGGCCACTTTGAATTTTTGGTTATGCCGTTTGGATTGTCAAACGCTCCATCAACATTTCAAGCACTAATGAATGAGGTATTTAAACCACACTTGCGTCAGTTTGTGTTGGTTTTCTTTGACGACATTTTAATATATAGCAAGACATGAGATGATCATCTCACTCATATTGGCATCGTTTTTGAGTTATTGTGTGCTCATAACCTTTATGTCAAGAGATCCAAATGTTCTTTTGGAGAGACCCAAGTAGCATATCTTGGCCATGTGGTGTCTGAAATAGGCGTGGTAGCAAACACAAACATGGTTCAGGCTATCATTGATTGGCCTCAGCCACAGTTTACCACTACCTTGCGCGGATTCTTGGGCTTAGCGGGTTATTACCGTGAATTTATAAGAAATTACAATCACTTAGCAGCCCCTTTAACTAACATGCTTAAAAGAAATTCGTTCCAGTGGGATGAAACATCTTTGGCTTCTTTTGACACTCTTAAAAAAGCACTTGCAACTGCTCCTGTTTTACAATTACCAAATTTTAATGATCCATTTATAATTGAATGTGATGCCTCGGGAGGTGGTATTGGAGCGGTGTTGCAACAGAATGGCCATTCTATTGCTTTTTTCAGTCGACAACTGGCAGATCGACACTTTAAATTGGCTGCATATGAGCGAGAATTAATTGGCTTGGCTAAAGCAGTGCAACATTGGCGTCCTTATCTTTGGGGCAGGTCTTTCTTGATTCGCACAGACCACTATAGCCTTAAATATTTGTTGGAACAACGACTTACCACTTCACCTCAACAATGGATCAGCAAGCTTATGGGGTTTATTTTTGTGTGGAGTATAAGGCAGGCCACGTGAATAAGGCTGCTAATGCCTTGTCACGTCGTCCGGGTAAGGAGGAATTATTGTATGCCATCAGCTAACCACGTGTACTACTGCTTGATGCGATTAGAGAAGAGATATGCAATGACGCTTCCTTGCAAGAATTAGTCCAACAAGTGCTTCGTCAAGAACTTGATGCTTCCTGGGCAATCAAAGACGAGCTACTATTTTATAAAGGCCGTATCTACTTGCTGCCTTTTTCCCAATTGATTGCTACTATTCTGTCAGGATATCATGATAATGCCCATGAAGGAGTACAGAAAACATTGCAGCGCACACGACAAGATTTCTACTGGAAAGGTATGAAGTCGATTATTGGGAATTATGTCGCTGCTTGTCCTGTTTGTCAACGCAACAAGGCTGAACATCTAAGCCCTGCAGGTTTACTACAGCCACTTGCACTTCGTGAGCAGGTATCGGCTGATATATGGACTTTATTGATGGCTTACCAAAGGCTTGGGGCAAAACAGTATTATTTGTGGTAGTCGATCGTTTTTCCAAATATGCACACTTCATGCCCATGTCTCACCCTTACAATGCAACCCGTGTTGCCCATGTTTTCTTTGAGAATATTGTTCGCTGCATGGGATACCCGAATCGATTACGTGTGACAGGGATGTGACTTTTACAAGCACATTTTGGAGAGAATTGTTTCGTTTATGTGGAACAAAGTTGGCATTCTCTTCTGCTTATCACCCTCAGGCTGATGGCCAAACTGAAGTTGTGAATCGTACTATTGAAATGTATTTGCGTTGCTTGGTTGGGGATTATCCAAAGAAGTGGGTTGATTGGTTGCCTTGGGCAGAGTATTGCTATAATACTTCCTTTCATACTGCATTGCAAACAACTCCCTTTAAGGTTGTTTATGGCCGAGATCATCCTCGTCTATTGTCCTATGTGGCTGGTTCTTCACGAGTAGAGGCTATTGACAATGCATTACTGGATCGTGATTTAGTTCTGCTTGACATTCGTAGCAAGTTGCAACAAGCTTAAGTTAGGATGAAAGAATATTATGACAAGGTCACCGTGAGGTTGCATATGAGCCAGGTTCACTAGTTTGGCTGCGTTTACATCCTTATCGTCAAAAATCTGTTGCAGGTCAACTATGCCATAAGCTTGCACCACCGTTCTTTGGGCCTTTTCCTGTGTTGCGGCGGATAGGGAAGTTGCGTATGAGTTACAGCTGCCCAGTGACTGTAAGTTGCATAATATTTCATGTATCCCTTCTTAAAGCTTTTAAGGGTGCTGCTCCCACAGTTCCCCCGTCTCTGCCACCACTAGCGGATGGTCGTGTTGTTCCTATGCCTTGTTCTGTTCTACGAGCATGTCTAAATCGAGGAACTTGGGAACTCTTAGTGCACTGGTGTGGGTTTGATTTGTCAGATGCTACTTGGGAGGATGCTGAACATTTTCGTAATGCCTATCCAGACTTCAAGCTTGAGGACAAGCTCTTTAAAGAGGAGGGGGGTAATGTTACAGACTCATTCGTGGGTAAAGTTTATGCAAGGCGGGGCCCTCGAGCTGAGGAAAATAGCAACGTCAAAGAGGATAAGTAGATAGGAATACAGATGCACCTGACAGATATTTGTTGGGCATTTAAATAGTCAGTAGTTTAATTTTACTAGAATTCTTAATTTAATAGATTTCTTATATTCGTAGACTCCTAGTTATGCTTAATAGCTTTGTAACAAGACTCTCTATTTAAAGAGACAGAAGGAATAAAAAAAGAGCAGGCAAGATTTATATTATAAACAAGAGATCTGGGACTCTCTCTATTGAGTCCTGAGGTGATAGGCTCCCTTTAACGAGCTTATTTATTGTTATCAAAATAGGTCGCTCAGGGAATAGAAACAAGGGAAAGTATCTATTCAACACAGACTTTCCCGTGAATCGCCAATCGCCCTGTGACAAGATCCATTCTGCGTGACCAGAACAGATCCTATGTTGACAACTCTTATGCATATATAGTGTTTGAAGAACCTTATTAAAAAAAAAGTGTTTGAAGAAAGGTCTCTGTGATGTTTGGATCTGGTGTTTTGTTTTAGTGCCTTAGCCTTATCTAGAGAAGTCGGCTTAGATCTCCTTTCGTTTCTTTCAACAATTTTTCTGGAATACCTTGACAACTAATCCCATATATTTCAAGGGGAAATGTTATGCTACTTCATTGTACTTCCCTTTTTATCTGAAACAATTGTTCTCTAGATGTAGAATGCCATGGTCCATTTGCCAAATAGCTTGCAGAAAGGTGTTTAGTTTCCAGCAAGTTTATGCTTGCATATTTTGTGTTCTGACAAACGGGAAATAGTATGTGTTGTGGATCAATAAGTACTATCAAACAGAGGACAATGCAAATTATCTAGGTTGAGTCTCTTTAGGTTTAGTGCAGATTATCTTGATCGGCCGTGAAATTGCACAGAATGCACTCAACCTCTCTTGGCCACAGCCCCTTTCTCTGTCTTTGGTGTTTTCCTTTTACTCCTTCAAGTAGGCATGCCTTCAGAAAAGTACAACAGATGGGACAATTCCCCTGTACTGCTCTTGTATCCTTATCAATGCAATACCAGGACGTGATAATCTAGTAAGCTTTGTGCTATGCTTTTGGTATTCCTTTCTGTTTATTTTTTATAGGTCAGATTTTTTGGAGGGAGATCCGAAAATTTCATTCCAGTGAGGTTTTAACTTCCATTCTTCCACTTCATCCTTTTTGACACCATTAAAACCTTAGGAACGAGCAACAATTGATTTTGATAGAATAAGTTGTTCAACATACAATCTGGAGTATGTCATGACTCGTGGGACTTATCTTCTTTTCTTCTTTTTCCCTTTTAAAATAATTCGAAGGTAACGCATTCACAACGTAGCTAACATTTTTAGACATACCCTACTAAGTTTATATCTAGGATCTGCACCTACTGGGAAGAGGAACGTAGTTAATGCACTAAAACACTTCTAAGAGCAGGTACATTGATTGAGCAAGTGGACAGCTGCCAGAACATTACTTCTAGCACAGTTCTACGCTCTAGCATAAGAAGTGATGATGAATCAATAGGATCTGATGTTTTATCCTCCTTAGTTTATCTCATGGACTCATGGTATTACTCATTATTACGAGATGTGCAGAACATGTCAACCGAGAAGAGTCCACTTGAGCAAACAGCACCTGCTGTTGCATCATCATGCCGAAAAAAGAAGTCTGAAAGTGCCACGTTTTTGGAGGATGTAAAGGATCACATTGATGAATTTATAAATGCCTCAATGGATGAACACAAGACATGTTTCAAGAAGACCATCCAGAAGGTTAGTTCCAGACCAAATAGCATTATATATTGTTTCTTTTTTCTTTTTTTAGGCATTGTGGATTATGAAGGGGAGCCTTGGCGCGACTGTTAAAGTTGTTGTCATCTGACCAGGAGGTCACGGGTTTCAGCTGTGGAAATAGCCTCTTGCAGAAATGCAGGGTAAGGCTGTGTACAACAGACCCTTATGTTCCGGCCCTTCCCCGGACCCCGCGTATAGCGGGAGCTTAGTGCACCGGGCTGCCCTTTTAGGCATTATGGATTATCCTTAAAAGCAGTGCTCTTATATGGTTATGCCTTCAGATGTTTGGGATGTCTAAAATTGTTGCTGAAAGAAATGCTGAAGTAAAGGAGGTTGAGAGCAAACTTCCTCTCCGAACTGTTGTGTCTGAGTAAAAGATTCACAACGTGGAAAGAGGAAAAGGAGGGTGAGATTGGAGGGTCAAAAGTGCATGCAATCCACAGCCATTCTCTTGCAAGTTCTATCGTGCTATCCACATGTATAATAAACAAAAATTTGATATTCTTTTGCCTAAGAACCCTTTTTGCTTTTGCATCTGCTGGCTTTACTACACATTAGCCATGCCCAGATAAGACGTTTCAATAACTTTTGATGAATCTCCAATATGATTTTGTGATCCTTCGTTTTTATGGTTTGAACTCTGCTTTTTCTGCTAATACATCCTCCTTGTTTTAGTTCTGTTCCATACTCCATGCATTCTCTGGTCGAGTTTTCAAAGAATGCCTTTGCAAGAGCCCCAAGCCCCTGAACAACCAAAAGTGCTCCTTCTGAAGTTTCTGAGCCTGCTCCTATGCAGAGATTAGATAGAAAGGCCACTTATCAAAAAAAAAAAAAAAAAAAAAGAAAAAAAAAGAGAGAGAGATAGAAAGGTATCTATCCATGAAGAGGAGCCTTGGCGTAACTGGTAAAGTTGTCGCCATGTGACCAGGAGGTCACGGGTTCGAGCCATGGAAATATCCTCTTTGCAGAAATACATGGTAAGGTTGTGTAAAATAGATCCTTGTGGTCCGACCCCGCGCATAGCGGGAGCTTAGTGCACCGGGCTGCTTTTTTTTTTTGAAAGGTATCTATCCACAATTGGAATTGTAGTGATTGTCGCTGAGTTTGAATCCTAGTATGTAACCATGATGAAAATAGTTGCCTAATTGGAGCTTTTCTACTCATCAGTTAGCTCAGTGAAAAAAGGTAAAACATTTCTAAAGAACTTTGTTTCTGTGAACTCTTGTGTTAATTAATTAAAAGCCATTCCACTCTTGATTGCTGTGAGGACTTTCTTTCAGTAGTGCTTCAACACAATTGCCGCTCCTTAGTACAATCTCAGTAATCGATTCTGAAGCTGGTTTGGACAGAGAGATAGGTTTTATGTACTTGAAATTTATGTCTTTAGGTTCTTTTACATTTATATGAACATATTAAAAGAAAATTTAAAACACAAGCCCAAACGAAAGTTGATTTGAACTTGGGAGAAATTCAAAAATAGCCAGATTTACAAGTGGTCATTTATAAATAGTCACAGTTTCAAAAGTAATCGGAATTTAGTCACTTTTAATATAAAAGATATATCTGAACGAAAATACTGTTCAAAATTCGGAAAAATACTTCAGTATACTTATGCTGGAACTCTAGTATATTATACTTGAACTTTCCGCGTGTTGGAGTTTCAGCATAATATGCTGGAAGTTCATACACAGGTGCATCGATTTCCAGTATAGTATGCTGGAACTTTTTATGTTGCAGTAAAATAGTGGTTATTTTTCAATGACTTTGCAAACGCTAGCTATTTTTGAATGACCAGTCCAAAAACTGGCTAGTCACTTCCGTTTTGGGTTCCTGGCGACAGTGATCTTCAAGCAAAAACAAAAAGAGTGAAAAGGAAAACGAGGACTCAAAAATTTCATAGATACTCCCAAGAAATTTCATATAATACTCCTACTAAGTTTATCCTGTTAAACATTGATAAATAACAAAGGATGTCTTTGATTTCTTTTACTGTAATTTCAGTATAGTCTTCTACGTAAAAATTGAAAGTGAATACATTCTTACATGCAAGTTACTTTTTGTTGGATGGCAAAAGGGGATGGAGCTAACTTGGTAAGAATCCTTTTTTTGCACTTGTAAAATGTGAGAAAACAGTTCTAGCTGTGAGTAACTGTTTAATTCTCCTTTTGCACTAAACTTTACAGGTTAGTTATGACGTTGACTAATATTACCACAAACTTTCATGTCATATCAGAAAAAATTCTCTCTATTTTTTTCCTGTCTGTATACTCTCTCTCTCTTAATTTTTAACCCCAGCTAAAAACATGATAATTGATTTTCAATCATAAAAGATTGCGAAATCAAAGGCTTTTGGGGAATTACATTAAAGATTACTATCATTCAAATACTGTAGTATTTTTTTGTTGTTAAGTTATAGAATTATGAATTTTATTATGTTAATATTAAAGCTTATTATTTTGTTTAACAGTTCACAGGTAATTAACATTAAACAAAATAATAAGCTTAAAACGAATGTCGGGATGGGGTATCATATAAAGATGGGAAATCGAAGAAGGAACAAAAAATGAGCATATTGCATTAAATACGTTCCATTCTGATTGTCCCCATTTGGATTAGGTTGTGATAAAAGGAAACAAATTGGTCAGAAAAACATCCGCTGACCGAATGATTCGTTCGCTTCGTTTCTTTCTATCAGGATCCTCTGTTTGTTCACGTTACATCAACGATTGACAAACCAAAATAAAATTAAAATTAAAATCCATTCACTTATGCTCAAAATGATATACTCTCTCAACTCTGTATAGAAATGAATTTGCTCTCACCTAAGCATATTTTAGAAGATAGAGTTTAACTTATATGTAGTGATAGTAAAGTTTCTAAATAATGCTAGGTTAGAGTGATTTATGTTGGGTTAGAGTGATTTATGCGAACAATGTACTATATTGGTAGCTGAAAAGATTAAGAGCCTACATATAAAGTGTAGGAGTTTTTTAATGCTGTGAGGCGCGGGCTTGCCCAAAACGGACATTATCGCACCATGTTAAGAGCATTGTTAGGCCGTTTTAGCCCAACAATTGATATCAGAGCCTAGGTTCGGCGGGACGATTATGACGATGACTGAGTGATGGTGTGGGCTCGGTTTGCATACCTTTACGAGCCTAGAGACACGGACACAAAAAGAAGCTAGTTGGGGGCTTAGATTGCCATAAATAGTCTGACGATGTGGGTGACACACAGTAAATCTTGAAAATTAACCTGTAGATCGGGATAATGGGCCATATGGAATTTGGCTCCAAAGGGAGACCCCCGTGGATTGTGGTAGTGTACTACGTGAACAATGTCCCACATTGATAGCTGAAAAAATTAGGAGCTTATATATAAAGTGTATGGTTCTCTTAATGGTATGATACCTTCTGGATAAAATCGAGCAGACTTGGCCAAAATCGAACAATATCACACCGTATTAAGAACATCATTGAGCCGTTTTAGCCAAATAATTTACAACAACACGTAATTGTCTATAATATATAAGTCTAAATTGATAATTTAGAAAATAAAGTCAGAACCGGAATTACACTAGATTTGTTGTTGTTGTAGGAAATAAAGTAAATACTTTTGCAACAGATAAGTATTATTATTATTATTAGTTTGAGTATGCTATCTATGAATAAATTCAAATTGGAAATGATATGGTTCTACAAAACTACGAAAGGAAGGGTGTCCTACCCAGAAACTCAAACCATGTGAGAGTGGGGTATAGCACACTATTAATTACAAGGGTATGGGTCTTGTAAGCTATGAGACATTATGTTACACATTATTATATAACTGTCTTTCTCCTAGCACCCTGGCATATGGCATTGTTTCCAATTTTGAGGAACAAATTATGGGAGCAATGTGCATTTGCATTTAAACAAATCTTACAAAGTCCAAACAAAAATACCCTCGTTACTTTGCCACATGTATGTGAAATAGACGTCTCTCTTTTTTTTTTTTTTGGGTTAATTTAGCCCAAACTATTTTCCAAAGGAATTTATTCACGGTGATAATGGTAGGCTAGAAACTCATGTTTTTGGATACATTTCGTCTTCTATCTGCTGCACTTTAGTCATGTTTGAGCTTAATTGCAAGTATTCTGTGTTTATTATGTGTGTCATGCTGTGTAGGAGGTGATTCCGAGCTAGGAGTAATTGTAGAGCGAGAAGTTCGAGGATCAAGTGACAGTCTCTTATTCATCTCATAACAAAATATTTATCATGTAACTCTTCAATCACAATAGTATCCCTTTGATGTATTTCTTAATCATGATGTCACATGCTAATCCCTATAATTGTTCATACTTCATAGTAGGCCAGTGTGTCTTGCCTAAACCAATTATCAAATCTGACTATAATAAAATCACTTGCTTTTAGACCATATTTTCGTTATATTGCATTTTTATTATAGACCTGCGAAGTGCAACAATACCCGTTATTTAAAATATATTCATACTTTACAATATATTTAAAGATTACCCAATTCACCCAAACTTCAGGACTAAGTATCCTGAATTTGGAAATTCAAAACTTAGTGTCCTGAATTTTTGAGCTGATAATTTGAAATTTAGGACTAAGTGTCCTGAATTTTCGAACCACTAATTTAAAATTCAAGACATAAGATTCGAACTTCAGGACACTATTTTCGAACTTTAGGACACGATGCCCTGAATTTCTGCACTACTAATTAAAAATCCATGACATAAGATTCGAACGTCAGGACACAATTTTCTACTTTAGGACACAATGTCCTAAGTTTGAATTTTGAGATTTAAACTCTAGGACGTCGTGTCTTGAAATTTGAGCGAAATTAGCTAATTTTTAAATACATTGTAAACTGTGGATATATTTTAAACAACATGCTTAAAAGTGGTTAGATGACGTCATTTCCACCCTTTTATACCATGATCAAACATGAATCATTTGCTCAGAATGCTGATATTGTCCTATTTTTGTTAAAGGGTTAATAATTCATATGTATTGATCTTATAATAGTGAATAAGATTCGGTTAAATGATTTTGCATTTTCAGCACTCCAATTATGATGGTCTAAGATCTTTATTCTGTGTGTCTTGTCCATACCTTGACTCACTAATTATGTCCCATATGTTGCAAATAATGATCATGTCTCTTAATTATTTTGCTTCTGCATTTTAATTTCAGATTTTTGTGCAACAAAAAGTATTATTATAGTCATGGAGTCTGAATCTGGTCACCCTTTTGAAAATCAAATTGTTGCTACACATTTTAATTCATTAATCAATCATGTCAATTCCAATAATCCAACTGGAAACTACTAATGAGATAGACAAAAAACACAAAATAAGTTCCAAAAGTCCTGTAGGGTCCTTTGCTTAATTTGGTTGCCAGACAAAAAAAGCCTAGGGAAAAATAGCAGTTTCACTGCATGTTTTCTCATAAATCCCAACTATATAAACCCCTCATCTCTTTTCACTCTCTACTTCCTCAACCATTTCTCTGCCTATCTCATTCTTGTATTTTGGACAAACACTATTTACAAACAGAGAAAGTTTCAATTACATTGGACTTTAATCGTCAATGGCTAGACCACAACAGCGATATAGAGGCGTTCGACAGAGACATTGGGGTTCTTGGGTCTCCGAAATTCGCCATCCTTTATTGTAAGTAGTCATCTCCTTTTGAATTAAGCAATCTTTTTTGTCTTCGACTTGAACGCGCTCTCTCTCTCTCTATATATATCTTTTAATGGTTTCAGTATCTACAGAATTATTAAATGTACCTTTTTTTAGCGAATGTTAATAAATTCCAGAATCTAGTTCGCCGGTGTTTTTGATTGGTACCGCAGTCGTCATTTGGTTGGGCATTGGTGCAACATTACCTATTGATAAATCCCTAACTTTAGGTCTTTTTAAAATTTTTAAATTGATTCATAACACGATATGTTTATCTAGGGAATAGTTTCTTCAAAGCGAATTCTCCCTAGATACATCTAATCAATTTAATTTTGAATTTATTTCAAATATATGATATATTAATATATTAATTGTGCTAAAGATATTCAATCTATTTTCACTAAGTAAGTCCAATAGATTTAAAACTTATTTTTTGGTAAATCAATTACGAAATATTTTACTAAAATGCTCAATATCTGTTTTACATCTTCGCTATGAAAATGTTCAATTTTTCATAAGATCTTCGTGGCTGTTATTCAAAAGGTCCAACAATGTATATATATTGGATATTTTCTGTGTCCGACTCTTTTTTAAGAATCAAAGTTGTTGAATTTTGATTACATAAAAATAAAATGGTATATTTTGCTTGTAGGAAGACAAGAATTTGGTTAGGAACATTTGAGACAGCAGAAGATGCAGCAAGAGCATATGATGAAGCAGCAAGGCTTATGTGTGGTCAAAGGGCTAGAACCAATTTCCCATACAACCAAAACATGCCACAGACATCTTCCTCAAAGATTCTCTCAGCTAATTTGACAGCCAAGTTGCACAAATGTTACATGGCTTCACTTCAAATGGCCAAAACCTCAGCACAAGAAAAGAAAATTCAACCAAAAAATGTACCCATTCAAGAAAATGTTGGCTATGAAATGAAACAACAAATGGTAGTGCCAAAGCCATCTGTATTGACACAAGATGTGGAGAGCATACCACAATTTGTTAAGCCACTTGAAGATGATCACATAGAACAAATGATTGAAGAACTATTGGATTATGGGTCCATTGAGCTTTGCTCGAATATTACTTCTCAGTAAAAGAGATATTATAAAGCGGTATCTTGGGCAAGCTTGCACGTACCTCGACTGCTTTTGGTGATGTTCCTCCTCAGTGATTGTCTCCTCTCAGGCCTACATTGTGTCTGAACTAGAAAGCTATCCGAATTTGCTTATTTAACCACATAGGTATAAGTACTAGTTATTTCATGAGCCTCTCCGTCTAAAATCTATACATCATTAGTAGTTAGGCCTTTCCTTCTCTTATTGGTTCCTAGAGTTCTTGCTTTAAGAGAACCTTCTATTAGTTGTATGTCCAGTGTAATTAAAAGAAACATGTTACGCCACTATTAATATCATAAGTATCACATATATATTCCAGAGTACTACTTTTTTTATTATGACGTATTACATTTATGAGAAATTTAGGTTATATATATATATATATATATATATAACATGGCATATTTCTTTGGCTAGCTTTACCATTTATCTTTATCCTCAATTTTTTTTTGGCTTTTTTGCCTCCTTTTGAACTAAACGGGTAAACCTATTCCAATTCTTTGGGTCATTAATTTATCTCTCATTTTTGCTATTTTATTGTTTCTTCGCTTATTAATGTGCCATTTCTTCTTCTTTGTAACTTCCCATCAAATCTCTCCTTATTTTACGTTTTGATTTTCCTAATGGACTGTTGTAATTACCATAATCAATGTCAAAAAAAATAAAATTGTGAACTTATATATATAAGTGCATTTTGCAATCTCTAAGGTTTGCATTCACTTCATTGACCACTAGGCTATACCGTTGGATGTCAAATTAGACTACAAATCATAGAGGGACTAATTGCAGCTTTTGTCCCTACTTCAGGGCTTTTGAAATCTTAGATATGATACTTAGTCTGCATGCCACAAATGTTGTTGCTTAACCTATCTGAAAAGGGAGATTGCAATCTCCTTCATACTAAGGAACATACGCCAGTTTTTAATTTTGAAAAGAAGGAGATTTCCATTATTACCTTTAAATTCATATATATTAACTTCAAATTGTAATCCTTTTATTTCAAAAGGCTAAGGAGCAAATAATTGGGGCTAACTATAGCAACTAAACACCTGATAAAAAAAAACACTATAGCAACCGAATTAGCTATTGGCATGTTTATTAATAAGAACTTAGAAATTGTTGTGTTTGTTATTGATCAAATAAACATATAAATGTAGTCGTAGTATTGAGAGTGGGATTGGTTAAGTAACTATGGTGCAGTAAGTGTAGTTAGTAGCACTAACAAATTAACTGTAGTTAGTAGTGTTAACTGAGGTTAGATAGTTAGTTATAACTGTGATAGGAGTGTTAAAGAAGGTCGGTTAATTATGTTGAGAAACACGTGTATAAAGCCATGTACAACTGTTGAAATATTTATTGAGAAAATTCCCCAAACTTAGTGCATAACTGACTGCTTCATTTCCTCTCTCTGAAACTAGCTCCCTTTCGATCTGCATGTATTAGGCTCACAGAGATTGTGAGCCATGAGCTGGGAATTGATTTTCTTCACATGGTATCAGAGCCCTAGCGGCCGTTTATGTGGACGAATTCTTCAATTGAAGCTTGATTACACACGGAGTTTGTGAGAAACATGGCGACGAAGATAGATAATGAAGTACCGGAGATATTGAGCCATAATCATCCAATTTTCCTCAATTTTATCGACAATTCAGGGATTGTGTTGATCTCTCTACAACTGACAGGATTGGAAAACTACTCAGTGTGGAGCTGTGCGATGCGAATTGCAATCCTAGGTCGTAACAAGCTACGGTTCATCGACGGAACATGCAGGAAGGAGAAGTTTGCTCTGAATCTGATTGATCTTTGGGAGAGATGCAATGCGATTGTGTTGTCGTGGATAATAAATTGTGTTTCAAGTTAATTGCTCAGTGGAATAGTGTATTCATCAAGAGTGCAGTTTGGAGTGATTTGAAGGAGAGATTCGACAAAATTGATGGGCCTTGAATATTCCAGCTTCATAAACAAATTGCGAATGTGACTCAGGGAACCAGTAGTGTTGCTGCTTATTTTTCAAAATTACGCTTGCTGTGGGATGCGTTTGATGCCCTAGCTCCATCTCCATGCGATTGCCCTAGATCTCATGATTATGTGAAGTTCATGAAGAGGCAGAAGTTACTGATTTTTGATGGGATTGAATGAATCATATGAGCAAGCTCGTAGCCAATCCTAATGATGGTTCCCATACCAACTGTGAACAAGGCTTACTCGATGCTGATTGAGAGAGAGAGAGCCAGCCGAGCATGACAAACACCATGGTAGCAGTAGACAATGTAGAAATGAATGCATTGATGATCACTAAGGGAAGGAATATGCAACAGGACAAGAGGAACTACAATGTGACTTTTGCAAGATGAAAGGACATACTCGTGCCGAATGCTACAAAATAATTGGATATCATGTTGACTTTAAACCTAAGAAAAGGTATGGAGTAACTACAACTAACAATGTTGTTATGAATGAATATATGAATCAAGATGTACATGGCAGCTATTATGCTAATACAACAGAAAAGAGTATGAACTGTGAAGGCATTAGAGCAGGTAATGATGCTAGAGGCCCTACTTCACACCAGAGCAACATGATCAAATTCTGAAGCTGCTTGGCAAGGAAATGTAGTAGAAAACTCAGTCAATTCAGTCAACATGGCATGTAATGATGCTATTACTGCTTTCTTAGTAGAATCAGAAAACAAAAGAGTGAATTGTAGACACTGGAGCGACAAATCATATGACCTCTGACTTGAGTCTATTGGAAAACACAGTTAAAGTAGGAAATTCAAAAGAAAAAAGAGTTAATCCACCTAATAGATCCTTCACGCATGTGACTCATTCAGGGACTTGTAGATTGATAGATAAGGAAGTAGTGAGCAATGTACTGTACATCCCACATTTTAAGTATGATCTACTATCACTGTCAAAGCTCACAAGAGAATTAAGTCTCTCAGCTTTATTTTTTCCTGAATTCTGTGTGTTCCGGGACCTTTGCAATGGGAAGGTCAGGGGGATTGGTAAGGAAAGAGGAGGACTATATCTGCTAACACAAGTGCCTACTAAAGATAGTTCAAATCAGTTGGTTAGCTTGGTTGCAAGCAAGGAAAAACAAGATGTTAAGCTTTGGCATAATAGATTAGGTCATGCCTCTTTGAAGTCATTGAGTCAAAATTTTCATTTTTTTCAAAACAATTGTAGAAGTCAGTTGGAAAAATGTGTTGTGTGCCCGTTAGCTAGACACACTAGATTGCCTTTCCCAGACAGTACTAGTAGAGCTTGTGAAGTTTTCAACTTGTTGCACATTGATGTATGGGGGCCTTACAATGTACAAAACTTTTATGGCAATAACTCTTTCTTACTATAGTAGATGATCACTCTAGAATGACTTGGTTGTACTTGTTAAAACTGAAAAGTGATATGGTGGTTGTGCTGAGAAACTTCATTAAATTGATACTGGATCAGTTTAACAAAACAATCAAGGTAATTAGATCAGATAATGGAGGAGAATTCTTAAACAATGAGTGTAGTGATCTCTTACAATAATATGGAATTGTGCATCAGAAGACTTGTGTCTATGCTACTCAGCTAGATGGAGTAGCCGAGAGGAAGCATAGACACATATTAGAAGTAGCAGGAGCCTTGAGATTTCAAGGAGGAATTCCCTTGAGGTACTGGGGGCACTATGTTCTCACTGCAGTTTACATCATTAATAGACTGCCATAAGTGGCTCTGAATGGTAAAAGTCCATATGAAATGTTCAATGAACATAAAGCCAACTTGCAACATTTAAGGACATTTGGATGTCTTTGCTATGCCAAGAAACTGAACAACCATGATAAGTTTGATACAAGAGCTATAGCAGTTGTTCTAATGGGGTATCCAGAAGTTACTAAAGGCTATGTGTTACTTTTAACTAATCAGAGGTTCATTGTAAATAGGGATGTTATTTTTCAGGGAAATAGTCTTTCCTTTCAAAAACAGGAGGCAATCACAATACCATCTATTTCTGGAACCAGAGGACTCTTATCATGATGCATTTTTTGGTGTAGAAACTCCTGTTGCACCAGAACCAGATAAGGCATCTTCTCCTCTTGAGGATGTGTAAGTGACAGATCAACTTGCTAGCCCACATGTGCAGAATATTGACATTGGCCATGAGGATCAGCTGAATCAACTCCCTACTCCAAATGAACAGGACGTTAGTTATGAGAACCAACTCAACCATGAGTCTCATGCACTTCAGGAGCCCATAGTGCCTTCCTCTGCACAACCTGCTGTTCCTGATGTGGAGCCTTTGAGAAGATCGGATAGAGATAAAAGGAATCATGCATAGATGAGTAACTATATTACAGCTACAACAACGCTAGACCCCAACATCCCACATGCTCTGCAGAACTATATTAGTTATGCTAAGCTGAAGCCACCCTATCAACACTACCTTATAGCTTTTACATCAATCACTGAGCCAAGAACTTATTCGGAAGCTTCACAAGACCCACGCCGTGTGGAAGCAATGAAGGAAGATATTCATGCCCTTGAAGAGATCAAAACATGGGAGGTTGTTCAACCGCCACCAGGGAAGTCTTCTATAGGTTGCAAATAGGTCTTCAAGGTTAAGTATCAAGCCAATGGTGTTGTAGAAAGAGTTAAAGCAAGGCTCGTGGCAAAAGGGTACAATCAACAGGAAGGACTTGGCTATCAAGAAACCTTCTCACCAGTGGTGAAAATAGTAATTGTTAGAGCAGTGATTTCCATGGCAGCTGCTCAAGGTTGGCATCTTCATCAAATGGATGTTTACAATGCCTTTATCCAAGGCGACCTTTATGAAGAGGTTTACATGCAGCTCCCAGAAGGTTTTGCAAGCCAGGGGGAGAATAAAAGAGCACTTTGTAGGCTTGTCAAATCCTTATATGGACTCAAGCAAGCTAGCATACAATGGAATGTGAAGCTAACTGAAGCACTGATCAAGCAAGGTTTTGTACAAAGTAATTTGGACTATTCCTTGTTCACAAAGAAGCATGGGAGCAACATTGTGATCATCCTAGTGTATGTGGACGATATGTTAGTGACAGAAAACAACTTAGAACTAATTCTTGCTACAAAAAGGGATTTACAGGAAGCCTTCAAAATAAAAGACCTTGGTGAGCTAAAGTACTTCTTGGGGATTGAATTCTGCAGGTCACAACAAGGAATCTTGATGAATCAGAGAAAATATTCTTTAGAACTCATTTCAGATGTGGGATTGAGTGCCTCCAAAGCAGTAAACACACCTCTTGACAGTAATCAGAAATTCACCAGCAAAGAATCAGATGATGTTGCAGGGGAAAACACTGATGAGCGGTTTGAAGATAGAGAGAAATACCAAAGGCTGATTGGTAAACTGCTGTACCTGATATTAACCAGGCTTGATATTTCTTTTGTTGTGCAGACACTTAGCCAATTCATGCAACTGCCTAAAAGATCTCATTGGGAGACAACATTAAGAATTGTAAAGTACATTAAAAGGGAACCAGGAATGGGAGTATTGATGGGTAGCTAAAAGTGTAACAAAAAAATTACTGCATATTGTGATATACATTGGGCATCATGTCCAAATACCAGAAAGTCAGTCACATGATTCATAGTGAAGCATGGTGATTCACTTATTTCTTGGAAATCAAAGAAACAAAACATTGAGTCAAGGAGCTCAGCAGAGTCTGAGTATAGAAGTATGGCTTCTACTGTGTTAGAATTAGTTTGGGTGATTGGATTGTTCAGGGAACTTGGAGCTGAAATTGAAATGCCTGTTGAGTTATATTGTGACAGCAAGGCAGCACTACAGATAGCTGCAAATCCAGTGTATCACGAAAGAATAAAGCATATCGAGATAGACTGCCACTTCATTCGTGAAAAGATTCAACAAGGAATGATAAAGACTGTTCATATCAGTACAAGGGATCAGCTGGCATATATTCTTACAAAGACTTTAGGAAGACCACAACATGAGTACCTGATGTCCAAGCTGGGAGTGCTCAATGTTTTTGCACTTACCAACTTGAGGGGGAGTATTGAGAGTGGGATTAGTTAAGTAACTGTGGTGCAATAACTGTAGTTAGTAGCACTAATAGATTAACTGTAGTTAGTAGTGTTAACTGAGGTTAGATAGTTAGTTATAACTGTAATTAAGAGTGTTAAAGAAGGTCGGTTAATTATGTTGAGAAACACATGTATAAAGCCATGTAAAGCTGTTAAAGTATTCATTGAAAAATTCTCAAAACTTAGTGCATAGCTGACTGCTTCATTTCCTCTCTCTAAAACTAGCTCTCTTTCAATCTGCATGTGTTGGGGCTCGCAGAGATTGTGAGCCATGAGCTGAGAATTGATTTTCTTCACACGTAGATGGGCACCGTAATTGTGTTTGTAAGGTCCATATGCTATGTTGGTTACCTAATGGGAAAGAAAGAAAACATGGTAAGAATTTTTTGAAGCAAAGTGATAGTTACAGACTTACAGTAAAAAAAGAGACAAAGAAAGAACTACTGGCAAGTTTGCATTTCTACCTTAATTGATAAAGGATTCTTCAATTAAATCCAACGAAAAGTTAACTAGCCTGTAGAATGATTATATCATGTTGGCAATACATAGATTTGGATTTTCATACATTCTGTGAAAGTAATCTCCACATTATTATTCGTCACATAATAATGCGTACATTATTATTCACCGCATACAAATCCTGCATTATAATTTCTGCATAACTATAACATTTGAAAGCTTCCAAAGGAAGATATATTAGATGCTTCTAATGGTTGGTTGTGTGACATTTAGTGTATACCTAGACAACCATATGTCACACAACCAACCCTTAACCGTCTTTTGGTTCTTATTGTTGTGTTCGTTTTAGCCATGAACACCGCCTGGTTTCATAAGTGCGTAGAGAATTGGTCTTACAGAATTCTTATTGAAGCGGCTTCCACTTCACACTTACATAGGTGATTCCTAAACGTGTAATCCTTTAGATTGACACTATTTGATAAATACCTCATCAAACTTAGGTAATCATTAAAGAACGTGTAAAGTTCTATCCTTGTTACTGAACATTGTCTTCATCACGAGAATGGACCAAAGATTTTATTTTGACAATGTTGAACCGGTCAATCACAACTTTGTTTGAGCTCCTTGAACCTAGATCTCGGAACATCCAATATTCTAGGTAGAGTTACCGCCATGTTGACTTGTCCTCGGCCATAGTCCCATTCCCTTAGATGATTTCTCAACTCCCTCTCTAGTTAAGCCTTTTGTAAGCGGATCCGCCACATTATCCTTTGATCTTACATAATCAATAGTGATAATTCTACTAGAAAGTAGTTGTCTAACGGTGTTATGTCTTCGTCGTATATGACGAGACTTTCCGTTATACATAACGCTCTCTGCCCGTCCTATTGCAGCCTCACTATCGCAATGTATGCAAATAGGAGCCAAAGGTTTTGGCCAGAACGGAATGTCTTCTAAAAAATTTCGAAGCCATTCAGCTTCTTCACCGGCTTTATCCAAAACTATAAACTCTGATTCCATTGTAGAGCGAGCAATGCACGTTTGTTTGGAAGACTTCCAAGATACTGCTCCTCCACCAACAGTAAAAACATATCCACTTGTGGACTTTGTTTCTGTTGAGCCGGTTATCCAATTTGCATCACTATATCCTTCGACAACTGCAGGATATTTATTGTAATGCAAAGCGTAGTCTTGGGTATATTCCAAATATCCCAGAACTCGTTTCATTGCTACCCAGTGATGTTTGTTGGGATTACTTGTGAATCGACTAAGTTTACTTATCGCACAAGCTATATCAGGTCGTGTACAGTTCATGATGTACATTAAGCTTCCCAACACACGAGCATACTCCAACTGAGACGTACTTCACCTTTATTCTTTATAAGATGATGATTTAAGTCAATTGGAGTTCTTGCACTTCTAAATTCCAAATGTTTGAATTTTTCAAGTACCATTTTCACGTAATGTGATTGAGACAAAGCTAGACCCTGAGGAGTCCTCTGGATTTTAATTCCTAGAATTACATCGGCAACTCCTAAGTCTTTCATATCAAACTTACTAGCAAGCATGCGCTTAGTAGCTTGAATGTCGGCAATGTCTTTGCTCATTATTAGCATATCATCAACATATAAGCAAACAATGACTATATGATTTGGAACGTTCTTAATATAAACACATTTATCACATTCATTAATCTTAAAACCATTTGACAACATTGTTTGGTCAAATTTCGCATGCCATTGTTTGGGTGCTTGTTTTAGTCCATAAAGAGACTTAACAAGTCTACACACCTTCTTTTCTTTTCCCGGAACCACAAACCCTTCAGGTTGGTTCATGTAAATTTCTCCCTCAAGATCACCATTTAAGAAGGCTGTTTTTACATCCATTTGATGGATTTGAAGACCATACAGGGCGGCTAACGCTATTAACATCCGAATGGATGTAATCCTTGTTACCGGAGTGTGTGTGTCAAAATAGTCAAGACCTTCTCGTTGTCTAAATCCTTT